>NC_037668.1:214013791-214334203 GCF_003255815.1 Theropithecus gelada | reverse complement strand
CCGATTTTCCAGGTGTTGTGTGTCTCAGTTCCCCTGGCTAGGAAAAGGGATTCCCTTCCCCCTTGCGCTTCCCAGGTGAGGCGATGCCTCGCCCTGCTTCAGCTCTCGCTGGTCGGGCTGCAGCAGCTGACCAGCACCGATCGTCCGGCACTCCCCAGTGAGATGAACCCAGTACCTCAGTTGAAAATGCAGAAATCACCGGTCTTCTGTGTCGCTCGCGCTGGGAGTTGGAGACTGGAGCTGTTCCTATTCGGCCATCTTGCTCCGCCCCTTCCCTAAAGATTTTGAACAAAGTCTTTCTGCACAAAAATTCTACAATATATACTTAAGTATGATAAGAGGACTATGTGCAAAAGTTCTAAGAAATATGGTTGACTAAGAAGTTAAATCTGAAGCATTGGAAAAGATATGGGGAGTTGTTTAAGAAGAAAATTTTGAGCTTTGTAAGATTGAGCAGCCAAGATCCTATTTCTATGCAATTTATTTATTAATTTATTTTTTATTATTATTTTTCTGAGACAGAGTCTTACTCTACAGCCCATGCTGGAGTGCAGTGGCGCAATCTTGGCTCGCTGCAATCTCTGCTTCCTGGGTTCAAGCGATTCTCCTGCCTCAGCCTCCTGAGTAGCTAGGCTTACAGGTGCATACCACCACACCTGGCTAATTTTTTTTCTTTCTTTTTTTTTTTTTTATTTTTAGTTGAGATGGGGTTTCAACATGTTGACCTGGTTGGTCTCAAACTCCTGAGTTCAGATGATCCACCCACCTCGGCCTCCCAGTGTTGGGATTACAGGTGTGAACCACCATGCCCAGCCGAGCCTTTGTCTACACTGATTTATCACCGCTACCTTCCTTTATCTTTCTTCTCCCATCAAATAACATATTTAGTATTCTCTCATGCATTTACTTACTTTTTCAATAGCTGGCGAGTCAGCATTTTCTCTGCTTGTGCCTGACTTCTTCTGGGTGGTTTTTAACACATATAATAAGTGGAGAGATTTAGTTTTCTCCCAAGGATCTTTCTGTTCCCAGATTTCCCCCTAAACTACCATATTAATGTTCTTAAGACATCTCTTCATGCACATCAAAGCTGCGCTAAAAAGCTTTTCATTTATCAAGATGAAATCCAAGTTTCTTTGTCTGGCATTGGAGATTCTTAAAAGTTTGAATCCCCTCTTCTCCACCTCTATTCCCTCTTCACATCCATCTTTATAACTTCCATTCTTTTTTTTTTTTTGAGATGGAGTCTTGCTCTGTCACCTGGGCTGGAGTGCAGTGGCACGATCTCAGCTCATTGCGACCTCTACCTCCTGGGTTCAAGCGATTCTCCTGCCTCAGCCTCTTGAGTAGCTGGGACTACAGGCAAATGCCACCATTCCCAGCTAATTTTTTGTATTTTTAGTAGAGACGGGGTTTCACGGTGTTAGCCAGAATGGTCTCAATCTCCTGACCTCGTTATCCACCCACCTCAGCCTCCCAAAGCGCTAGGATTACAGGCATGAACCACTGTGCCCAGCCTCCATTCATATTTTTACATCAAAAGACTCTTCTCCTATCTACTCCTTCTTTTGTAACTGTGCTATGTGCATTCAAACTTCCAAAGCATTCCTTCACCCTTTTTGCCAAGAATACCCTTCTTCATCTAGCATAGCCTTTACTGTAAATCCCTTCCTTCCTGTTAAGGCCAAGCTGGGCACCACATCCCTCATTAGGCCACCTACAATGTTCTCAGTCTTTAGTGTCTTCTCTCTTGTCTGAATTCCTGCAGCACTAATCGTCTATTCTCTTCCATTAGCAATTTCCATGTGATATCCAATGTTGCTATGTATTTTTACACATGTAAGCAAACATTCTCATTTTTTTTTAACTAAATAAGTCCTTGAAGAACAAGTTACCTCTTCGTGTTACTGACATGTGAGATGCTAACATTTAGTGAAGTTTAATACACTTGCCTGTGTTGACAACTCTTTCAATCAGATAAAAATTTCATTTTCTCTCTCATTCCCAAAAGATACTATGAACAGTGTCAACACATTGCAGTACATTTTACCACGGAGTCTCGCTCTGTCACCCAGGCTGGAGTGCAGTGGCCGGATCTCAGCTCACTGCAAGCTCCGCCTCCCGGGTTTACGCCATTCTCCTGCCTCAGCCTCCCGAGTAGCTGGGACTACAGGCGCCGCCACGCCCGACCAGTTTTTTGTATTTTTTAGTAGAGACGGGGTTTCACCGGGTTAGCCAGGATGGTCTCGATCTCCTGACCTCGTGATCCGCCCGTCTCGGCTTCCCAAAGTGCTAGGATTAAAGTCTTGAGTCACTGCGCCCGGCTGCAGTACATTTTAAAAACTCTGAAACTAATGTATATCTTTCAAATACAGATACAATTAGCATCATTTGCAAGCTTCTCTGTAGTCCATACCTCTACGGAATGTAGTTCAATCTAACAACTACGTGTAGATTGCTTGTTATGTGCAAAACTCTAGGGAGGAACATGGCGGAGGCGGAGATAATATGATGAAATTTTGCCCTTGAGGAGTTTTGACCTTGCAGTGACATGCGCATGTTCCCATCCTCTAGTGCTGGATGTGAGTGTAGCGCTGGGTGTGAGTGGAGTTGTGAGACATACACAAAGTGGTTAATGCAAATGATTAAGCAACAAAATTTTCTTTCTTTCTTTCTTTGTTTTTAAACGGAGCCTCACTTACTCTGTCAACCAGGCTGGGGTGCAGTAGCGTGATCTTGGCTCACTGCAACCTCTGCCTCCCAGGTTTAAGAGATTCTCCTGCCTCAGCCTTTCAAGTAGCTGGGATTATAGGTGTGTGCCACCACGCCTGGCTAATTTTTGTTGTATTTTTTAGTAGAGATAGGGTTTCACCATGTTGACCAGGCTGGTCTTGAACTTCTAAGCTCAAGTGATCCGCCTGCCTCAGCTTCCCAAAGTGCTGGGATTACAGGCATGAGCCACCATGCCTGGCCAGCAATAAATTCTGCTTAGAGAAATTGGAAGAGTTTGTGGAGAAATTAGCAAGAAAATTAACAGTTGTTAATCCATTCTGTATTAAACATTATTTATTCATCCTTAAAATAATAACTAATCTGCATTACTTGGTTAATTAAACAACTTAGAATTTTTTGTTTCATTTTATGCAAAGCAGCGGTGCTCTGGATGCACCAAAGGGATATATAATTCTGAGGATATAGGAAAAAATCAACTGAAATACGCTCTTCCTGTTCTACTCTCATTCAGTTGCTCAATGTTACACTCTGACGCCAGACGTGTGGGGCTTTTCCCCACAGACCAAGCAAGCAATCAGTTCTGCAGTGAGCACAAACTGGGTGCCCTCTAACTCAATTCAATTCTGACACTATCTACCTGGAGATCGCATCAGATCCCACAGGGTGAGGGCTCAGTCCCACAAGACGATACCCGCTTTCTGATGCCAAGCATTAAGTCCTATGTTGTCTTACCTGTGCTCCTGACCCATCATTTATAAATTGGGGGTCAACTAATTTTGCTAGAGCAGCACACAGAACTCAGGGAAACACTTTATTTACATTTACTGGCTTATTTGAAAGGATGTGGATGAAGAGACATCTAGGACAAGGCATGCAGGAAGAGGCGTGGAGCTTCCATGCCCTCTCTGGGCACCACTCTCTAGGAAACTCCACATGTCCAACTATCCAGAAGCCCTAAGAACCCCTTTTGGGGGATTTTGTGGAGGCTTAATTACATACGCATGATTGATTAAGTCGCTGGTCATCGGTGATGAACTTAACCTTCAGCCTCTCTCCTCTTCCCAGTGGTTGGAGGATGGGGCTGAAAGTCCCAACCGTCTAATCCTGCTGTGGTCTTTCCATTGACCAGCCACCATCCTGAAGCTATCCAGGATCCTCCACCCATCAGACAACATCAGCAGACAGAAAGATCCTTATCATTTTGGAGAGCCCAAGGATTTTAGGAGCTGTGCATCAGGAAACTAGGAGGAAGAGCAAATATGTATTTCACAATATCACAATAACATTTGATCTTATTTTTTCTCTTTATGAAATGAATTGGTATGAGTAACTTGAGTTTTGAACTTTGAAAATTGAGAATTTTCACAGACTGAAAGAATGAGAAGATCCAGAGAGGCCTGATAGTTGAGTTCTTTGTAACATATATGTAAATTATACATAAAACAACATTGGCTTTGTAGATAGAGAAAGGGAACAGGGTAGTAGCAGTCAAGATACTAAAATCACATATTTTGAAACTCCAAAGATCACAAAAGAAATGAAGTGAAAGAGATGTGTGAAGAGGTGTGGATGGCTTGGAAAATGGTTAAAAACAGAGGAATGAAATCATTTTTCTTATAAATAGAAATCACATAGCCTTGATTGATATAAAGAGTTTTTCAAGACACAGTTGGAGTATTTTGAATACACTTGTTCCTTTGTAGCCATCGGGGTTGGTTCTAGGACTTCATCTCTCAGTGATACCAAAATCAGTGAATTATCAAGTCCTTCATATAAAATGGCCTAGTATTTGCATATAAGCTATGCACAGTCTTTCTTCTACTTTAAATCACCTCTAGATTACTTATAATATCTAACACAGTGTCTATACATCCCTTCATTTGCGTGGATTCAAGGTAGTACTTGATGCACAGCAAACTCAAGTTTTGCTTTTTATAACTGTGGAATTTTCCTGAATATTTTTGATCTGAGGTTGGTTGAACCCATGAATGCAGAACCCGTAGATATGGAGGGTCACCCTTTAGTTCTGTGCTTGTTCCATTGAAAAACAAATAGTATACTTTTAAAATTATAATAGTCTCACATTATATAGGGCATTTCTCTTAAGATATCAAGTGTCAAAAAAAGCGTTAGACCTATATATCAATCCCTTTTGTAATATAATTAGTAATTTCTATAAAAGATCAATGTCAAGGTAGGTTTAATATAGTAAGCTGCCCTTGATGGTATATTTTGTGTTTACATCAATTTTTTAGAAGGTATGCCTTGTTCCTAAAACTAAATAGAATATTTTGTGGGAATTGTTAGACTCCTTACCTGGTATGGTTTGGCTGTGACTCTCCCAAATCTCACCTTGAATTGTAATAATCCCCATGTTTCAAGGGCAAGGGCAGGTAGAGATAATTGAATCATAAGGGCGGTTCCCCGCTAGTGTTATCATGGTAGTGAATAAGTCTCACCAGATCTGATGGTTTTATATATGGAAGTTCCCTGGAACAAATTCTCCTGCTTACCACCATGTAAGAGGTGACTTTGCTCCTCATTTGTCTTCTGCCTTGATTGTGAGGCCTCCCCAGCCATGTGGAACTGTGATCAATTAAACCTCCTTCCTTTATAAATTACACAGTTTCAGGTATGTCTTTTTATTAGCAGCATGAGGACAGACTAATAGATTACCTAACACATTTTACAGTGCATTTTCTCTGATTACTGTCCTCGGCTGTAGCGCAGTCTCAAAGTGAAGCAAGCCTGGCCCTAGCCTTAGGTGATTCACAATCTGATGGGATAAAACATAATAGTCAAATAATCATGACAGAGTGATCTAGGAAATGCTTTTGAAACCTCAGAAGGAGAGCA
Source organism: Theropithecus gelada (assembly GCF_003255815.1). Classification (NCBI taxonomy): domain Eukaryota; kingdom Metazoa; phylum Chordata; class Mammalia; order Primates; family Cercopithecidae; genus Theropithecus; species Theropithecus gelada. The sequence continues at coordinate 214,328,614 of NC_037668.1, read as the reverse complement.
GCCTAGGACATTTTGGGAGGCTTCCCAGAGGAATTGATATTTTAGTGGGATCTTGACAATGGATAGGAAGGAAAACAAGAGGCTTCACAAAGAAGGTGGTATTTTTTGGTGGGCTCTTACAGAACTTCTAAGAGTGGAGAGAGTGCTTTCTTTCTCAGAGAGGATCAAATAATTTTGCAAGAACCTTCAATGTACGAGGAGGCTTTAATATACCTTGCAAGATAAAAACCTGATAAGCACAAAATATTACAGTATCTTTGTCTCAAATCAGAAGCATAGCAAAGTTTCACGGCAGATTAGCTTGATTCATAATCTTCTTATGCCAAACCATCAGATAATTCAAATTCTGTCAAAACTGAGTGAAAAAAAAAATCCAAAGCGTGACCAAGCCTTCCGAGAAAAATATATCAGCTCCTTAGATATTAAAATGATGAATCAATTACTGTGGATTTGTTAGAGATATCTCTGAATTCTACAGGTCTGGAGAGATGTGATCAGGTAGCACATCTTATCTATGTTTTCTCAATTTTGATGTTATTGACAAGCGACAGGATGGTGTTTTGTTGTGGAGGACTGTCTTGTGCATTGCAGGATGTTCAGCATCTTCCCTGGCCTCAACCTTCTAGGTTTCAGTAGCAGCCCGCATATTGTCCAGATGGCCAAAAATGCCTTCAAACATTGACAAATGTCCCCTGAGGGGCAAAATCACAACCAGTTAAAAACCATTAATGTCATCAATATATCATTTCCTCTCCCAGAAATGGAGTCCAGTATAGAGAGGTGGAGATATGAGTGATAAAGACAGTGATGGCATTGCTCACAGCCAACTGTGTACTGCCATTCTGGATTCTCTGCACCCAGCCTAGGACCAGTGACACAAACTGGCCCTTTATGACTTTTGCCTGAGTGGTTCCCTCAGATTTAGAAAGAGAAATCCAAGCCACTTCCTTGTCTTGCTGGAAAGAATACATTGCATCAGTTCTTCAATTTATGCCCAGTTTGAGAATTCATCAGTATACTTACTCCAAAAAGGAAAAAAATTCTTACCATGTACAACGTGTAAACATGAAAAAAAAAATATCCAGGGAAAAAAGACCCTTGAAATTTTTGGCCCACTGAGAGTTAGTGCAACCAAATGGAAAAGTAGATCCATCAAGGGAAACATGATTGACGCAAAAGACAGCAGTAAAATGAAACCCGTCATCATATTCTAGGAAACCAATCAGTCTTTGAACATGGCAAGTACAGGAGAAAATGTAAGGTAATGAACAGAAGAGAAGTGGGAAGTGAGTTAGCCAGAAGGCACTGGAAAATTGGGCTAAAGAGAATGTCCCACAAGCAAAGGACTCTTGGCCCTTTTTCTAAGGCCCCTGGCCAGTCCCATTGTTCCCAAGGCTTTGGCATGTTGAACTGAAGGGCAGCTCCAGCCTTGCCCTGTGTTCTTTCAATCCACTGGGTCAATCCGTGGACCCTGTGGGGCTCCTCTCCTTAGTTCTGAGGCCATGAGATCTGGACGCATCAACGTTCATTTCAACTCAGACTTTTAAGAACGGTGAAAAGGCAACCTGCTATTATTCAAGCTGATCCCACCCTTTTATCCCAGGGAAGTTTCAAAAGGGTTTATGGCCAAGATATTACATTTCTCTTAGTATTCACCACTGGTGTGAGCCAAAGAGAAGGCAGGGTATTCCCAGGGTATTCCAGATTCTTTCAATCTGGAAAGCCGAACTAGGAAGATGCCACAAAAGCAGAACAAACAGGAGAGTTCTCGTCATTGTTGGGTAAGGTCCAGAATGCTGGGAGGCGACAAACTGATTAATGAGTGCCATCTCTCTCCTTAGTAACTATCTTCTTTTCAGAAGTACTATCCAGCGGGCGTGGTGGCTCACGCCTGTATTCCTAGCACTTTGGGAGGCCGAGGCTGGCAGATCATGAGGTCAGGAGATCAAGACCACCCTGGCCGACATGGTGAAACCCTGTCTCTACTAAAAATACAAAAATTAGCCGGGCTTGGTGGTGCACGCCTGTAGTCCCAGCTACTCAGGAGGGTGAGGCAGGAGAATTGCTTGAACCCGGGAGGCAGAGGTTGCAGTGAGCCAAGATCACGCCACAGCACTCCAAACTGGTGACAGAGTGAGACTCCATCTCAAAAAAAAAAAAAGTACCATTCTTCTTTTGGCTTATGTGCTGTTTGTGTTCCTTGCTGTTAATGGTAGTGATTCTAGTCTTACTAGAACACAATCTCTCAGTTCAGTTTTAAACCAATATGTGCTCTAGGAAACAGCCCATTCAAGGACAAATCCCCTGATCCTGTTTTGTTTGTTTTCTTGGTCCTAGCCATGTTTTTCTCCCCTCTTCACTTGGCAGCAATTGAAGGACTCACGATGCTCCTTTATCCCCCCCTTTTGGAGAAGGAGCTCTTCAATGCAATAAGTTAGTCTAGACAAAGAAAATTAGGGCAATTAGTAGAAAGCTAGCAAATGTGCTGCGTAGGAGGCTCTGTCATTACGGACCCTCACTCAGGCTCCTGTGGTTTGGTGTGTGTACAGAATGATAGTTCTGGGTTTCCTCTCTGCAGAGAGGAATAAAATAATACTGGGTTTCAATTAAAGACATAACTGCAATTTAGTCAGGAGCATAGGAACAGAGGGGCTGTCAGCTATGCCAAGCTAATGTCATAAGACAGAAAATCTCAGCACATAGCAAGGGATCCTGAGGCATCTGAGTTACCGCAGCCCTCATACTCAATAAGACACCAAGACCAGCAATTAGAATGCAGACAGAACAAATATTTACATTTTGAGAAAACAAAAGAGGAGGCATCAACAACAGAATGAATCAAAAGCCACAAGGTCTCAGATGTGGGCAAGCAAAGTGTTGCTGTCAGTGTGAAGCAGGAAGGCAGAATTGGTTTCCAGTATTTGCAATTCAGAGATGTAGATTACTGGAAAATTTACAATAACATTGCAGTTTAAAATCTCCACTCCATCCGTGTTACCCAGAGTTGAACATGAGGAGTCAATTGCCCTTTTCCTCCTTCTACCTACCATTAGCTCCAAGTCATTTCTTCCTGTGTATATGGATTATGTGTTCCAGAGAGCCTGGATACGTTATTTCGAGGCTTTCAAAGTCCTAGAAATGCTCATGCATTTAAAAAACTGTATTTCAACTCAGAAATTTGTTTTGTTAAGAAGCTCAGTGTTCTGACTGATCAGAGGGTATAGTAAAATCTAATAACAGAAGAAAAATTAGGGCTTTGGGAAGGGGATGTCCAGGAAGGGAAAGAGATGTGTGGCTCCCCTCTCATCTCAAAGTAGTAGGTACATATTTTTCTCTTGTGTTTAATTTTATAGATGGGTCACTCATGCAAGCTCAGGGAGTGGATCCTGAGTAGGGGACAAAATCCTGGCTGGTTAGGCACATCATAGCAAAGAGACTTGTCACCACCAGGAAGACCCCAAGCCAGCCATTGTAACTGCAGTGAGGCACTTGGTTTTGACCAATTTGGCATGCGTAGGGCTACTATAAGAAATCCATAAGGGATGGCAAATAAGAATGGGATGACGGGGGCCTGGTTAGTGAGGAAAAGTTGCTCAGTGGACAAGGCTTGGCTTTAACATGGCAAATGATGCTGACTTTCCCTTTCCTGATGTCTCTAATTCTGAAATTCTATAAGCATGAGATGGTGTCTCAGCCCCTTTTGATCTACATCAACCCATGGTGGATGTCTGCCATGTACTTGGCATCAGTACTTGGGAAAATGACTTGGCTGCCAATTATCTGATGCTGTTATTTCATTTCTAAAATGCAATATCTAGAAATTGTTCATTTGAGAGACATTTCAAAGCATTTGTAGCCAATATGCCAAGTTTCTGATTCATTTTGGGAGAGACACCCACACATAGTATTTCACTCAATTCAGTGTTTTGTAAATGACTAGTATTAGTCGAGTACATACAGTTTACCAAACATGGTTCTAAAAAGTTTTTTGTTGTTGTTGTTTTGGTTTACTTTTTTTTTTTTTTGGAGAGTATTTGGCTATGTTGCCCAGTCTGGAGGGCAGTGAGTGGCACAATCTTGGCTCATTGCAACTTCTGCCTCCTGGACTCAAGGGATCCTCCCACCTCAGCCTCGCAAGTTGCTGGGACTATAGGCACACACCACCATGCCTGGTTAATGTTTGTATTATTATTATTATTACTATTATCATTATTTTGGAGAGACAGGGGTCTCACTATGTTGCCCAGGCTGGTCTCGAACTCCTGAGCTCCAGTAATTCACCCACCTCCGCTTGCCAAAGTGCTGGGATTACAGGCGTGAGCCATCGCACCTGACCTCTAAAAAGTCTCTGCATGTCTTTAATACAAATGCAGGCAGGTGAAATCACTGGATGATTCCATGCTGTTTTAAACCTTTTCCCAGGTTACTGAAAGAGTTGGCTTTGTTAGATAAGTAATCAATCACGAAGGAGCTAAGAAGGAAGTTGAAAGAGGATAAAAAGTGCAAGTCAAGACAAAGCCACCCATCATTGCATTTGAGGGGTGCATCTAACCTGAACTCCTGAACGTTTTAGGTTAGCTTATAGATAATAAGGGTGACTAAATTTAAGATCAGAGTAGTCAAGAAATTTTGCTTTCTAGACAATCCTACTTTGACTTGTTCCTCTGTTTATTGACTGTCATTACTTTGAATTCTGTTGTTTCAAACATATGAAATGTAATGAGCTTCAGTGTTTCTTTAGTTTTAATAAAGCCAACCTCAGGTTTTTTAAACGGGCATGGCATTCTGCCAATCACTTTCAGGGTTCAACATCTGAAGCAAGGTTCTCCAGGAGATTATGAAAGTTATTGTTTAAATAATGGATGTTTTGCATGACTTATATGATTAATATTTTCTATTTATAGAACAGAGTCATATACCCTCACTTTTTGCAGGGCTTGCTGAGCTTTTTTTTCTTTTTTTTTTTTGGAGACAGAGTCTCACCCTGTTGCCAGGCTGAAGTGCAACCTCCGCCTCCCGGTTCAAGTGATTCTCCTGCCTCAGCCTCCCAAGTAGCTGGGACTACAGGCACACACCACCACACCCAGCTAATTTTTGTATTTTTAGTAGGCATGCGGTTACACCATGTTGGCCAGGATGGTCTCGATCTCTTGACCTCGTGATCCGCCCACCTCAGCCTCCCAAAGTGCTGGGATTACAGGCATGAACCACCGCGCCTGGCCTGAACTCCTTTTGTTGTTTCTTTAGGCATTAACTCCTTTCCCCCTCTTTTTTTTTTATCAGTGCTGTTTTTTGCATCTACTACACTTTTTAAGTGTCCATCTCTGTGTTCTCTGGGTAGACACCTTCAGAGAACAGAGAGGCTACCAGGCAGGAATTCCTTGCTCCTTAAAACTCATCTCCCTCCACAACTAACTGTATTTTTTTCTTTATTTTCTATTTCAAAGAAAGATATCTAATTTTGTCCAGCATTTTCTTTCTTTTCTCTACTTTTACATTTCCCCTATTTTATGCTTTTGTTCATTTATTTATTTGTTTGCTCTCAGTGTTTAAATATATTCAAATAGCTTCCATTTTAAGTTTAAAATTTTTAAAGGTAAAGGAAGGGAGGAAGGGAGGCTACCATTTCTAAGATCTATTCTGGCCTCTGGGGAACAAAATCTGTATTTAATTTATCTTACTACAGCACAACTAAAAGTGCTTTCACTAATGTATCTAAGTCTTAGGAATTAATTGATCATTCCAATTTATCTTCTTTAGTATGTTGGCATCTCACTTTGGTTAGCATTTAGTTGCTTAGTATTCTTGCTTTGCTTGGATTCTGTGGTACTCCACCTTCCAAACCTCCCTGTCTTCTTTGAATGTTTGTTATCTTCTGTTCAGCCCAAATATCAGTGTTCTTCAAGATTCAATGTTTGCCTCTTTTAACTCTCACACTACGCCTCGGAGATCTTACCCTCATGTACAGAACTACAGATGGCTTCCAAATCTACAGCCCCCGCTGCCATTTTGTCTGAAACTCCTGACCCATATTTTTGACATGTCATGTTTCCCCATCCTAGGAACAATTACCAACCCCCCTCTGGGACTGAGAAAATTTAAATTGCCCAGGTATGAACACCAACTGCTCATCCCTCTTCATACCAATTTATTCTTCCATCCCTGCACATTTTCTTTAGGGTTAGAGACAAATTAACCATTGGCCAATTCAAGGTCACTGCATCCACCTATGTGCTTGGCTGCATGACCCTTCCTTCCCATTTAATTATCAGACCTTACTCCAGGATTTGTTATATTCCCTTACTCATATGTTTTAAACGTCATGTTTTAGGCTAGGTGTTCGTCCTTAGCTTTAAAAATATATTTAAATATATCCCATCCAAATAAATAAGTGAATGAATAATACACTCTCTCCATTGGGGCTGCCTTCCTTCTAACCACCATAATTGAGGGCTTTTTTTCTTAACCAAATTTCTTGAAATTGAAGGTACTATGGTTCCAGTTCCTCTCGTCCTTACCAGTCTTTAGCTCCTTGCAAGTTGGCTTCTGTGACACCTGCTAGAGTGAAACCTGCTCACACTCAGGTCCTACACGTTCCCAAACTCAGAGGGCTCACTTCCATCATTATCTTACTCCACTTCACTCAGCTGACACCGGCTCATTCCCTACTTCTTGGAATTGTCTTTCTGAGGTTTTCATGGGAGTCTTGACTAGGCTTTGCTTTCTCTCTTTTTACTCAGGTTATCTGGTATAAATATTTCTTTTTCTTTCTTTTCTTTCTTTCTTTTTTTTTAGATGGAGTCTCCCTCTATCATCCAGGCTGGAGTGCAATGGAGCAATCTCAGCTCACTACAACCTCTGCCTCCCAGGTTCAAGCAATTCTCCTGCCTCAGCCTCCTGAGTAGCTGGGATTACAGGCATGCACCACGACGCCTGGCTAATTTTTGTATTTTTAACAGAGACAGGGTTTCACCAGTTGGCCAGGCTGGTCTCAAACTCCTGACCTCAAGTGATCCCCCTGCCTTGGCCTCCCAAACTGTGGGGATTACAGACATGAGCCACCGTGCCCAGCCAATATTTCTTTCTCACATTCATCCTTTAAACATTGGTTTCCCAAGGATGTCATTCCTGGCTTTTAAGAATTTTTTTCACAATCTCTCCTTTGTACTATCTTTCTTCTTTACAAATTCACAGAAATGTTGTAGTCAAAAAAACAAAAACAAACAAAAAACTGGTTTTGAGAACCTAAACAAAGCTCAGCTCTCCGCTCACTTTTACTAACAACACAACTATGGATAAGTTGCATTATCTCTTTAAGTATTAGTTGTCACCTCTGTAAAGGGAAGTGTTCATATGAACTCAGATTTTTATCATGGGTACAATGGATATAACATATGCAGTAATATAAAGTATTAATGCCTGTACTTAGTAAGTGCTTACAACTATAGTTTTATTATTGTTATTGTCTTTGTAATTATATTATATATTATATATTTTATATATATTATATATAAATAAATTATAAATATAAATTAGGCTTATAAATAAAAAAATAAAATTATAAATAAATGTATAATATATAATATAAAAATATATCACATAATATATAATATATTATATACTACATATTATATGTATATAATATATAATATGTAATATATAATATAATATATTTATATATTATAATATATGATATAATTATATATTATATATTACAGTATATAATCATATAATATATTATATATTATAACATATAATATATTATATATTATAACATATAATATATTCTATATATTTTATATTATATAATATATAATTATATTATATTAATATAATATAATTAAATTATATTATATTAATATTATATAATTAAATTATATTATACTAATATTATATAATTAAATTATATTATACCACTATAAAATAATATGATATATTATATATTATATAATATTATAATATATTATAGTGTTATATTATATAGTGTTATAATATGGTGTTATAATTATATAATATATAATATAATTATTTTCTATATTATAATACATAAATATATAATGTAATATAATTATATAACATAATATAATTATTTAATATATTATATATTATAATATATAATATGTAATATAATTATATATTATAATTATATTCAACTAATAGCTGTATGTTATAGACTGAAATCTACCATCTTAAACAGTCTTCTCGGAGTTCAGATTTATATAATAAATAGGTGTCTACTCAGATGTACCTCAATGATGCAATGTACAGAAACAGACAGATCATCTCTCTCTTCATCTCCAGACCCACGCATCCTGCTGTGTTTCTTCCCTCAGTTGGTAGCTAAGTATCCGGCATCACCAAATTTTCCAAACCCAAAGGTTCTAGCTTTCTCAACATATTTCTCTCTCTTCTTCCCACCCATACACCAACGTCTTGTTCAGGCCCTCATTTTCTCCTACCGGGGTGACTCCAGTAGCCTCCTAACTAGTCTCCTGCATTTTAGCTTTTCCTCATTTCAGTTCATCTTCCATACTATTGCACTCTCTTAACTGTAGATGTGGTGTCGCACTTAGAGCAAAGCCCTTCCGTGATTCCTCATAGTTGACATAAAACCCAATCTATTGAGTAGCACGTATGTAGATTTCTCCATGACCTTGTCCCTGCCTTGCCTTTTATGTTTCCGTGGAAAGTGATTGTTTTTCTCACATTTTGTATGTTCTATGTCTTTGCTCATGCTGTTCTCCTCCTGAGATGCCTCACCCCTCTCTTCCTGAATCGTCCATCATCTGCACATTCTCTAAGATCTTTCTCAGGCTTGCCCGGGCTTCCTTTTTCAACACCATAAAGTTAAACTGATTTCAATTTCAGGACTAGCCCATTCATAACTATTTTGGTGCATTTTCCACATTTGATTCAATTTATCTGTTTGCAACTCTGCCTTTCCAACAAATACATGTCATCCAAAAGTAGCACCAGGTCTTACTTTACATATTTAATAGTAGTAACATTTTTCCATGTGAACTAAACTTCACAGGCAACTCAAAAATGACATGCTCCTGATGGAATTGAGCCTCTCATCACAATTGTCCCCTCTTTCTGTAGACTAGTTTCCCAATAATGGACGCAGTCACCATCCATTCTATCAGCCACACTGGAAACCCTGGAGGCACAGCCAATGGTATCTCAATATCTGTTCAACCACCAAAATCCTTTCTATCTTGCCCACCCACCCTCCAAATATCTCTCAGATCCAACTGCTCCTCTATATCCCAACTGTTGATTCTTTCTTGGACTTTGTGGGGGGCCGTGTGTACTGCTAGATGCCAATCACTTTGTCCTACTATGCAGAGCCACCTACTCCCCTTACCCCAGTTGTGCCTCCTCACTGCTTCCCATGGGACTTCCTTATTACATAAATATATTATGCTTGAAATTCTCAAAGGACTCCCTCGTTTCTTCAGGATAGAGTTCTATAACGTTAGCATGAGATACCAAGGGCTTCTCAATTGTAGAGTTTTCCAGATTCAGCTCCAAGTATCGATCATGCCTTGTGTTCTTTAGCTATAGAGACCTACTTTCAATTCTCAGAACATGCAGTGCCCTCACAAACCGCTAAACTCATCTGTTCTCTTTGCCTAGAATGACTTTCCTTTTCCCAACCTTTTCACAGCTAGCTCATTTCTATTAGTTCTTTAAGGGCCAATTCAGATATTCCTCCACTTTTTATTATTCTCATAGGAACTGATTTTCATTTCCCCAATCTCTACTCCCAGATCCCCCTTCTTCACACCTCAGGCATACCTGTCTCCTACATCTCATAATGCTGACTACATTGTATTGTAAGTGTTCCTTTTCCTGTCCAACTCCTCAACAAAATGCTGAGTTTTTTGTGAGTAGGTTCTGGATCATAGTCCCCTCTGTATCGCAGTATCAATCATAGTGCCTGCTGTACATGAGGACTTGCTTGTTACGGGTTGAATGAATAAACGAATGTAAATAAAGCTCAGAAAACTTAAATGACTTGAAGAGTATGAAGAGTATGAAGCGAAACAGTGTACACATTAAAGCAGAATGCTATTGCCAGTAAAGTGCACAGCTTCTGTGCATGACTTTGGGAAACAAAGAAACTGGGTTTGACTCCTATCTTGGCTATTTACTAATTAACTATATTTAGATAGAGACTTAACTTCTCTAAGTATTTCTTCTCTATAAAATGGTGATGATGATGACAATGATGATGCTTAACTGAGGTGGTTCTTGCCACTTATATATATATAAATTATATAAAGTGGTTATTCCAGTACTTGACATAAGATTGGCTCTCAGTAAATGTCACTTCTACTTCTTCCTTAAATCTGGCAGATTGCTTTAAATTGCACTTTTTATATTCATTAGTCTTTTAGTTAGAAATGATTGCAAGAATGAAAACCAATTGCATAACTTTGGTTAGCTTTGGGAAATTGTTATTAAGTTAGAGACTCATAGATTTATAGAGATGGAAGGGACAATTAAGATAATATAGTTCAAGGCCAGGCACTCTGGCTCACACCTGTAATCCCAGCACTTTGGGAGACCGAGGCGGGTGGATTGCCTGAGGTCAGGAGGTCAAGACTAGCCTGACCAACATGGTGAAACCCCATCTCTAGTAAAAATACAAAAGTTAGCGGGGCATGATGGTGTGCAGCTGTAATCCCAGCTACTTGGGAGACCGAGGCAGGAGAATCACTTGAACCTGAGAGGTGGAGGTTGCAGTGAGCCGAGATTGTGCCACTGCACTCTAGCCTGCAGCCTGGGAGACAAGAGCGAGACTCTGTCTTTAAAACAAAAAAAATTTTTTTAGTTCAAAATCCTCACTTTTTATATAGGGAAATCATGGTCTTAAAAGATTAAGTTCTAGGTCAAAGAGCTTGTTAGAGGCTAATTGTTTCTTGTCTTGGACAGGAAACCAAGTATCTACCAATGGCCATCATTTCCAGTTGTTTGGATTGAAGAAACTCACATGACAATTATATTTTAAGAAAAATGAGAGCTAGCCGGGCCTGGTGGTGTGTGCCTGTAATACCAGCTACTCAGGAGGCTGAGGCAGGAGAATCGCTTGAACCCGGGAGGTGGAGGTTGCAGTGAGCCGAGGTCACACCATTGCGCTCCAGCCTGGGCAACAAGAGCAAAACCCCGTCTCAAAAAAAAAAAAAAAAAGTAAAAAAGAAAAGAACAGAAAAGGAAAATGAGGGCACTCAGAGCTGAGTCCACGTCAGGGAGCAGGCAGATGCCTTACAGGTAATGGGCAGAGCAGTGCTCTTGCCACATAACCACACACCAACTCCACTATTCTGTTTCTTAATTCCCTTTGTTTGGGAAGCTTTTCTTTTCCAATGAAAAGAAGAAGCACTCAATGGAAAATTCTGAATACTATTACATACAAATCTGATTAAAATTGCAGCAACTGTAAACCTTAACTTGAGACGGACACATTTCCCAGGCTGACATGCAGCTCTGATCATGTTTAATTTCAATATTTCTGTCTAGCTTTGACTGTGCTGCTTTTCCCCTATTAACTGATCTTCCAGAAAAATTTAAAATTGTAATTATGTCACCAATTTGTTTCTCTAGCGGGTTAGAAAGAAAATTCATATAAATAGAGATGAACACAGTGGAGTGAGCATGAAATAAAAATATCAGTTTGTGCCAGAAAGGGGGCAGAAAGCTATATGGCTGAGAATATTTCTTCCTCTTATGGGAATCCAAATGGCTGAGTCTTCTTTGGTTAAGGGAGTTTTCTAATTCCATGAGTATTTTGGCAATAAGTTCAGTTATCCCAATTATTTGTCACCAAATCTGATTGAAGACTTAACAGAATAAAAGAAAATCTTTAATAACACAGGCTTCTCAATGTCTGTCATCATTTGAAAGTTCATAGGACGGTTTACTTCTGCTCTAAAACTGCAAAAGTTAGCTCAAGAAAGCATTGTGATTTTCCATTCATTTCCTTCACTTTTTACTATCTTTCACAAACATTTGATTGCTAGACAAAGTGAATGATTCTCTCAAACTGTGAGGCCCTTTGTCCTTTAGATTCAAGGAAAAATACAACCGAAGGAATAGCCTTTGGCTTGGAGTTCTTCATACGTGGCTAGTGTAGAAAGAATCTCAGGACTTTTTGGTGGTTTATCATTGCATTACCTTATGGACCACTGATCTTTTTAGTGTCTAAAATAATGGTTTCATTTGCGATAGTCCTATTTTAGAGTGGTTAGTGATGATAATTATTATTTATAACTCTATGTAATGCTTCCTTTGAATTGTATGTTTTATGCACTACAAATTTAAGATATCTTTCTTTTCATGGAAGCCACATGTGATTCTTTTGATCCTTACACTAGTAAACAGAGTCGTATATTTTAGAGACAAATGTTGAGAGCTAGGTGTGTAGAAAGTATCTGGAGAATAACTTGGTTTTTTTGTGTGTGAACCAAAAATGATGAGAGAATTCAAAGCAGTAAAGGCTTTTAGAAATCATCTTGTCTGGCAGGTTCCAAAATATGTCCCTTGCTTGTAATGCTAGTCCAGTGAGATACTTCTCCACAGTTTCCATTGTCTGAGAATTCAGGAAATCTGTGCATTATAACTCTTTTAGAGACTCTTACCACATTAGTCACATCTAAGTCTTCCAGAAAATGGGCTTCTGTAGCTCTTTTTAACCCTGGTTGACTTAATTTGTACGGTAATAGAACTCCTTATTGTTCCACGAAACTAGCATTTAGAGATTGATGTTTTAGGGAATGTTGAGCTACTCCCTTTTGTTGAAAAACTGGGTGCCCAATGAGGTTGTCAAATGGTCAATGAGTATGTAAGACTAGAACCCTAGTCTTCTGACTTCAAGTCCAATGTTTCATACATAAAGCTGAAATGTGAACCAGAATTTCAGGACAACCGGTGTCCTAAGAATACCTTTTCAAAGTCCTCAAGTGGTGAAAGTAAGGGCTGCCTCTGTGTTTGCTTATTAAATAAGTCATTCTTATTCAAGCTGCAGTGATAATGTCAGTGTCCTAGACTATATGAAATAAACCTGGGAATCTGAAGGGATTAAGGATACCCTGACATTGCTTGGGAGTGTAATAGCAAAGCATCTACTCTCAGAAAATTTAGGGCAATTTACAGCACTAATATGCTCACCCCATTGCCATTTTTTAAAATCATTAAAAATGTATTTATAGGACTTTCTGATAATCTTGGAATTTCATGATTAAGAGGGTTTTGAGCAAACGTAAGTTGTTTCTGTTTTTGTTTTTTTATTCATCTGACATATCTCTTTACTTGCCATATTGTATAATAGATACATCAGGTATGTATTTATATTAGCTTGCTGGAGGGTAGGTACCCACATAAGTTATTCTTCCACGAAGTCATTTCACAGTGAGATGGTTCTTTAGCTGGGGTCATGAGAATGACAACGTGGGAAGACCGAGATTTTGTTAAATGAGCTGTTATCATCTATGTTCATTCAAATGGTTCCAACTTTCCATTCCGTGTTGTCATTTCCTAAATTATTTGATGCAAATGTGCAATCACCAGTTGAACAAACTTTATAAGGAAAAAAAAAAAACATAATCACAGGCAGTTAAAAAAAAAAAAAAGCCTATCCACTGGTTCAAATGAGTCAACAAGAAGGTACGAGATGGATTTTGATGACATCATTGGGTCCAAACTTCCTAAGAGCTCATCCATGTGTCTTCCCAGCCTCACCAGAAAATCCTGCAGAAATATTCCTACCCAAGGCCTTTATAGACCTACTGAATGAAGTCTAGAAGTTTCATGTGAGCGTCAGAAATGGTCAGATAGTCAAGCAAATACAATCCAAACAGTTTTGATCGTATTTCACCTTAGGGCAACTCTGACTGCTGAACACAGGGACTCATGAAGTCCTCCTTTCAAGAAAGCCCTGAGAGCCCTTTCTCGGGGATGTAGGAGACAGAGATGGAAAACCACTCAGGTGAAGCGATTATCCTTGATGTGGCTCTGGCAAAGCTGGATGCTAAATCCAAAGCTCTACTCGTATATAAAGGACTGTTCTAAGGCTAGAAAACTCATAAAACCCCAGCAGGCAGGCTGTTCATCATTTCCCTGGCAAGGCCTTGGTACGGCTGCAACTGAGAAGCCAGAGTGCTTGGACCTGCACTGGAGGGGCCAGTGAGAAGCATTTTCAAGTGCAGATTCGTCTCAGCCACTCACCAAGCACAGCGAGAATGGGCCTGGTACTAATTACTTAGGTAATTAAATAATTCAATGCAGTTGATTTGTGGCTTATGGGTTTATCCACAGAAAACAGTACCTACCATTCCTAAAATACCTATACATTTTTTTCAACCCGGATACAACTTTCTCCTTGTGGCCAATAATGTTTCTAAAATATTAGAGATTGGAGACAGGTGAATAATGAATGACTGGCTGGTGAGAATCATGGCCATTTGGGGTTTCAAATGGACTAATGTAATAAACATTATTGAGCATCTGCTTCATGAAATTCACATAGTAAAATCCAACCCCAGAAATGTCAAAGTCCCTTGAACTTGTCTCTGAGGCACAGTAAAAAAGCAAAGTCAAAGTCCCATAGGAAATTTCATTATTTAAAAGGTAACTATATCCCTCTGAGTAAAATTTGATACTCAGATAGATATTTAAATGGATCTCAAACTTCTGTGACCCTCTGTCTTTTCAAATATAACAAAGGAATAAGAAGTTTACCATACTTTATTGTGACAGTTAAATGAGATAATGTGTATCAAGATGTTAGCACAGTGCCCGGCACATAGCTTAGCTTTGAGGATTATCTATTATAAGTATTGTTTTTTTTTAACCCAACTTTTCTGTATCTCTGAAAATTATTATCTGGATTTTCTACTTAATCCTTTTTTGTTTTCTTTCTATAATTTCGTATTCCTCTGGTGCTAAAAAAACCAGAACGCAACCATGAGGCCATAACATTTTTTGTTTGTTTGTTTTGTAATTTTACATACTGTGTGGTGGAATAAACAAAGATAGAAATACGACACTTGGATTTGAGTTTTGTATTCACATCACCATGGCTGTGTGACCTTAGACAAGTAATTAAAGACTTTGTGTGCTTATATACGAAGTAGGGATAACAGTACCGCATTTGTGTACTGTGGTAGAGATTAGAGATCATGAACATTATAGTCTAGCTGTGTAATACACATTGAATAAATGAGAATTTGTTTCAGCTAAATTCCTTCTTCCCTCTTCCTTTTCTGTCACACCTACCTACCTCCCTTGTCCCTCTCCATCCTCAGACCTCTTATAAACACACTAACACATACATTCGAAATGTTTTCTCCTGTCAGCAGAGAAGCAGAATTATAAAATATTTTTATTTTCTCCCTGTCCTCTTTGATTGTCCTTAAACAAGGTATTTTTGTAAAATCTGAGTATTTACACTAAGAAGTTGGTTCAAAAGCAAAGACACTAAAATTAATACTAATCTACTTTAATGATATAAAATTGCCCTAATTATCTTTATGCAGTATTATTTTAAAGACTCCCAATAAGTCCTATAAATGGTTTCAAGTTAATACAGAGTGATACATGATGATAAACTGTACATCTTGTAAAATCTATCTTCAATTTCTCTGTCTTTAATAAAAATTAATGACATTTTATATCTGGGCTGCTGAGATAGGTAGAAAACATACCGCCAGATTTAGAACAGGATTAATCAACACGTCAAGGAGACAGATTGCTGACATTGAAGATGTACCCTCTGCTCGAAGTGGACTTAATTCTTCTTTCCTGCTCATTAGCTCTTTCTGTTTCTCTTCTTTTACTTCTCAGCCATCTCCCTAGTCTGGGCTTTGAAGATTGCTGTTAGTAAGTATTGCTTAGCTGGTAGAACATCAGCTAATAGGGTTAAAAGGTAACAAGATAAGTGACCCCATCCTAGAGGTTCAAGTTTCTCTCCAGCCAGTGCCCTTAAGCCATCTCTTCATATGCTCAGAAAAGTCATTTAGAAATGCAATTTTTAACCTGGCAACATCCAAATTCCATTTTTTGCTGAGTGTAAATATTGAAGGACTTTCACTGAAGCACAGATTTTTTTTTTCATAATTTGGAACATTGTAATTTGGAACAGCAAAAGAACAATGTGCATCTGTCTATTAGATGCTCTTGAAGGCACGTCCACGTAAGCACGGAGATTTGGAATTGCCTCAAAGACAGATGGGGGTCAGAGAGTGCCTGGGAGATCAGTAATAGAATATTTAAATCAAAGTACTTCTTGGGAGAGAGCCAAGTTAGAGAAGAAGGCAGGAGTAACCTGATCTCGGCCATGGCACCGAGGCTAGCAGCTGCACCACGGCTCTCCTTGATGGCCGAGCAAGCCAGGGAGAACACAGCTTCAAATGCTCACTGGATTAGTGCTGAAGGCACAGTGAAGACTGAGCTGCTTTGATTTCTGCAGACACCAGCATGTTAAGCTTATGTGCTGTTTGTAAGAAACGCCTTAATTTTGACAAAATAATCACCCCCAAACTACCCATCCATTGTAATTACTGTCATGATACGACTATGAAATAGACTCCTAATGTCTCAGGATGAATTGCCCACCACCTGGGTCCCTGAATCACGTTAGAGAGGCGTGGCAGACAAAATAATGCTCCCCTCCAAAGATGCCCACGTCCTAATCCCTGGAACCCGGGAATATGTCACCTAACCTGGCCAAAGGGACTTTGTAGTTGTGATAAGGACCTCAAAATGGAGAGATTATCCTGGGTAATCCAGGTGGGCTCCATATAAACACTTGATTCCTTAAAGCAGGAGTACCTTTCTCGGTTGTGGTCAGAAGGAGATGTGGCTGCAAAGAATGGCCAGAGAGATGCAATGTTGTTGGCTTTGAAGATAGAGAAATAATACCGGGAGCCAATCAATGTATACAACCCCTAGAAGCAGGAAAAGGCAAGTTGACATCTTTTTTTTTTTTTTTTTTTTGAGACGGAGTCTCGCTCTGTAGCCCGGGCTGGAGTGCAGTGGCCTGATCTCAGCTCACTGCAAGCTCCGCCTCCCGGGTTCACGCCATTCTCCTGCCTCAGCCTCCCGAGTAGCTGGGACTACAGGCGCCCGCCACCTCGCCCGGCTAGTTTTTTGTATTTTTTAGTAGAGATGGGGTTTCACGGTGTTCGCCAGGATGGTCTCGATCTCCTGACCTCGTGATCCGCCCATCTCGGCCTCCCAAAGTGCTGGGATTACAGGCTTGAGCCACCGCGCCCGGCCCAAGTTGACATCTTGATTCCAGCCCAGTGAGACCCATGTCAGATTTCTAACCGACAGAACTATAAGATAGTAAGATTGGAGCTGGGTGCGGTGGTTCACGCCTGTAATCCCAGCACCTTGGGAGGCTGAGGGGGGTGGATCACTTGAAGTCATGAGTTCAAGATGAACCTGGCCAACATGGTGAAACCCCATCTCTACTGAAAATACAAAAATTAGCCAGGTGTGGTGGTGCATACCTGTAATCCCACCTGCTCAGGAGGCTGAGGCACCAAAGTCGCTTGAACCCAGGAGGTGGAGGTTGCGGTGAGACAAGATTGGTTGCCACTGTACTCCAGCACTCTGTTTAGGAAAAACAAAGGAAATTACCTTTGTGGAGTTTTAAGCCACTGAATTTGTGGCCCTTTGCTACGGCTGCGTAGAAAACAAATCCAGGAGGATTACAGGTTGCAGAGGCAGAGCCCTCGCCATTTCCCTTCATTCCAGAAAAGCCCCTTATGGCTCCAGGCTGAGAGCCAGGAGAGCCTTAAGATCCATCCTTAGGGTTTGCTGCCTGTCTCTCCAGAGAGAAGAGAAGCAAGGAGCAGTAGACTTACCTGCAGCACAATCCCTACGTGGAGACACAGCACTGGGCACAGCTCAGAAATCTTAAGAAAGAAATCAGGACATATCCCGCCCAGCAAGTGTGTCATCGGGAAATGGTCAGAAGCTTGCACAGAATCAGTGTTAAAGGGAGAAGGGAGAGAAAGGAAGTGAGTACCAGTCATTTAGGGCCTGCGCCCACCAGGTGCTTTACATTCACATCGAATGTAGCTGAGGTTCCTGAGGAAGTAGAGAAAACTAAGGCTCAGAGTGAATGTGTGAACTGCCCAAGGTCATGGTGTCTCAGTAGCTGGGACAGGAGGTGAGAACTAGGCCTGCCTGACCCCAAAGCCCCTGGGCTTTCCACAACTGGCCTAGCTGTTAAATCCCATTGCTTCAACATCATTATCATGAGGCCACTTTGGGCTCGTGCTAAAGGGGCTGAGGCCCTGCTGATATGACTATTTTTGTCTTGGAAGTAGTTCAGAAAACCATGGTAGGAAAAAAGCGTGCAAAAGAAAGATCGTCAAAAAATAAACACATTTCAATCTAGTATGGCTTTCTTTGTTTTATGTCACACTTGGGAAGGCCTTCACCACAACGAGATGATCTTAAAAAATAATTCTTCTATGGCTTCTAATGCTTTTCTGTTTCAGTTATATCTTAGGTCCCTGGGGAATTTGTACTGGTGCACTGTGAGCCATTAGCCCAACCTTGTATTATACAGATTACTTGTCAGTTGTCCCAACACCATTTATTGTATAATCTATAATTCCACACTTATTAAAAATGCCACCATGTATCGCTTCTTAAATTCCCATAGGTATCTTGGTTGTTTTTTTTTTTTTTTTTTCTGAACTCCCTATTCTATCTCATAGGCAAATCAAAAGACAATGAACTAGATTAAAAAAAAATTGCCATACATATCATAGACAGGGTATAATATGTAAATAACGTCTAAAAAATCCATTGAGCCAGGTGTGGTGGTCCATGCCTCTAATTCCAACACTTTGGAAGGCTGAGATGGGAGGATCGCTTGAGGCAAGGAGTTCATACCAACCTGGCAACTTAGCAAGATTCGTCTTTACAAAAAATAAAAAATTAGCTGGGCACGGTGGCATGTGCCCATAGCTTTAACTACCTGGGAGGCTGAGATGGAAGGATTGCTTGAGCTCACAAGTTTGAAGTTGCAGTGAGCTATGATTACATCACAGCACTCCAGCCTGGATGACAGAGCAAGACTGTATCTCTTAAAAAAAAAATAATCAATCAAAATGATTAAAAGAGGAGTAAAGGATTTAAACAGACAATATATAAATAGATCTTAAATAAATCCAAAGTTACTTAACCTTTTAATGTGGAAATGAAAACTAAACCAACACTGAGATCCCATTTTTCACATATGAGACTGGCAAAATCCAAATGTTAGTAACATACAACATTGGCAAAAATATGTGGTTGCTGAGCATATAAACTTCCATGGCCTCTAAGGAAGACTGTTTGGAAATACCTATCAAAATTACAAATACACGTAGCCTTTGACGTAGCCACTTTTCTTCTAGGAGTTTATATTAAAGGTAAAATTTCATATATTTAAGTAACCCATGTATAAGATTTTTCACTGTAATCCTGTACGTAGTGGCAAATAACACACACACACACACACACACAAAACAAAACAAACAAAAGAAAACCTAAAGGATCATCAATAAGTTACTGGTTAAATAAATTCTTACAATACATTTAATGAATGACTATGCAGCTCCCCAAAAAACAGTAAGAACACTCCTTGTGTGTTGTTAGGGAGTTTTTTTTATATTGTTAAATGTCTCTCCAAAGGACATTTGGGAATGTCTGGGGAACATTTTTGGTGTCACATCTGGAGAGGGAGGGAGAAACTGCTACTGGTGTCTAATGGGTGGAAGCCAGGAATGCTATGAAACATTCAACAATATACTTGACAGCCTCTTACAGCACAGGATGATCCTGCCCAAAATATCAGTTGTGCTGAAGTTGAGAAACCCTGCTCTAGACTGATGATCAGAAACGGATTTTATTACTAGTCAGTCCTGGTGGTGCATGCCTGTAATCCCAGCTACTCGGGAGGCTGAGGCAGGAGAATCGCTAGAATACGGGAGGCAGTGGTTGCAGTGAGCCAAGATCGTGCCCCTGCACTGTAGCCTGGGCAAGAGCGAAAAATCTGTCTCAAAAATAAAAGAAAAAGAAACTGATTATATTCCATACCTATATTCCATTGAGCTAAGATTCGGGGATGGGTAGAAAGTGTTCACTGCCTTCCATTTTGTAGTTGTTGAATTATGTACCTGTATGTACACGTGTTATCCATTCAAAAATATATAAATAGCACTGTCTTCTTTTTTCGTGGTTAAAGTCATTGTTGAATCTTTTTTTTAAAAAGGTCTTTCATGGAGATGGGAAGAAAACTCTTTGATTTTGCTTGTGATTTACCTGTGGTTTTTCTTCCTTCGTGGCCCCTTGTTCTTTTGTAAATAAAGCTCAAGGACATCTACATTGGTTGTTTCAAGATAGATGAAGTGTTCTTTCCTGGAAAGGAACTCCAAACAACAGAGTGACACAGGAGCACGAAGTTGCAACGTATTGTATCTCACCAACAGGCTTTGGTCTTAGCAAACACCAGAGAAAATTGTCACCTAAATTACTAAAAGTTACAAACGTGTGAGTCAATGTTTTCTCAGGGGCAAGGGCAAACATTCCTATAAAAGGAACTGATAGCATGGAGGTGCCTTTTACTCCTGACAACAGTGACGTTCTCTGAGGACCTTTAAAGATTTCTCTGGAGTCATTTTATAAATCTGCTGTAAATTTTCGTTACTAATGGCCCTAGCTCCATTTTACCACTAGATGTTGGTGGTAAAATTGTATTTACCATTACATCTCTTCTCTCTGTCTTATTACCACTGTTCCAAAATTGCTTTGCCAAGGTAAAGCATTCAGTGGGGCCTTGAATGTGCCAGAAGCCAAATACATTGTGGTCAGGGTAGGACTTTGCCCAGAGTATTATTCACAGCTTTCCCTGGCAATCACATTTCAAAAGTCTGTGCTCTATGTTTGCTCTTTCATTTCAGTATAATCTCTTTTTTCATCTCTTTCTTTTTGTTTCAGGATTTTCTTTGAAATTTCAATTATTGTCTTAGTTTTTTCTTTTTTCTTTTTTTTTGGAGACAGGGTCTTGCTCTGTCACCCAGGCTGGGGTGCGGTGGTGCGATCATGGCTCACTGAAACCTCAAACTCCTGGGTTCAAGCAATCCTCCCACATCAGCCTCCCGAGTAGCTGGGACTACAGGTGTGTGCCACCATGCCGAGCTAATTAAAAAAAAAAACTTTTTTTGTAGACATGAGGATTCACTATGTTGTTCAGGCTGGTCTCAAAATCCAGGGCTCAAGTGATCTGCCCGCCTTGGCCTTCCAAAGTGCTGGGATGATGGGCATGAGCCACCGTCCCTGGCCTACATTTAAAATTATATTTTAAAAACATAGAAAAAAATGTACATTACATATGTGACCACCAATGTGTATAAAATGTTGGTGGCCTTACAGGTAGAAAGAGTTGGCCATTTTAAGCACAGTATGGGCGACCCCAGGAAAGCTCTCTGCTGTGACTAGAAAATATTCTAACACGTCATTTTCACCTGCCATTTCCCCATTTGCGCTTCCTTTGGGATACTAACTGCCTTTCCCTATTCCTTTTCTTTTCTTTTTTCTTTTTTCTTTTTTTTTTTTTTTGAGACAGAATCTCGCACTGTCTCCCAGACTGGAGTGCAGTGGGGCGATCTCGGCTCCATCTCCCAGGTTCGTGCCATTCTCCTGCCTCAGCCTCCCGAGTAGCTGGGACTACATGCTCCCCTCACCACGCCCGGCTAATTGTTTTTTGTGTTTTTAGTAGAGACGGGGTTTCACCGTGTTAGCCAGGATGGTCTCGATCTCCTGCCCTCGTGATCCGCCCACCTCGGGCTGCCAAAGTGCTGGGATTACCCGCTTGAGCCACCGTGCCCAGCCCTCCTTTTCATTTTGTAAAATATAGAACAGTGAGAAAGCAGGGGAAAGAGAGAACATACCAATGATTTTGTGTGTGGACATCTATAAGCTGCTTCCATCACTCACAAGACAGAACCAGGAAAATATAAAGCCTTCATAACTGACAGCAGAGGGAATGGAACAGAGCAAGGGACTCCCAGATGGAATTTAATGGCATCAAACTCAGATTTCACCTAAACCACAGTTACACGAAGAGCGTATTTTGATACTTTATTTTATCCTTCTGCTTTTGCAAAAAATAATCAAAGGATGGGATACTGAACCAGATTGTTGGTTCTAAGATAAATTTAGCAAAAACAAACAAACAAAAACTAAAATGCTTTTTTTTGCTCACGAAACAAAATATCATACCAAAAAACCTTGAAAAGATAAACATATGTAAAAACATTAATTCCTGGACCGGCGCAGTGGCTCCCATCTGTAATCCCAGCACTTTGGGAAGCCGAGGCAAGAGGATCACTTGAGGTCTGGAGTTCGAGACAAGCCTGGGCAACATGGTGAAACCCCATCTGTACTAAAAATACAAAAATTAGCTGGGCATGATGGCACATGCCTGTAGTCCCAGCTACTTGCGAGGCTGAGGCAGGAGAATTGCTTGAACCCAGGAGGTGGAGGTTGTAGTGAGCTGAGATCACACTACTGTACTCTAGCCTGGGTAATGAGTAAGACTCTGTCTCAAAAAAAAAGAAAAAGTTTCTGCATTCAATTAATTTATAATCTGAATGGGGGGGGGGGGGGAAAGACACTCTCATGAAACATCTGTTTTAGTCCTGTTCCTCAAAGCAACTTATCTATGAGCAGAGTCCACTCACACTATCCCAAAGCCTCTTTCAGCCATGACCATTTTGTGAAAAGAGACAGTAAAGGTTGAGGTGGTTATTTGTTCCCCTGCATTCTGCTGCTTGGAGTCCTGTGTCTGAAAGAGAATGGACTAGTTGACCACCAGGGCTCATCCCAGCTCTAACACGTGACTCCTACCCTCAAAGGCTTTAAGAGCAAATTAGGGTAATTGACCACGTGCTTGGCTTACTCATACACACAAAAAATGTGTACTGAAGAAGTAAGTTTGAACTGGCTTTTATAAGTGGGAGAGCAATTCCTGATTATAGTTTTGAGGATATTTTATTTTATTTTATTTTATTTTATTTTATTTGTTGGTATGGAGTTTCACTCTTGTTGCCCAGGCTGGAGTGTAAGAGCACAATCTCGGCTCACCACAACCTCCGTCTCTCGGGTTCAAGTGGTTCTCAGGCCTCAGCCTCCTGAGTAGCTGGGATTACAGACATGTGCCACCATGCCCAGCTAATTTTGTATTTTTAGTCGAGACGGGGGTTCCTCCATGTTGGTCAGGCTGGTCTCGAACTCCTGACCTCAGGCGTTCCATCCACCTCGGCCTCCCAAAGTGCTAGGATTACAGGCATGAGCCACCGCGCCTGGCCTTGATGACCTTTTCATACACCATTGCTAAGTCTTTTTAATTTTGCTTTATATATCTTTTGTGGAAGATAGAAATAAGTTGATGATGCCCTCAAGAAAAAAAATCTATCTTTTTATTCCTAGTACAGAGTAGACAAACAATAAGGATTAGTTTCAGAAAACTTGAGAAATAAAAGGATGGAGGAAGAAAGAATATTTAATCTCTATCAAAACAAATATGCTTTCAGATTTTAAAAAATGTTAAGTGAATACCATATATGTTGATATCTAACTTGAGCAAGAGTCCAAAAAGAATCTTTGAAACTTAGTCTTACTGGCTGGTTTATCAGTGGGAATATGACAATTTTATTTTTGGAAAATGGTGGTTATAAAGGCTAAGTCCTGTTACCAGGATAGAGATGAAGCATGAAAAAATAAAGGTGGCAAAAAGAAAGGAAGAAAAAAACTAGAGAAGTTAAAAGAAAGTTGTGACAGTAGAATCAATTCAAACAGTGACATTAGCAAGGAGTTACCTGTATCATCAAAGGGAGGGTGAGACAAAACTTCCAATTATAATTTTATATCCAGTCTAAGAGTATTTATTGTGTGGACACATGGTCCGATACATATCACTGCCCTTTGTTTTTTCCTTAGGCTAATATGTGAATTGAACACTTAGAAAACTTGAGGAGTGTTTCTTCACCTTCCAAAAATATTTGCTTTTTGAAAGAATCTATTGTAAAATTCTTTCACATAATTATAAACGTTTAGCCATATATATATATATTTGTGTGTGTGTGTGTGTGTGTGTGTAATGAATCAGTTCCTGAAATCTGGTTTCCACTAAGATTATTGTCTCTTTATTTATTACACCCTGAAAACCCACAAGAACACTAGTCTTTAGAAATAACTGAAGTCTGTCAAGAAGTAAATTCATCAAGAAACGTAAACATGCTGTCACTTGTAAAGACAATAGTACTTTGAGAGCCTTTGTTTTCCAATTAGTGATGTTTAGTAGCACCAAGCCATGCGTGCAAATTTTCATCTAAAGCCTCTTTTGACCAAGGGCATAACTTTTGAAATAGGAGCAGAGTGAAATTTGTTGCCAGGAAAAAGGGTGTTTATTTTAGTGAGGTGGATGTTTTTGAATGAGATATAATTCTTTGATCAGAACTTGATTTTCAAATAGAATTATCTGTTCTTATTAATTGATCGAGACAACAAATCCAGAAACTCTTAGATGTCAGTTGTTAACTCTTGACCTTCAGACATGAGAAGAATTAGTAGATAAAATGTTTAAAAAAAAAAACAAAAAACTAAGGGTGTATTTTCTGTTTAAAATTTGTGTCCATCCTTTAAAGCAAAGCAAGTACATTTGTCAAGAAAAGTTGTTGATTTTGCCTTTTACAAATGAATGACTTAATTAGGCCTATCTCTCCAACTGATGATAGAGTTTGATAGACGATAATATTTCAAAATGGCAATTTTTGCTTCTGCCAAGCATCTCTCTATTCCAAGAATATATAGCCTTTCACAGAGCATAAATGGGCCAAGTACAGCCTAAATTAATTGGGAGAAATTGGCGTCTTTTAGGAATGTGGAAAACAACTTTTTGGCTGACGTAAAAGGACTTTAGCAGACATGATTGGCAGGAATTATGAAATTTTGCTCTTACTGTGGAAATGAATAAAAGTAACATTGATGACAAAATCTGCTGCTTCATAGGATGTTGCCTTCACTATCTCAGCATCTCTGAAATGCCTTTGATTGACGCTATGCAGGATTTGGGCTTTTGGAAGCTGGGGGATTAGGCAGTGGGTCTATGTAGGAGGACTCCTATTTTCTACTGGCATTATGTGTGTTCCTAGCTATAATGCCATGTTTTGAAATTTGTATCATTTTTAACAAAATTCATTATTATAAAAAAGCAAGGAATTTCTCTTGAGTAGATGAGAAAGTTCCTGATAATATAGTTGGTGAACAATATCGTTGGTTTGAAATAATCTCAGAAATTCAGGATGACCACGAGAGTTCTGGAATAGCCAACCCTCTACGTGTAATCAGACTTACATATTTATCCCCAGGAGCCATTTAACGTGTGTGTTTGTATCTGTGTGCTTGCACATGCATGCCATGGCACACAAAACCATTGTGAACCAGAGCTTTGTATATGTGCTGCCGAAGCGAGCACAGTGAACCAGAGCTTTGAAACGTAGTAAACTCTAAAGTAAGTTTGACTTCATTAATGGATTTAAGATAATTTGACTGTTCGTTTTCTTAAAACATTATGCTATGAAGCTCTTAGTCCAGTAAGGAGTAAGAATTCATACTATGGTTTATCGTAGCATCACAACTATGATTTCCATTCAGAGGCCTGAGAAGTCCTGTTCTCCTTGTATTTGTGAGATACTTCCAAATAAATAGTACTGCATAAAGGATCAGCTCCATAATATGTAAGATCCAGTGAACAACAAAAACATGAGACTCCTTGTACAAAATTTACTAAGAATTTCAAGATGATCCAACAAAGGGTTGTTACAATTGTTAAATGTAATTTTGTGGTTTTCCTTAAATACTTAAAAGGATACAATTGGAAAGGAACAGTGTTAAACTATAAATAGGTAAAGGGAGGTGGTTGTGATATATTTGGGAAAAGCCAGGAACTTTTAAAATCGTAAGTTTGAATTCTGGTTCTTAAAAATGGTGGAAGCTCAGTTTTCTCATGTGGAAAATGGGACTTCATGGTTTTTTTTTTTTTTTTTTTTTTTTGGACAAATATTTATTGTGAGAACCTTATGTGTATTACCTTATTTAATCCTCACCATAATATTATGAGCAGGTTGTATTATTTTCCCCAGTTTATAGGTGAGGAAACTCTGGCACAAAGCGATTCTAAGACTTCCTAAAGTGTTCACCAAGTGTTCACTAGTGATAAGTACTGGAGATGGAGCTGGAGCCTAGACGGTGTAGCTCCAGGGCCCAGACTGAAGTCAGCCTGGCTGATCCCCATCTTCCAATACACGTTACATCATTGGATCATACTGAGCACTTGATAACAGTAATAACAAAAATTAAAACCCACAATTCTGGCTCAGAATTAAGGCTCACGTGCTGGCACTTACAGTTGTCTTGGTCTCTAAAGCCCTGAAACTTTCTCATAATTGGGAAATAATATAAATGAGGAGGTAGGTGATTTTTGTTGTTGTTGTTTAAATCTAGACAAGAGATTACAACCTGAGAAAAGCAAATCAAACAACACTCTTTTGGATAGACACAGTCTATGCTGTTATGCTTTACTGAAAGTCCCTATGGAAGGGGTTTTCTTCCCAGATGCCCCCAAATATGTTTTTAAGGTTTCCTCATAAATGCTCTTCTAATAATATCATTCAAAATGAGAAGTCTTATGAAATCCCCAAGCAGATAAATAAGTTTAGGGAACAACAGAATACAAATAAAATCATCAGTATCCATTGAATGCCTCATTTCGATAAAGAGAAAACAGACTGGATTTTCAACATCAAATCTATTAATCAGTTGCTCAATTAAATCTATTAATCTATTATACAGTTGCTCATAATTGTGAATGTGCAGATCTGGCCTAAGATCATTTTGCACTTCCTAAAGAATTAACTACTAAGAGTCAGGGTTGAACTTGGTGCTGTGGCGCATGCCTCTAGACCTACCTACTGGGGATACTGAGGTGGGATAATTGCTTGAGCCCAGGAGTTCGAGGCCAGCCTGGGCAACATAACAAGACCCCATCTCTTAAAAAAAAAAAAAAAAAAAAGTCAGGATTGGAGAGAACTCAATGACCTTGATTCCAAATGAAACTTCTCAGAAGTCCATGGAGTATACTTGGGGCATGGGGCGGGGGACTGCATGGGAGGTCTACCATAGAGGCTTAGCTCTTTCTCATTAGAAGAAAGATCCATGATTTCAATGACTGAGATCTAGAAACCTTTAGGAGCCAGAGGAATCATCACCTAGTAATTTAGCATCAACTCTGTGGTTTAGTGGTGGTCCTTTTTATGTTCAAGAGGGGGAATTGTTCAAACAATATAGTTGGTTTGAAATACTTCCAGGACCAATGCAAACACCAAGTGGGCTGCCCAGAAACCACACATTGTTTTCCTCAGACAAAAGATAATGATGCACTAATGAATTTTACCCTTTATTGCCCTCTCTGGAACACAGCCTCAGGAAGAAAACCCACAAAACCAAATTGTTAGTCCTCAAATTTACAATATTTTGCAATGACCCCTATCCCTTTTTCTTTAAGTGCTAGTACTTGGGTTAAGTATTTGTGTTGTTTTACTCATAAATTCCAACCTCATGTAATCTCCAAAGTGCCCTCCCAGAGAGAGAAAGGAAATGAATAAATGAGGAAAAATAATAAAAGTCTCCCTGATATAGAATACCTCCAAGAGGCTTAAAGCACTTCTGAGATATCTAATTCTGAAGTACTTTGATCTCATTAAAGGGGGAGAAAGCAACGGAGTAT
Organism: Theropithecus gelada; assembly: GCF_003255815.1. Classification (NCBI taxonomy): domain Eukaryota; kingdom Metazoa; phylum Chordata; class Mammalia; order Primates; family Cercopithecidae; genus Theropithecus; species Theropithecus gelada. The sequence continues at coordinate 214,300,761 of NC_037668.1, read as the reverse complement.
TTTAACTATGGAGAGTGAAAGCGAGGCAAAAAGAAGTTGGACTAGTAGGTCCATTTAATAAAGATCATTTAGTAAATAATCAAAACTATGAATGGAGGAAATTAGTACCCAATTAATTAGACTTGTAAAAGTGTATGTATTGAGGATTTACAGGATTTGTTGGAATCATTTGTAGTTGTTTTATTGAAGAGCAAGCTTAATGGCACAATTACACATCACTTGGACTGAAATCACCCACAACCCTTCCTTAACCTCGTCGGTCCCCCTCCCCATTCCAGCTGCTATTTCTGTCCTATGTGTTTGTAAAACCTCCAAAAAGTCTTGCTTATAGGTATGGTTTCTACATCCTCACCTCTTTCCTATTTAATGTGGCTTTATTTTCAAAACGCTTCCACTGAAAGTGTTCTTGTTAAAATATGTTTTGTTTTGCTCAGTTTTTGTTTGTTTGTTTGTTTGTTGTTTGAGATAGAGGCTTGCTCTATAGCCCAGGCTGGAGTGCAGAGCCACAGAGGCTGGAGTGCAGAGCCACAGAGGCTGGAGTGCAGAGCCACAGAGGCTGGAGTGCAGAGGAGATCGAGCTCATTGCAGCCTTGATTTCTTGGGTTCAAACCATCCTTCTGCCTTGGCCTCCTGAGTATCTGGGAATACAGGTGTGCACCTCCAAGCCCAGCTAATTTTAAAATGTTTTGTAGAGATGGGGTTTCACCATGTTGCCCTAGCTGGTCTTGGGTTCCTGGCCTCATGCAATCCTCCCGCCTTGCCGTCTTGAAGTGCTGGGATTACAGGTGTGAGCTACTGCTCCTGGCCTTCTTGTTAAAGTTGACAGTTCTCTTTAGAAGGCTGGAGGACCACAGAGCTGTTTCTTCTACCTCTTGTTCTTCTCTAGTTTCTGTCTAAATATGTTCATCCATATCCCTAACTTTAAGCATTGTTCTTACTCCAGTGTGTACATTTCACTCTTACCTTTCACGTAAACTTTCGAAAACCTGAGTTTTTCAAATGTAAAACTAATAGACATCTCAAACTTAACATGGCCAAAATCGAACCCTTGAGTTCTGGCCCAAACCTCTTCTTCCTCTAGTCTTGCTTACTTCAAAACTTTTGCTCCACTCTCACCTCTAGTGGAAGTTATGACAGGTTGTTTTTATTTCTGAAACACTCTTTTTTTTTTTTTTTTGAGATGGACTCTCGCTATTGTTGCCCAGGCTAGAGTACAATGATGTGATCTCAGCTCACTGAAACCTCCACCTCCTGGGTTCAAGCGATTCCCCTGCCTCAGCCTCCTGAGTAACTGGAATTACAGGTGTGTGCCACCATGCCTGGCTAATTTTTATATTTTTCATAGAGACAGGGTTTCATCATGTTGGCCAGGCTGGTCTTGAAGTCCTGATCTCAGGTGATCCACCTGCCTCAGCCTCCCAAAGTGCTGGAATTGTAGGCGTGAGCCACCATGCCCAGACTATTTCTGGAACACTCTTAAAGCCATTTCTGTCTCTTTTTCTCCACCACTACCACCCTAGTGCAGACCATCATTATTTTTCATTTGTGGATTATTCCAGTAATTCCTAAATTGTCTTTCACTTCCATTCTCACCAATATACCTTCCTTTCTCTATAAAGCAGTAAGAGTTAAGTTTCCAAGGCATAAAATTAGATGATGTCACTTTGCTACTCTAAACCCTGTTTGGGCTTTTCACCAAACATACAATAGAATCCAAACATTTATCATAGTCCATAAGACCATGTGTGATCTGGTCGCCATCTGCCTCATCCCCACCTCTGGATACTGCCCCCCTCACACAGTAAGTTTCACCCATTCTGGCCTTACTTTTTTTTTTTTTTTCATTTTTTTGTTTTTGTTTTGAGACGGAATCTAGCTGTGTCGCCAGGCTGGAGTGCAATGGCGTGTTCTCGGCTCACTGCAACCTCTGCCTCCTGGGTTCAAATGATTCTCCTGCCTCAGCCTCCCAAGTAGCTACAGGCGCGTGCCACCACACCCGGCTAATTTTTGTATTTTTAGTAGAGATGGAGTTTCACCATTTTGGCCAGGATGATCTTGATCTCTTGACCTCGTGATCCGCCTGCCTCGGCCACCCAAAGTGCTGGGATTACAGGCGTGAGCCACCGCGCCCAGCCGCCTTTCTCGTCTAAGAACATGAAGAGTTTGCCCTCATCCCAGTTCATTCTCATGCTAGCTGTTCTCTCTTCTCACACATCTGGGTATCATCCCTGCCTGTTATTCAGGTCTCACATTGCACGCTGTAGGAAAGTCCCCTAACCATTCAATCTAATTATGTCCTACCCCACACCATTCTCTCTACCACTGTCTCTTTATTATGCCCTTTGTAGAACTTCCTGCTATCTGAAAATATTTTATATCATTTACTAGTTTCTTATCTGTGTATCCTTTCTAGAATGTAAATTCTAGGAAAGACGAGAGCATATCTGCTGTGTTCCTAGTGCCCACCACTGCACCTGGCACATAGTAGGCTCACAAAAAGTATGTGTTGAGAATGAGTTAATTTACGTCTCCTTGAAAGTGCTAAAGTGGTGTAGTCTAATGGAGAGTTCAGGAACAGGAATTGGGATTCTAGAGGATATGAAATTTCTACTAATATCAGGTGCATAACTTTAAAAATAAAAACTTAAAAGAAATGTATAACAAATTCTGTCAACAAACTGAAATATGAATGTGAGTATTTTACACAACAACTTATATGGAATGATTCTGGAGACTTTTTTATATACAGCATTTCAAACAAGTATGATCTCAAATGTCATACTGCTTTTATCATTTTTTTTCTTTAAATCACTGTGTCACGGAAGTAAGAATGTATTACAATTAGCAAAAAGCAGACCAAACTGCATTCAGTGGTTCCAATTCTTTTCATTAAAGTCCTCTGTTTATAAGTTCTGTGACAGAAAGCTCAAGTGTGAAAAACCAGAATTATCTGGAGGGCTTGTTAAACAGGGCTCCAAAGCACCTCATCTCTTTCACAGAGTTTCTAATTCAGTAGGTCTGTGGGGGGCGGCACAAAATGTGCGTTTCTAACAAGTTCTCGGATGATGTTTATACTACTGGTCAGGGAACCTCACTTTAAGAAACTGATCAAGATGAATAAGTTATTCATTGTGAAAAGAAGGAAAGAGGCTTAGTAGTAGGAAAATGGATGGAATTTTAGCTATAACTTCCGGAATCATTCTACTAGCCCGGTGCTGAGTTATCCAGACAAGTCGCTTTTTATTTTTAAATTTTAGATTTTCTATTAATATTGAAGGATATTGTCCCATTTGATGCTGAGACTTTTCTCTTATTAAAAGGTATTTATTTAACACACTATTAGAAGTTTTCATACTGATGCTATAGTCACATATATTCTTTATTCTTCACCAGTAAATTCTTCTTTTGTATTTTTCTTGAGAAAAAATCTCCCTCAAATAATTTTCCTTTGTCCTTTAGCACTTTACTTGTAACTGGATCTTCAACATAAATCTATTATGCTTAAAAACCAATTGCCCAAGCAAACAAAAATTACAATTAAATGGTTTGACAAGTGTACAGAGAAGATGGAAAGTACATGTTCTTTTCCCTTCTTCTGCTTAACCTCTGTCTGGTCTGCTAGCTCCTTGGCCTGGTCTGGAGTTTTGAAGTGTCAGTTTCCACACTTATTCTTTTTGGGGTATGAGGGGGTACAGCAGCTATCTCATTCATCTCTCCCTGGACCACAGACACCTGATTTCCTAAACAGATAGATACAGTCATTCTTAGGTATCTAAAAGGGATTGGTTCCAGGATCCCCCAAGTATACCGAAATCCATGCACACTCAAGTCCCTTTCTTCTTTGAGATGGAGTCTCACTCTTGTAGCCCAGGTTGCAGGCTGGAGTGCAGTGGCATGATCTTGGCTCACTGCAACCTCCATCTCCCAGGTTCAAGCGATTCTCCTGCCTCAGCCTCCCGAGTAGCTGGGATTATAGGCGCCCACTACCACACCCAGCTAATTTCTTTGTACTTTTAGTAGTGAGGGGGTTTCACCATGTTGGCCAGGCTGGTCTCCAACTCCTGACCTCAGGTGATCCACCCGCCTCAGCCTCCCAAAGTGCTGGGATTACAGGCGTGAGCCACCAGGCCTGGCCTCAAGTCCCTTTTATAAAAGGCGTAAACATAGCCTATGGATATTCTCTCATATACTCTAAATCATCTCTAGATTACTTATAATACCTAATTCAACATAAATGCTATGTAAATAGTTGTTATACTGTATTTTTATTTGTATTATTTTTTATTGTTATGTTATTTTTCATTGTTTGGGTTTTTTCCTGAATATTTTTGATAGGCAGATGTGGAACCTGTGGATATGGAGGGCTGACTATACTCAAACTTATCAAATGTTAGAGTTCAAAGTCTCTTAGTGAGAAACTAATGCTACTTTTAGATACCTAACTTATTATAATAATTCAAAATTAACATATATACTAGTGTTCAAAACAGTGTTACTTGTAAAACTGAAAACTGGAAACAACCTAAATAGAAGAAAAATTTACTACTTTGAACACACATATGTGTTAGATTATATAGTTATTGAAAGTTACTTGTAGTTGTCATTAATGTTTTCTAAATTCTACAAAATAGCAAATAATTCTAAATTCTACAAATAGCAAATAATTTGAAATTCTACAAATAGCAAATTTCTACAAATAGCAAATAATTTTTGTAACCAAACTAAAATTAATTTAAAGACAAAAGGATTAAGTTTTTAAAAAAGAAAAGCTGGGTAACTTAGTTCATACCTATTGCCACTTTCTACTTAATGCAGATGTCTCTTTTTTGTCTCCTAGAAGATAATCACAAAACCTTCATTTACGTATTTTCTCAGAGAAAAGGAGAACAATATTTGATTTTGTATTAATTTAAATGTTAAGCACAAACTGAATTTGCTCATCGAATAGTTTTAAAACAAGTTGAACTTTTAAATCTCCATTTTAATTAATGTCTCTGCTAATTCATTTCTTTTAATTGAGGTGAAATTCACGTGACATAACATTAACCATCTTAAGGGTACAATTCGGTAGCCTTTAGTTCTGAAAAGTGTTGCAAAGTTTTGCAACCACCAGCTCTATCTAGTTCCAAAACATTTTATTGGCCCCAAGAGAAACCCTGTACTCATTAAAGAGCTGTTCTTCCTTTCTCACTCCACCCCCATTCCCTGGCAACCACCAATCTGCAAACTGTCCCTATGGATTTACATATTCCGGATACCATTTGGTTTTGTTTTTTTTTTTCTTTTGAGACGAGTCTCACTCTGTCGCCCAGGCTGGAGTGCAGTGGCGCGATCTCGGCTCACTGCAAGCTCCACCTCCCGGGTTCACTCCATTCCCCTGCCTCAACCTCCCGGGTAGCTGGGACTACAGGTACCTGCCACCACGTCCGGCTAATTTTTTTTGTATTTTTAGTGGAGACGGGGGTTTCACCATGTTAGCTAGGATGGTCTCGATCTCCTGACCTCGTGATCCACCTGCCTTGGCCTCCCAAAGTGCTGGGATTACAGGCGTGAGCCACTGCACCCCGCCTACCATTTGCTTTTTAAAGAACTACAATTATTTTTAAAAATGGATGTATTGAGTAAGAATACTTCTCCCTGTCTCTCTGCTCATTGGTCTTAGCTTTGCTCTGGAGTAGCCCAGGAAGGCTTAACTATAGCTTCCACAGGACAGCACTTCAAATATTTGACAGCAGCTCTCAGGGATCACGATTTCTTGACACCCCATCACTACCCTCTCCAGTACTTACTTCCACCAAATACATACGATATTCTTCATATTGAATATGTAGAATTCCTTCTATGACCCCTTCCACCATAACAGACGCCTGCCTACGGATTCTCTTCTGTTTCTTAAGTTCCCATTCAATGTATGTTGCCTGAAAGAGATTCGAATTTCATGGGAAAGTGGGGAGAGAAAGGGGCAGGGAGGTCATTAAGAGTCAAATGAGCGCTGGACAAGGTGGCTCATGCTTGTAATCCCAGCACATTGGGAGGCTGAGGCGGGCAGATCACCTGAGGTTGGGAGTTCGAGACCAGCCTGACCAACATGGAGAAACCCTGTCTCTACTAAAAGTACAAAATTAGCAGGGCTTGGTGGCGCATGCCTGTAATCCCAGCTACTCGAGAGGCTGAGGCAGAAGAATCGCTTGAACCCAGGAGGCAGAGGTTGCGGTGAGCTGAGATTGTGCCATTGCACTACAGCCTGGGCAACAAGAGTGAAACTCTGTCTCCAAAAAAAAAAAAAAAGAATCAAATGAGCTGGCTCCTGGGCAGACCTCTGCGTGAACATGCATGCTGACCTTCACTACACATGAGCTGGAGTGAGCCAGGTCCCTGGTTCATACCCCATCCACTGGGCCTGGTGCAGGGGCCTCTCTCAACATGACCCTCCATAGAGCTGCAGAGGCACCGCACACAGGCTCGAGAAGAAAGGCATCCTAATTGGAAACACATGTCACAATTACTTTCAAATCATCTCCCTCACATCTTCCTGTCACAAATCATTAAAGAAGTCCTCTACTCTAAACATGGGGAAATTGCTCAAAGAAAGAAGAGATGTTAGATCTAAATTTCAATTAACTCTAACACTGATTGCTATGTATCACTGCATGAGTCTCTGGTCCTTATTAATGAGGATGTAATTAATGAAGTTTGCCCCAGGCAGTGGACCAGAGCACAAACAATTACATTTTAGACAAATAATTTGGGCTTTGTTTTTCAGAGTATGGGGTGCTTATTAAAAATATCAATTCTCAGGTTCCAGCACAGATCTTGAGTCAGGGAATTCCGGAAGTACGTGGACCTGGAGTCTGCATTCCCAGGTGTGTTGTGTTCATAATGAAGTTTGAGATCCACTTATAAAAGAAAAAGAGTCCTTTTTTTGAATTTGAATTTGAAAGAGAGTCCTTTATTGAATTTGTGTTGCATACAAGTAATAGATTGTTAATAGAACTTGCTCTATGGAAAAATGTGCCAATACTTGTGTTTGGAAACAATGTATTAAAAATACTTGATAAGCTTGGCTTAAGGTATAACTGGTTCTGTTTGATGTTAACGAGAAACATTCTCTACAAACACTTCAAAAGTTCAGTAGAAGTCTTTTTTATTTACATTATTTATAATTAGGCCGATCCTAGGAAAGATCTAAACAGAGTTATAAAAGGCAGAATGGACACGAAACATCATGAGCACATGTGCACTCCGTAAATATTTGCTGCATGAATGGTACACTTACATTTGCTTTATTTCCAAAATAAAAAGGCCAAGGAATGATTCTCCTAACCTCCCAGACTTTCCCCTTCTCAAATATCAGTTATATTCTGGCTGTTTGAATATGAGCAAATACAACATCTACAGTTTCTCTGAAACATTAGATGTGTGTTCTTCCACTCAATAAATATGTATTGGTCATCTACTATGTCCAGGACCTGTGCTAAAATCCAGGGATACGGTGGTGACCAAAACAGACTTAGTCTCTACCCTGATGAAGTTTTCCGTTGTAGAGAGCTAGTAAGTTAGGTATTTGGAGGAGAAGGTTAATTATTTGAGAAACAAGCGAAATTTCAGAAAAAGTAGAGGGAACTTCAAGCCCAGGCACCAACTCGGCACATACCTCATTGTTTAGCTTTTCAGGAGGATGTATCTTGGGTTTCCAATGCTGTGGGTCAGAAAATACTTTCCATCCTCTCTAGTTATTTCATTTACTTCACTTAGAGAAGATCCTTAAATATTTGGAAGGGCAGACGAATTATGGTTTATCAGCAACATTTTAAAGCATAGTCAGTAGGATTCTGTACACATTGTCTTCAATTCTTCCTCACTGCAATCTTGTTTCCCTCCCACCCCATCCTCCTTCTCTGAAATTCTTCCACCAAGGTGACCTCTCTCCATCCAGTGAAGGCTTTTCAGCCTTTCTCTCATCTGCCTTCTTATAGCCTTTGCTATTCCTGCTTTTCCTTGTCTTCTTTTGTAGATTTCTTTACTTCCTTGAAAAACTGGTATTCCGGCCAGGCACGGTGACTCATGCCTATAATCTCAGCATTTTGGGAGGCCGAGGCGGGTGTATCACTTGAGGTCAGGAATTTGAGACCAGCTTGGCCAACATGGTGAAACCCCGTCTCTATTAAGAATACAAAAATTAGCCGGGTATGGTGGCACACGCCTGTAATCCCAGCTACTCGGGAGGCTGAGGCAGGAGAATCGCTTGAACCCAGGAGGCAGAGGTTGCAGTGAGCCGAGATCGTGCCACTGCACTCCAGCCTGGGTGACAGAGCGAGAGAAAGGGAGAAAGAGAGAAAGGAGGGAGGGAGGGAGGAAGGAATGAAGGAAGGAAGGAAGGAAGGAAGGAAGGAAGGAAGGAAGGAAGGAAGGAAGGAAGGAAGGAAGGAAGGAAGAGGGAGGGAGGGAGGAAGGCAGGGAGGAAGGAAGGCAGGCAGGCAGGCAAGCTGGTGTTCCCCTGAGTTTCACGCTCAGCCCACTTTTCTTCTTACTCTACCACTCAGTAATCTTATTACCCACACGGAGCTGGGCATCGCTGCAGAGCAATTTTCTGAGGCCCATGTTCTACCAGACATCTTTCATTCCTTGTGCCATAGAAACTCCCTGTCCCGCCCCAAACCAGCTCTTCCTCTGATATTCTCTATCATGGTGAATACCAGCCCCCGCTCCAGCCCCATCATCCAGTTGACTGAAGCAGCTACCTAGATATCCCCCTTCTTCATTGTTGCGTCCACTCAATCCCTTCAACACACTAAAGCCCAAACATCTAAAATGTTTCCTTCACCCCTCACCCCATCACTACTTAGCTCAGGCTCACGTTGTCTTTCACGGCTTACTCAAACCGCCAATTCCCTGGCCTCCAATATCAGGTTTATTGTCCCATTTGGTTTCTTTGTCTTATTCCGGGGATGAAGTCAATGTCTTATTCCTCTTTGTATCTCAGACCTTACGAAGGCTCATGGAACGTGTAAAATGAATGAATGAATAAATTAATGTGCACAACTTTAACAAAAGTGCTGCCTAGCATAGGCTCCTACATGGAGAATGATTTTGGAATTGGTATTCATTTTTAATACGTTTTCAACACTTTTTTTTTCTTCACTTTTTCCGTAACTCCATATCCACTGGCATGTTTTAAGTCTCCTGGTTGTCTCTGATTATGTTTGTTTTCCTTGGTCGAGAGCCTTGAATTTGCACTCTAATTTGTCTGAATTCAGCATCAGTTGTCAATAAAGCTAACTTGAAAAAGGCAGGGTGCGTAAGACTTAACACCGACCAAACCAGACTTCTTGTTTCAATTAAATTACTTAATATGGGACTTTCCAGTCCTCTATGGACCCATTAGCTAATAGACTGTTTTGAAAAACTGTCAGGAAAGAGAGGCTGCAGAATTCAAGAGACGTGAGTGAGTGACTAGGAGAGGAATGAAGCCTGAGGTCTTTTTTTATAAAAACATTTTCATGTGGACATAAAATTTTTATGTATCAAAGAGTTCAAGAATGACTTATTCTTCTTGCCCAGAATCATTAATGCAATTCTCATGCTTGCAAATAATAATAATATAATAATATACTTTAATATACTTCAGTGTACTGTTCTCCAAACATTTTTAGTTCTAAATCTATGACCTCTCACACACTTTTTAGTAGACATCTAAAATTTGCAGTGGATATTAAAGAGTATTGCAAACTGAATCTTTTAAAATAAAATGGTTAAACCACGTTTTAAAATGTCTCCAGAGGAATATAAATACCATTGCTATTTTATACCCATGATTATACATTTTTTTAAGAAAAATACACGTAGAAATACTCCTTTAAAGGAAATTTTACATTTTTTCTCCTTAATTCATATTTTATTGTAGTTCTACCCATAGAACTATTTCATAACAGGTTTTATATCTAAAAGGCTTTTCACCATATCATTCTTTTCTTTTCTTTTTTTCCTATCATTCTTTTCTGTGATAAAAGGAATGCATGTAGATTTTGATTTTAATTCTGTGGTCAGATGTAAGTATTTAAATTTTGGGGATTAATTTTTTTAATTTGGGGATTTAATTTGGGGTTTAATTTTGGCTCTTTGGATTGATTACACATTAGAGTGAAGAACAGTATTTGATAAAAAAGGCATAAATACACCCAGCAATGCTGAAAAAAAGAAGACAAAATGGCATAAATATTTTATAAATTTAGTAAATAATTATTAAATACAAAAAGGTAAATTTCAATGATTTTCGTCTCTTAAATAGATGCCTCATGAATGGAGTTTTTTAATTGTTGTTTTTGTGTTCATATATGAATACTACTTTTTCCTAGAAAGGAGACAGGGCTCAGCAGAAATTCCCTACTTTATGTGTGTATGTAGACATATATGATTATATAGTATAATCATATATGCAATATATGCTGTATTAGTTGGCTATAAAGAAATATCTGAGAATGGGTAATGTATAAAGAAAAGAGATTTAATTGGCTCACAGTTCCGCAGGCTGCACAGGACACATGATGTTGGCATCTGCTCAGCTTCTGGGGAGGCCTCAGGAAACTTACAGTCATGGCAGAAGTTGAAGCGGGAGCCAGCACTTCTCACATGGCCGGAGCAGGAGGAAGAGAGAGATAGGGGAGGTGCCACACACTTTTAAACAACTAGATCTCGTGACATCTCTATCATGAGCACAGCACTAGGGGAATGGTACTAAACCATGAGAAACTGCCCCCATGATCCAATCACCTCCCACCAGGCCTCACCTCCACCACTGGGGATTACAATTTGACATAAGATTGGGGCGGGGGCATAGATCCAAACTATATCATCTATTATATATATAATATGTACTAAGAAAATGTGTTCACATAAATAGAATATAATACAATGCATTTTCTTAATAGCAATGTCTTGATTTCTTAAAATCCTTCAAACTTAGATGTGAAAAAAATCTAATAGCAATCATTATCAAAAAATTATTTTTGGTGATATATTAGCTGTTAATGTAATTAGATTCGCCTTTAATTTTAGTTTAAAGAAAATTATAGGAAACAGCCTGACTTGCAAAAGGAATTGATTAGTCATTTACTTTTTAGTGAGGGTAACAATATTTAGAATTCTCCCTTTGCTTGGTGCCCTAGAGCCTTTGTTGTATGTTAGGCGATACACCACAATAAGAGTGGGTTGGATGGGAGCTATCACTTTCTTTTGTCAAGTGCAAGAAGCGAGGCAGGAAAGGATAATCTGTCCATTCCATTGTAGGCACTTTCTCAAGCAGATCTCGTGGAAGAAAAGAAACAAATGGAAGTTGAGGATTTGTATAGTGATTCCCCTAAAACTACCTTTGTACACATACTTCTTGGAAAGCCTACGTGTAGCCCCTGAGGATTAGACATATGCTGATTTGAAGACCAATTACCCAGAATTGTTGTAGTAGTTAAGATGAGAAATAATAAAGAATATTAGATCAGTGATTGAAGGAGCAAAGAGGAGTGGAAAACACTTTGAAATAAAAGGAAGATAAGGACCTGCAAAAATTAATAGTACTAAACAGTTTTTTTTCCATTTTTTTCAAATATTCCATTTGTAATAATTATGTTCACTTCTGATTTTGATACCTAGATATCCATTAAATTATTGTGATTAAATGCTTATGTAGAAAGTATCACTCCTGTTGAGAATTAAGCCAGTTTCAAGCTCTTCTTTATAGTTTTGAAAAATAGTAAAAACATCACATCTTTACTAGTGTAGGTAAAATTTACCCAATCATCCAGTCCTTCATTCATTCATAAATTAATAAACATTTAAAACTATGCTCTAGACCCACTGTGAGTGACTGTGGAAACAAAAATTAAATACCCCTCTCTTCCAATTACTTAGACTCCAGTGGGGGAGAAAACATGCAGACAATAGCTACACCCTGTCTATTGGCTATATTAAGGCAGTCTGTCATGACAATGGCAAAAATACAGAGCACAGGAAACATGCATGGTTTCACAAAGCACATAGTATTTTAATGAAACCTAAGTGACTAACAGTGGCCAGAGAAATAATATTTCAGGCTAAAGCAATAGCTATTTGGGAGTGGAAAGCAGCCTTGCATGTGGTAGATAGAACACATAGTTTTGTGTGTTTCAAGCATAAGGTGTAAGGTAAAGGGATACTATCTGATGAGACAGGAAGAAGACAAAGATTGCAGAAGGCCTATGCATTGTGCCAAAGATTTTGAACTTGTTTGTAAATGATGGGAAATCTTTAAAGGGTTTAATATGAAGGAATAACACAGACAGATTTGCATGTTAAAATGTCCACTCCGATAGGAGTTGAGAAGATGGATCTGAGAATGAGAGTCGGAAGGGAGAAGGCAGGCCAGTGAAGAGACTATCACCATGTTCGGATGATGAGGATCTAAACCAAAGTGGTAACAGGGGGATTAAGAAGTGAGGCATGAAAGAAAATGAGGTCTTGTTGATGGATTTAATATATGGGAAGATAAACTGGGATACTCTCCAGTAGCTACACAAAAGTGATTTAAATACTAAAGAATTAAACTCACGAACACGAAGTCCAGAGGTAAGCAGTTCCAGGGCTGCTGAGTACAGTGGCTTAATAACATAATCAAGAATCCAGTTGCTTTCCATTTTGTGCTCTATACTGCAAAGATGTGACTTGCGTCCCATGCTTGCTCCCTCATGGAAGCTGCTATAGCCTCAGTCATCACATCCTTGCCTAACCACAATAAAGACCTGAACAGTAGTTTCTCCTGGCATGTCTCTTTTTATTAGGGAAAAAAAATCTTTCCAAGGAGGCTGCACCCCGCCTCACAGTTACCTTTTTGTCCATGCCTAAATCAGTCGCTTGCAAGGAGAGTGGAATAACCAGTTGGCTTGGACTAACCAACTTTCAACTCCATGGTGCATAGAAAGGTCTATGAAGAACTCCAAATCCAATACCTGAACAAATTGTGGTTCTGTTAGTAAGGAAGAATGGAGATCTTGACTCTCAGGAAGTAAGTGAACAGAATCTGTTCAAATTCAACTTTCTGGTTGAGGTGAAAGGACCAATGCTGTTCTGTTCATTGGGATAGCATCTATCAGAGGAGGAGCAGATGAGTGGGAAGATATGATGAGATTTGGAACATATGGAATTTGAGGTGCCTACAGGACATTTGGGGAATGTTTGCTAGGCAGCTGAGTAGAGGGTCTATGAGTCATGAGCAGAGAGCTAGTTGAAGTCGTAGGCATGAATGAAATTCTTAGTGGAAGTGTGAGGAATGAGAAGACAGGGTTATGGAAAAATTCTTGGGGAACACCAGCTTTTAAGAGGAGAGCACAGAAAGAAAAATCACGAAAAGATATTGGAAGAGTAAAGCAAAATAATTAAAAATATTTTCTCAAGAGTTCCAGAGGAAAAAGGGGTTACAGTGACAGTTTCGTCAGGCTTTGCTATGTGCTCTGTCACCATTCCTCCAAACTATCATACAGCAAGTATAATGAAGTAGCTTGAAGTAAGAGTGAACAGGAAGAATTGGTGGGTTGCATGGACAGGATTTTTTTTTTTTTTTGAGACAGAGTCTCGCACTTTTGCCCAGGCTGGAGTGCAGTGGCGCGATCTCGGCTCACTGCAAGTTCCTCCTGCAAGCTCCTCCTCCGGGGTTCAAGCAATTCTCCTGTCTCAGCCTCCCAAATAGGTGGGACTACAGGCATCTGCCACTACGCCCAGCTAATTTTCTGTACTTTTAGTAGGGACAGGGTTTCGCCATGTTAGCCAGGATGGTCTCGATCCCCTGACCTCGTGATCCGCCCGCCTCGGCCTCCCAAAGTGCTGGGATTACCGTAAGCCACTGCGCCTGGCCTGGACAGGATGTTTTTGATTTTGTTTAAAGCATTTTAGACAGGCCTCTCGAATTTTTATGTATACAGAGACAGAAAATCTATACTCTGCTCCCAGGGCAGTGGACATCTGCTATTTTAGCTCTCACTGGACACAGAATGCTGTCCGAGGAAGGTCGAAGAAGGGGTCTCTGGGGTGTGGAATCACGATAGCATGATTGGTGTTTCGGGCAGCAGCCTAAAATCTTTATCTGAAAAAAAATAGATATATTTAGGTACTGCCTAATGGCTGCAGAGCACAATGTCACTGGCTGTAAAATTCTAATGGATGGCTTCTGATTTCTTCCCTCCTTTCAAATAAAGCTCATGGTCCTTTTTGCTCAGAGGGTTCTTGGGTTTTGATGTGATTTCAGTGTCACGTTCCTCCTGACAGCAACAGGGTCCAGAGGGTGACAAGTGCCATTAACACCATTTTACAGGGGAGAACCTGGAGAAGCCTGGGAGTGAGTCACATAGGGTCACAACACGGGCAGCTCAGGGCCCAGAGACCACGTTCTCCCACCCATCCCCACGTGGATGTGACCTAGAGAGAAGCAGCCCATGTGTGTAGAAACACACAGCTTTCCAAGAGCTTCCTCATTCATCTCCTTATTTCATTTAATGCTTTGCTGCCATCTTGCTTTAGCATTTCATTTCCTATCCTGAATTTATCCCAACAATTTCTTCAAAGATTCAGAACGTTGATTACAAATTTCCTAATGATGCATTTGCTGTCTAGAAGTCAAAGTAAGTAATGATAGCATCATTTCTTCTCTGTTGAAAACCTTTTTAAGAAAACATAATATAATTTTTCCAGATGAAATTAAACTTCTCCTGGAACAAAATGATAGTCAATGTTCCACTCAGGCAATGTCACTTGGAAAAGTAAATGAATCCATTTGGATTTCAAACTTCTGAGTCATGTGGGATGCCCTGACCTTTCTGCTTTGAAGTCTCAAGTCACTTCCTATTATTTCCATGACAGTTCAGAAGATTTATAGTTAGAACTTCTTAGTTTTCCTTTCCTCATATTTTAATTTCTCTCACTTCAGGTAAGTTGTAATCATTTATTTTCAGTCACACAGCCACGGCATTTAAGCTTGATGTACAATCAGAGAGATGCAAATTAAAATCATCATAAGACACCATCTCAAATGTTTCAGATAGGCAAAAGGTGATGAATCTGGTAACATCAAGAATTAGCAAGTACGTGCACCAGCAGGGACTCACACATTACCCAGGGGAAAGGATGCTGGTACCAGCACTTGGAAAGCAACTTGGCACAACTTAGTCAAGCTCAAGTTGTACATATCCTATGACCCAGCATTTCCACTGCCCGGTGTCTCCTCTAGAAAAACTCTAACAGATGGGCATAAATAAACACATGCAAAAATGTTCAGTGCAGCACTATTGGCAATAGTGAAAACCTAGAAGGAAAATAACTCTTCCTCCATAAGCTGAATGAATAAACTGTGCTTTAATATTCAGTGGTGGGGATAAACAGGCTTCTTCTACAAATAGCCATGTGCATAAAATCCCAAACACATATTTTTTGGGGAAAAAGTTGCAATAGAAGAGTGTGATATAATTTATGTAAAGATTATTGGCCAGGCACTGTAGCTCACGCTTGTAATCCCAGCACCTTGGGAGGCCAAGGCAAACGGATCACTTGAGGCCAGGACTTCGAGACCAGCCTGGACAACATGGTAAAACCTTGTCTCTACTGAAAATACAAAAAAATTAGCCAGTCATGGTGGCGGGGGCCTATAATCCCAGTTACTCGGGAGGCTGAGGCAGGAGAATCACTTGAACCCAAGAGGCGGAAGTTGCAGTGAGCTGAGATTACGCCATTGCACTCCAGCTTAGGCAACAAGAGCAAAACTGTGACTCAAAAAAATAAATAAATAAAAAGATTGTCCACACACAGAAACATACTCTGATACACAGAACATAAGCAGCAAAAGCATCAACAGGAATGATGAATACCAACTTCAGGATGCTGGTCATCTCCGTGAGGGATGAGAGGAGACAGAGCATTTTAGCTTTACTTATATTACGTTTTCAAAACTGAAAGAGAGATTGCAAAATAAAAATGGGAAATGTCAGTATTGTTTTCATCTTTCTGGTGAGTACTTATATTTTCTGTTTTGCTCTCTGTTTGAAATGTTTCATAGTTAGACATTTTAAAATTGAAAGCTACCTTTTTGGCAAAAGAGTTCAACACTAAAGGGAAAGCAAAGATTGAATTGGACAGAAAATGTTTGGAGCAGGACTTAGCAAAGTATTTCTGTAAAAGGCCAGAAAGTAAATATTTTACACTGTGGGCATTATATTATCATGTCTCCACCACTCACTCTGCCCTTATAGCACCAAAGCAGCCATAGACTAAACGAGTGGCTGTGGCTGTGTTCCAATACAACTTTATTTACAAAACAGATCTCAGGTTAGGTTTGGCCTGTGGGCCATAGTTTGCCTTAGTTTATAGAAGCTGGAGGTAAGTGGTTACAGCAACCAAGCAATCTTTGGCTGCGGGGATGATCCTGGGGCCAAGAAACATCGACCTCTGTCTCTAAAGGTTTAAAATTGAAGAGCCAGACCACCACCCTCCCAGCCTAAGAATTCAAGTCATCGATGAAGTGCCTTTAGTAGTTGAGGCTGTGGCAGTACTAAGCCTCAGAAAAATGACCTCTGAAGTGTAATCTTGTTGGGAGTTTTGTTAGGGAGATTTTTGTTAGGTTCTGCGATGGTTTTCACTTGGCTCATGGAAACAAGTTTATCCCAGATGTGTCTATCAGTATTCAGCTCTTCAGTCCTGGGGACTTCCCTTCAACTTTCCAAGAATGCCATAAAATTCTCAGGTTGCAGAAAAAGTTTCAGCCCCACCCCATTCACCATTCCTGCACAGCCCAGGGCTACCTTGATTTGACTTCTAAAACTCAAGAAGGCCACTCTGGGAGTGAGTCCATCAGCTTCGCTGTACCCTTAGCCATTGGTCACTTGCATTTGCCTGTCAGGAAGGATGACTCAGCACTACTGTATTCTTTCCTAGAAATCAGGAAGCTTTATTGGTCAAGCTCCTATTGTAGAACCCCTCTTCAGGTCTTGCCACTTTTAGGAATGGCTGATAGAAGGGGCCTGTGATTGATTCTTTAGCTGCCTAAATACTAGCTTGCTTTGGCCTGTGCAGTCCTTATTCTGGTATCTACAGAGGCCAGGCCCGAGGGCGTTCACTTAAGAGGAAAGCACTTCCACTACCTCTCTTTGCACAACCAACTTTGGCCAACTCAGTCTGCTTAGACCATCAGCATTTATAGTCCTGGCACCCCTTGCAAATTGAGAACATCGTCAGGCCAGAAAGATGGTTAATAAAACCAACAGGATTTATTTATGAGTTTCTTCTGATACAAGCCAAATACAAGATGTGAGAATAAAATGAAGTATCCTCGTGCTGTCGTTACTGGCAAGGGTGGCAGCATTCCTGAGAGGTTAATTGTGTGCCAACCATTTTTTTGAGTAGCAAAGTGGTTCAGGACAGAGCAGGACTTTCTATAAAGTGCTAAATTCAGGTCCTGGCGAGGCTACTGACATGCTTGCACAGGGATGGTTAGCGAACTGACAGAGGCGAGCACGTTCTCTCCCCTGGTGAACCCTGCACAGCCAAGGGCCAGCAGTGTAGGTGCTGTTAGCAGTTGCTGGCTCAACTGCCTTAATGCTCTGAAGTAGGAGGATACAGCCTCACAATCGCTCTGGGTCACCATGGCCAAACACCTCTAGCCTACTCACCTGTCTGACAGTGAGATGCCAGATCCTTGGCCATCTTACCATTGCTATGTGCGAAGGAGAAAAGAAACGAGATGTAGGAAAGGAAAGAGAGAAGAGACTGACTTGGCCCAGTCATCGAGATTTCCTCAACCTCTTTTCCTCCTTCCTGAAAATCGAAGGTTTGCATTTTTGCTTAGCTTCCCATGAGACACGACTTCCAAGGATGATGGCCAGATGTTTTGAAAACATGTTAATGAGTTCAAAGAATGCCCATCACCACATCTAATACTATTGGCTCTAACCGTTTTTGCCTCAAATTGATCTGATTTAGCTCCGTTAGTTCTGTCTTAGCTCTGTTGTCTCTGATAAGATCTAGGATCTGTTGAAGGAAAGCGTGCATTTTTGAGCCTATCAACCATACATGTGAAGCTGTTACTGGAACTAGGAATTGAGGACCAGACTGACTCTGTCACTCTTTCCTGGCTGGGACTTGCAAATTCTTGGTTATGTTTACTCAGAATGTTAATAATTTCGGAAATTATTAAAATGGAACCAAAATACTTTCTTTTTAAGAGGCTATTGAGATCACAAATCATTCCACAAATATAATAAGCTATGTAAGCTGAGCAAGTCCAACACTCGACACTTGGCCTGAGCCAGCTGGAAGCGTGGCCGCTTTCATATGACATTTCATGTGTGGAACTAAGGAGGCATGAGAAAAACCCTTTAAAAATGAGGCACTAAAATTTTAATAATTGTGCTGGACAAAATGTTTTCGAAAAAAAAAAATTCCTTTTTTTCTCCTTTCTGCTTTCAATTTTTTAATTTTACTCCCTTTGCCCAGTGTCATCGACAGGACCAAACCCCTTTGCTTTTGCCCATATCATCGCCCTGAGAATCCTATTCAGATTTTAGGGGACCTACTTAGTTGTGACTTCCTAGGCTCCTCCTGCTCTTTCTCCAGGTAGAACCAATGCTTTTTCCTTTTGCCTTCACTATCTTTTGTGGCCATTGGATCCCATCAGAATCACGTGAGGCAATTTTTAGAAATACAGATCTGAAACCCACCCCAACACGACTGACTCAGAATGCTTTGGGGCCTGTACCAAAAGATCTCATGTACTCCATAAATATATACACCTACTCCGTACCCACACAAATTAAAAACTAAAACAAATTTAATTAAAACTTAAAAAAAAAAAATAATGCTTCTTGAACCCAGAAATGTACACCGTAAAGTAAGGTGATTCAGATGTCATTGGTCACAGGATCACTACCACGAGGACCCAGGCCATTGTTCCTATACACCTTCGTCACCCAGTCATTTGTACTCCTTTCTCTAGCTTCTTAATTACAGGCTTGTTGAAGGCAATGACCCGTATAGTATCCATATTTCATTCAACACTTTTTTTTTTTTTTTTTTTTGAGACGGAGTTTCACTCTTGTTGCTCAGGCTGGAGTGCAATGGCACAATCTCGGCTCACCGCAACCTCTGCCTCCTGGGTTCAAGTGATTCTCCTGCCTCAGCCTCCTGAGTAGCTAGGACTACAGGTGTGTGCCACCACGCCCAGCTAATTTTTTGTATTTTTAGTAGAGATGAGGTTTCACCATTTTGGCCAGGCTGGTCTCAAATCCTGACTTCACTGGATCCACCCACCTTGGCCTCCCAAAGTGCTGGAATTACAGGCATGAGCCACCGCGCCTGGCCTTAACACATTTATTGAGTGCCTAGTGTATACCAGGCACTGTTTTGAGAGCAGGAGACATGGCAATGAACAAAACAGGCAGAACTTCTCTCTTGGACCTTACATTCCCAGGAGAAAAGTCAGACAATAAAAACAAGTGAGATTATGAAATACTTTATCTCGTTCCCTGGAGGAAGATAAAGCAGGGAAGGAGGAGATGGTGAAGTCCAGGATGGTGGTGAAGGTAACACTGAGCCTTTGCTACACAGGTGGTAACTGAGCAAAGAGTTGAAGACTGTGAGGAAGAAGGCCAAGTAGACATTTGGGAGAAAGACAAGGTAAGGCTCTAGAGCACAAGAATGGCAAGCTCATTCTAGAAACAGATAGGCTGTTTCCAGTACGGCTGGAGCAGAGTGAGCAAGTGGGAGAGAGGATGGAGGAGGCTGGTGAGATGCCGGGGAAAGGGGAGATCTTGTAAAGGCTCGGCCGACCCTTTGAGAACTTTGCCCTAGCCTGGCACAGTGGC
Organism: Theropithecus gelada; assembly: GCF_003255815.1. Classification (NCBI taxonomy): domain Eukaryota; kingdom Metazoa; phylum Chordata; class Mammalia; order Primates; family Cercopithecidae; genus Theropithecus; species Theropithecus gelada. The sequence continues at coordinate 214,280,893 of NC_037668.1, read as the reverse complement.
CTGTAATCCCAGCACTTTGGGAGGCTGAGGCGGGCGGATCACTTGAGGTCAGGAGTTCGAGACCAGCCTGGCCAACATAGCGAAACCCTGTCTCTACTAAAAATACAAAAATTAGCCAGGTCTGGTGGCACGCACCTGTAATCCCATCTACTTGGGAGGCTGAGGCAGGAGAATTGCTTGAACTCGGGAGGCAGAGGTTGCAGTGAGCCTATCACAGTGCTTACTCCAGAATAAATGCTCCATGAATACTTGATGAATAAAGGAATCATCTCCGAGGTAGCATGCAAAGGCGTCTTGTGGTTTAGACAGACTAAGACTCAGAGAAATAATTTTAGCGTAGATATTTTAATGTGAATATTTTTAACAAAGAGGCAGCTATATTCACCCAGAGCTCAGATTCTGGAGCCGGGATGCCTGGATTCAAACATTTCACATACTGGCTGTAGAATCTTGGCAGCCTGTCAATGCCTTAGTGTCCTCATCCATAAAATGCAGAAAATAATAGTACCTACTTCATAGAACTCTGATCATTAAATACATTTATACATCAAAGGAAACTGTGTTTGATGTGCTTTGAGAACCAATAAATATTCGCTATTACCATTAGCATGGATATATGTAAGACGTAAAATATTCAAACATTTAACATACTTAATATCCAATTTTAGTCATTTCTATATACTCATGATTGATAAAAATAACATTATAACTGATATATACTATATTACTGTATGATACATATGATATATGTATAAAATTGTTACATGTCCATTTTAGGGTATGCATGTTAAAAGAATGGGAATTCATGGAGTCCTAGAGATGGTAAAACAGAGGAAATGAGTAAACGTAAAGAGGATGATGATGTTGGTAACAGCTACATTGGTGGCTACAGCTGTAAAAAGAGATCGGAGTCCTCTATATTGCTGGGTATTAGTGTTCCTTGGGGCTACTAATAAAAATACAAAAATTTAAAATGTGAATTACACTTTGAAGTCTGTCTTTCACTTTAGTCAGACTTTGGCTTACCCCCTGCAAGCCACGTTTTAGATAGCGTAAGAATAATTTCTCTCCGATTCCCATTCCTATTGAATTTGTGTCATAGTCTCCTAATACAAACTTCGCATTGTCACCAGACAGTTTTAATACAACTAGGGAAATTTCTTAATTCACACCTGGGAATTGGTTTCTACTAGGAGACTCTAATTTATGACTCATTTGAATGATTTGAATATCTGTGTGCAGATCTTAAATGCTAATGTTATTATTCACATGTAATAATACAGATGCAACTAGTAATTTTCCTAGCCTTTGTCCAGTTCTATCTTTAATATTCATTTTTAAAGAAACTTGTGAATGACACCCATCTTCTCTCTGTTTTGTACTTACTGATTTTTGTAATCATATCCATGTCTGCTGGTTAACTCTGATGGCTCTGGAGGTAGATGCCTGGCTGGCTTCAAATCCTGGGCATTGTTGAGTGGTTGTGTGACCTCAGGTAAATGACTCAACTTCTGCGGGCCCGGCCCCAGCCTCAGTTTCCTTCACTGTAAAGTAGGGGTCATAACACCACCTCCAACTGAAGGCTATTTTTAAGATGAATGAGAGATACATGTAAATGAGATGTACACTTAGGCCAGCACTTGGCGCATGGTGAAACACAGTAAATGTTGAGTATTAACTATTATTGGTACTTCTGCAAACTGGCTTGAGTTCTCTCTTCCCAGCATTTGCTTTGTAATTCTGTAACTGTTCAGCATGTGTATGTCTCCCAACTGCATTTACTGCATAAGTTACTGGCCATTTTGTCTGCCTCCTTGCCTTCCAGGCATTATTTGGGGTGGAGTCCTAACTGTCTACACTTGTACCATTGAATCCCTTTTCACCTCCGGCTGCCCCTGGGCAGCCATCAGTCAGCCACGCCCCACCTGACTGACACTGCTAGTAAAACCGTACAGCATTAAAAAGACTTCGTGGCTCAGGCCTACAATCCCTGGGCTTTGGGAGACCGAGGCAGAGGAGCACTTGAGGCCAGGAGTTCCAGACCAGCCTGAGCAACATGGTGAGATCCCATCTCTACAAAAGAAATAAAAAGAAATTAGATGGGCGTGGTGGTGCAAGCCTGTAGTTCTAGCCACACAGGAGGCTGAGGCAGGAGGATCCCAGAGTTTGAGGCTGCAGCAAGCTACGTGCCCCTGCACTCCAGCCTGGGCAACAGAGCTAGACCATGTCTACAATTTAAAAAAAAAAAAAAAAAGATCGAGCCCGTACTCTACGACCTTCACAGCCAGCCCCTCTCTTTTCTCGTTGCAGGATGTTCTGGAAGCTTTCCCTGTCCTTGTTCCTGGTGGCCGTGCTGGTGAAGGTGGCGGAAGCCCGGAAGAACCGGCCGGCGGGCGCCATCCCCTCGCCTTACAAGGACGGCAGCAGCAACAACTCAGAGAGATGGCAGCACCAGATCAAGGAGGTGCTGGCCTCCAGCCAGGAGGCCCTGGTGGTCACCGAGCGCAAGTACCTCAAGAGTGACTGGTGCAAGACGCAGCCGCTGCGGCAGACGGTGAGCGAGGAGGGCTGCCGGAGCCGCACCATCCTCAACCGCTTCTGCTACGGCCAGTGCAACTCCTTCTACATCCCGCGGCACGTGAAGAAGGAGGAGGAGTCTTTCCAGTCCTGCGCCTTCTGCAAGCCCCAGCGCGTCACCTCCGTCCTCGTGGAGCTCGAGTGCCCCGGCCTGGACCCACCCTTCCGACTCAAGAAAATCCAGAAGGTGAAGCAGTGCCGCTGCATGTCCGTGAACCTGAGCGACTCGGACAAGCAGTGAGCGCCGGGCCGGACGCAGCTCAGCCCCGCGCGCCCGGCCGCTGGGTGGCGCCGCCGCCACCTCTGTCCCTGCCCTCCGAGCCCACTCTCACGCTGCCTGGTGTCCCCCCTCAGCAGCAAGCACGTCTCTTAGGGCTGACGGTGTCCTTGTCACAAAGGTGGATCGCAAGTGGAGCTTTTGCTGATGTGTTCCTGACCGACCCCGGGCCCCACCTGTGCCCCCCGAAACCAGGTGGTGGATCAGGCCCGAAGGAAAATGCTGGAAAACCACCACCCGCCACCCAGCAGTCAGAGAGGACCTTTCAAGGTGATGCACTGTAAATCCGACATTGATGTTTCCACCATGTGGAAAAGCAAGGATTTCTCTGCCCCGCCCCCGCCCCCTGCACTCCAGCTCGCCCCCTTCCCGCGCGAAGTGAAGGATGCGCCACTTTTCTGAGCTGCCCCTTAGACCTCTCCTGCTGGTCCCTGGACCTCTGGCTGGAAGCGCTCATTCTTGTGACTGGCAGGCTGCCCTCGGCTGCTGCTGTGATGGGGATATGTACAACCTCCATAAATATGTCGGTGCACAGGGGCGTCTCCTAATAAACCTGATACCAAGAAGACGACTTGAGCCACTTGGATCCCGAAGTGGGCTTCCCGGGAAACCTTGAGCACAGCAGGCTGCACAATCCCCCACCCTCAGTCACCACCGCCTCTTCTTCTTCACTGTCCCCACCCCCTATTTGTGGACTAAAGATGAACTCTGGTGTGCATGCTATTATTGCTGCAATTAGAATATTATCACACACAAAGGTCTCTATATTAACGCTGGTTTTATAAGTGACCGTATATTGTAAAGAGCTGTTAAAAAGTATTATAGACCTATTCATGTATTATTTCACATGTTTTGACTCTGGCTTGCAGCACCATTCTGAGTAAGGATGAGAGCAGGCGATGATCTGCCCAGAAGGTGTTTTACTCAGAAAAAAAAATGCCTGGTCAGCAATTCACTGTCATGCACCTATTTTAGATTGGGCAGGGAGATGGGAGGAGTCGTGATTTTTACTTTGAATATTATTTCACTGAAGTTACTAAAACATTGCAGCACAACGTAGAAACTGGCTTGGGATGGATAGGTATAGGGAGGGGCATTCGTCGGGAAATTGATGACCGGAAACTCGAAAGCCCCTGTAATGTGAAATATGCATATGTGGGGTGAAGCAGTATACTATTTTCACTGCCGTGACACTAAGCAAAAACTATTTCCTGTTAAAAGAAAGAGAAAAAGAAAGGGATATTTAAACATATAAGGAGTTGAGTCGCTTTGTGGTATAGAAGGGAATAAGGAATAAAATATACGGAATAGTAATCTAGTTGAACTGTTCTGCACAAAACTTGCTTCCTTTTCAAAGAATAGACTTCAAAAGGGACGAACAAACATCAGGTCACCTTTTGTTTTTATAATGAATTATTGAAGTTTCCATGTTGTAGTCTCTTGATATAAGGAAGTAGACATAACTTATTTTCCAGCAAAATTATACTTCCTCTAGATCCCTTTGCTCAGTTGCCCCAGGAAGGCTTCCCTGTGAGTAATGCTTATGGAATCTGACAAATGTGAATGAGGCTGCCATTGGTGGGAATCAGTAAACTTTGCAAACCTTTCACTGATGATTCCCCAGCAAGTGCTCCTGTGAAGGGCCACTTCCCTAGTATGTGAGAGAGACCTTCTGCAAGCTGCTGTGGGGACTTGGCTTCCTGATACTAGGTAGTGATGGTGGATCTAGAGACATTCACTTGAAGAGCAAGGATTGGGGTGGGGTGGGTTAGTGAATCTATCTCAGGCCACTGCACTGCAAGGTCCATTTCTGTCACTTCTGCAACACCATGAGACCTGAGCAAGAATGTGTTGTTGCAGAGGGCCTCTTGGTTTCATAAATGGGTGTATACAGCCTGAACTCAGGAGGCAGAAATCAAAAGAAATCCTTGAGGGCTGGAACCTGAGGATAGAGAGAAAATGGAGAGAAGGGTGTTCAAGGTCAGGATTGATTTTTGCATTTAGCGGAAAACCTCAAGTCTGACTCGGTGGCAGAACACGCAGCAGAAAAGCTGTGAAGGAAGGAAATTTGCGTGATTGTAATGGAGGCTAGGGGTGGAGTGGGAGGTGAGTGGAGAAGGGTCTCTGACCAGCTGCAGAGCCAACCCCTATCATTTGATTAACACGGAACCCACACAGATAGGGGAGGGATTAAGGTAAGAACTTACAGAACGCAAACACGAGCACACTCTCTTCGAACCCAGTTGTGGGTGTAGCAATGAAAGCAATATGATATGCTGCAGTGTGAAGCTCCTTCTGGGGGTTATCGTATGTACAAAGTTTACCTTATAATGGCTCAAATTGTATTTAATTTTTTTGTTTTGTTTATAAATGAAGAAAAGCTATAAGTATAATGTAATTATTTTATAGGTATACTATTAAATTATAGAACAAATAAAGATAATCTAGGATTATACGTGATCCTGGTGTGATGTGCCATAAAAGTAGAATTTTTAACTTGTTGCAGTGAGCCGTGAAACAGCACTGTGGATTCAGAGTGTTTTTGTTCAACCGCAGTGAGTTCAACCTCTGGCTTATGTCACATGATCCCCTTTGGAGTCTGGAATCTTCTAAGATAATTAGAATCAGGCATCCAAGGAGCAGAAGTGATGGAGGTGGCCCTCAGTCCTGGTCTTTGGGAGCTTCCAAGCCTCTTCCAGATCCCCCACCAGCTGAAGACAGAGTATTCTCACTGTGCTGGCTGAATGAGAAACACTAAACAAGGAAGCCTTGAGAAACTGCAGCAAATGGAAGCCCACCATTAGTCTCCCCGTTAGCACCAGGGACATACTTGTCCTGAGTTTTGTTCATTTTCACATTTACTTCTCATGAGTTCGAACATTTCTTCATATAAATATTTCTTAGTTTACAGCGCCTGCATTTTTCTATGAATTGACTTAATCTGCCATTCAAGAAAACTCAACTATCAATAAAAAATAAAATCCAGGCCAGGTGTGGTGGCCCACTTTGGGAGGCTGAGGCAGGCAGGCGGATCACGAGGTCAGGAGATCGAGACCATCCTGGCGAACACCGTGAAACCCCGTCTCTACTAAAAAATACAAAAAACTAGCCGGGCGAGGTGGCAGGCGTCTGTAGTCCCAGCTACTCGGGAGGCTGAGGCAGGAGAATGGCGTAAACCTGGGAGGCGGAGCTTGCAGTGAGCTGAGATCCGGCCACTGCACTCCAGCCCGGGCTACAGAGCGAGACTCCGTCTCAAAAAAAAAAAAAAAAAAAAAATACAAAAAACAATTAGCCGGGCATGGTGAGGGGTGCCTGTAGTCCCAGCTACTGGGGAGACTGAGGCAGGAGAATGGCCTGAACCCAGGAGGCAGAGCTTGCAGTGAGCCAAGATCGCACCACTGCACTCCAGCCTGGGCAACAGAGTGAGACTCTGTCTCAAAAAATAAATGAATAAATAAATAAAATAAAATAAAATAAAATAAAATAAAATTCAGAATCAAATTGCACATGGTTGATCCACTGTGTAGACTTCAAAGGAATTAAACTCAACTTCCTAGTAAATAGTTCATCTTCGTTTATTAAATGGGACAGAATATTTCACTGTGTGCTAACATATTTCAACTCACTTGTTTTTGAAGTTGGTCAACTGATTTTTAAGTTACAAAGTCAATGAAAATGACTTTTGCTATTGTGTGAACAACTTAGAATGTATATATTCCCAGAAAGCTTATTTAATGAATGACCTGTCACCACTGATTATTAATGTCTGCATGAGTGATAGCAATAAGACCAAGTCATAAATAATGCAATGAAAACTTTTTAAGTGAAAGTAAGTTTATTAAGAAAGTAAAGGAATAAATAATTCCTACTGCATAGGCAGAGCAGCCTAAAATGTCTTATTCATCATGTTATCTTCTGAATTCTCCTTAATCCCCAACCTTGTCACCCCTTCACCCTGCTTCCCACACAGAGCAGATGCCCATTCAACTTATCAAAAACAAAATATGGCAAACCATGCTTATTTTTGTTGTTGTTTTTTGAATCCATTGATGTTACTGACTTCATTAGTATTTAGTCTAGAATAGAAGGCAAAACAAACAAAACCAGGGAAATCACTGCCATACCACTCCTTGAATCCTGAGTTTTCTACCTTGTCTGCCTTCTTTTCTCCACCGTCTACAGCCTCATATGTTTGTTATATGTGTGTGTGCATGTGTATATACACAATATATATATAGTGTATAGTGTATATATTGTGTGAGAAAAAGTAGAGAATGGTGTCTATATAGGGTATAGTGTATATAGTGTATACACTTACACACACACATAACATCTGCAGATTTCAGTGGAGGGAATAGGAAAAAAATATGTCTAATGGATCTTACCCAGAGTCAGGATTTTGATAAGGTTTATTGCCCACTTTCTAAGGTGTATGGAATGTGCGCTTACCAAGTCCTCCAGCATGACTTGCCCCATACTTCTCATCTGGTCCTATTACATGATGCCAATCACATGATGGATCTGTGTAGTGATTTACAGAATGTCCCTTCAGTTTACATTTTGACCAAGAGCGTAATAACTTACATAGTCCGGGGTCAAGGTCATAAACATAAACTGTTCATCCCATTGGAACGCAGACTACCTCTGGTCCTCCCACCTATTGGGATGACAGAAAACACTCTTGCCAGGTAAAGTTCTGGAGGTTGTTTTAATCTGCTTTAGCAAAGAGATCACACTGAGTGCAGTAGGAGTAACTGGGGCTACTGCTGGGACGTCCTGCCATGTTCCATTTGGTTTTCGTAGGAGCCAGCATGGTGAAGTAAATAGAAATATAGCCAGGGATACTACAGTACTAAAGTCTTTGACGGGTTCATAATTTCCCTGATTCCTTCTGGAATTAGCATCATTTTTTATTTACTCTTTTTTTCTAGGCTGGGGAGCAGCTTCAGGGGCTTCCATTAGTCTTTCTCCACTACAATAGCTCTTACCTAAGAACTCAAGAATCAATGTGAGGGTTCTTCAAACTACCAAGAGTGCCCCTTCTAATTACGTATTTGGAAATGAGGGAAAGGATCACTAGGTTAGTCTGTGGACCCGTGGGCCCACTGAGAGCCAGAGCTTGGAGGACTCTAGTAGACCCTATATGACTCTACAGTAGTAGGGAGCCATGGTGGTTCACTGGGCCTCCAGGTATTGGCGTCAGTTCAGACGCAGTATTCAATAATTCTCAAAAGCGCTGAGCGTTCTTCTCTCCCAAACCACATTTACCTGAATAAAGTCATCCTGAGCTCCCTGGTTAAGAAGTAGGGAAATAACAAATGAATAAATTTGCCCTGGTATTGCCGGGTCATAAGGAATCAGCCACTTCTTCAGCCAATGGGTTTCAGGTCTGATCTGGAAACCAAACAAGGGATTGCGATTTTCATTGAGATTCTGCCCTCTGCCTCTGATTTTCCTTTACTGATTTATTTTGACTGTGTAAATTAAGCAATACTTCTTGTTGCCCTCCCCCTACAACGCCCCATCCATCTTGCCTTCAGAAACATCATGTTCTAGTAACCATTTTCAAATTGGGAGTCCACAGGTGCCACTACAGTCCTACCCCTCTTTGCAATAACTGTGCCCATTTCTGAAAGGTAAACATTACAACCTGGCTCATTTTATGTTGAGATCTTGGTATTCTCGCGTCCCTCAGGGAACCTAGTTTTATAGCAGCATCTCTTCCTACAGTTATCCCTGGCCTACAGATGATGGCACTGCTGAGCACTAGAGCTGCTATCCCTCTCATGAACACAAGCATCATAGCTTTGGTAACTAGAGACCTTCCTGGGAACACAGTTGGTGAGTGGTTTAGTTTTCATGGCTTTACAGAACAAACCCACTTTAGCACGCCCACTTCTCTGAGCCTTAGGGTGGTTTTATCCATCACGCACCATGGAAGCTCTTACATTTCTATTTCATGGAGTGTGAATCAAAGCGTTTGAGACACTCCAAAAATCATCCTAGTAGCTTATTATCACCATTCCTGGGGGATTTTCCACAGGCTCAAATCCTGAATCATGGGAGACTGCTCCCATGGTGATAAGCATTATCCAGTGTAATGTCCTGCTCTTCTTCCTTGATACAGCAGCCTTGGGACACATTCCCATCCTTCTCCCAGCTCCTGCTGCGATTTCACCATATACTCTGTTTCCTCCCTTGGCCAATCCAGCAGATCCCCAGCAGAAATGAGAGACTAACAACAGACCTAGCAGGCTCAGAGGACTTTGAGAGTTCCAACTGCATCTACCCAAGTACTCCTCTCCCAATTTTAGGGGTTCTACTTCCCTATTAGGGTTCTAATCTTGGGACAAGAGACTTGCTGAAGCTGAGAATACACAATTCTCTGAAACAGAGCTCCTTTTTACAATTGAGTCTTCTTCTGACTGCAGGAGACTGGGGCTTAACTGAATGCTAGCTAGAAGACCCTATCTAGGGCTTTTACATTCTGTCTGAATTGGTGATTAATCACTTTGAGTCTTTTATTATCTCTTCAACAAGTCCATGCCACTTGTAAGCACATACCCAATCACAAAGCCCTTATAATCACTCTGCCCCTCACAACTTTTAAGCACCAAATATATCGAAGCAGCATCATTCCTCTGGGTCACACCTGAGGTTCATTGACTCATGCCAAAGAAATCAAGGATGTAGACACACAGGAGTGAGTTTAAGAGCGGCAGTTTAATAGGCAAAAGAGAAAAGCTCCCTCGTGCAGAGGAAGAGGGTTCCAAGTGGATCTCCCCATTCGTGGGGAGATGCAGTTGGTTTTATAGATGAGTTTGAGGAGGCAGTGTCTGATTTACATAGGGTGCAACGGATTGGTTGGATTAGGTGTGTCATTTACATAGTGAAGCTGGCCGCCCCACCCTCATCTTTTATTATGCAGATGAGTTATCTCCCTGCCTGTTCCCTGATTGCACACAAGTGACAAAGAAAAGGGAAGATCGAGACTCCCTGTCGAAGATCGAGCCTCCCTGTAGAACATGCTTGGTCCCCAGGTGCCTTTTCCTATCGGCACAGCTGCCAGCATTCTCCTGTGCAAGCTTCTGGCTGCTTTTCTATATCTGCAGCTTGATATTTCAGGCTGCTCTTTGTTATTAAAAAAAAAAAAAGATTTTGGGGCTGCTTTTTATGAAAAGGGAAACTTTATTGAGGACTCTCTTACCCTCATTATCTGTCTAAATAATTTCATTTGAGTTCTGGTGTCAATACTGCACCAGCCCGTGAGTTCCCCAACCAGCATCCCATCCTGATTTACCTCTGCCTATGTCAATACTGCACCAGCCGCGAGTTCCCCAACCAGCATCCCATCCTGATTTACCTCTGCCTGTGTCAATACTGCACCAGCCACGAGTTCCCCAACCAGTATCCCATCCTGACTTACCTCTGGGAAGAGTTTTAACAATGCACGGCCACAGCATGCCAGGACCCATACTCAGCAGCTACCCAGCGACTGAACTTTCTCCAAATCCTGGGTTCGAGTTTCCTTCTTTGGGAACTGGAATTGTCTATCTTAGATTGGTTTTCCAAACTCTGAGCCAGAGTTGTGAGCAGAAGGTTTATTGGGGGAACACCTGCAGAACAGACGCCTCTAAGCACATGAGGACTGTGCGGTGGGAAAAGCCATCAGGTCACAACTGAGGACTTGTCTGATCCTATGGGGAGCTCTGGAGCTGGGGGGCGCATTTTAGAGTGGTGCCAAATTGAAGAAAGAGAGACAGGTTTTTGTAGCCCACATCCCTCAGTCACTGCGCACAAGCCATCCCTAGGATCGGGCATGCATTGCCTCTAAGGGCAAATCTCAGTGAGGATCCCACTGTTAGTTTCAGCGAGGGTCAGCAGCCAGGTGAGACGGTGAGATGGGATGGCTGCATCAGCCCTGAAGAGGGTATCTGCAGGGAGCACCATAATAATCTCCTTTCCCCATGTGTTAGGGGTAGGCGTGGGGGCTGCAGCATGGGGGGAAGGAGGAGACAGAGAAGAAAGAATATGGAGGGCCTTGAAAAAGAGGCAGAGCAAGTTCCACCTGACATCGTAGGAAATAGAAAATCGCTGATAGATTGAATCAAGGGTTATTCCAGTCATGACATGCTAGGTGACTGGGGGGAACAGAATCTGAGTCCAGATAGGCCAGCTCAGGGGCTCTTGCAACAACATAAACTGAAGGTTAGGGCCAGACCAGGTCATAGAATTGGGTCCGAAAGAGGAGACAAATGTGTGAAGTAGTCACAGAATGCGGTGATGAAAGAGGGATGTTAGTGCAGCAGATGGGGAGCCCAGTGTAAATGAGGATCCGGTCATAGAAAATACTGAGGCAGGTTTTCATAGATGCTGAGTCTGTGGTGACAGTGAAACATTTATGTAAATGAAACTTTTTCCCCGTCCGAAGAAATATGACAAATTTATGTGAGCAGCGGGATCTGGAGAAACTGATTTTGGAGCAAAAAGATCGTAACTAAACTCATGAACATACATGAGACTTTTTAAAATTTGTTTTGTTTGTGAGACAGGGTTTCACTCTGTCACCCAGGCTGGAGTGCAGTGGTGGGATCATGGCCCTGGTCTCAATCAGTCAAGTCTCCTCCAACTCTCTTTCTCTCTTTTTTTTTTTTTTGACACGGAGTCTCGCTCTGTCCTCTGCAGTGGTGCAATTTTGGCTCACTGCAGCCTCAACCTCCCGGGCTCAAGAGATTCTCCCACCTTAGCCTCCTGAGTAGGTGGGACTACAGGTGCATGCCACCATGCCTGGCTAATTTTTCTTTTTTTTGTAGAGTTGGGGTTTTGCTATGTTGCCCAGGCTGGTCCTTCAACTCCTGGGCTCAAGCAATTCACCCACCTCAGCATCCCAAAATGCTGGGACTACAGGCTTGAACCACCACACCCAGCCCATATATGAGACTTCTAATAGGAGCAGTGGAGGAACACGGGGCCAAGTAACCTTAGAAAATGCTTCTTTAGAAAAATAGGAAGTTAACAATAATATGTTATATCATTTTAAATAGCTAAAAGGAGGGTATTGAAATTTCCCAACACAAAGAAATAATAAAAATCTGAGATGATAGATACGCCAATTACCCTGATCTGATCACTATACATTATATATGTTACATCACTATGTGCCCCATACATATGTACAATTATTATTTGTCAATTACAAAATTGCTTTGGCCAGGCACAATGGCTCACGCCTGTAATCCCAGCACTTTGGGAGGCCGAGGCGGGTGGATTACCTGAGGTCAGGAGTTTGAGACAAGCCTGACCAACATGGAGAAACCCCGTCTACTAAAAATACAAAATTAGCCAGGCGTGGTGGGACATGCCTGTAACCCCAGCTACTCAGGAGGCTGAGGCAGGAGAATCGCTTGAATCCTGGAAGCGGAGGTTACGGTGAGCTGAGATCGCGCCATTGCATTCCAGCCTGGGCAACAAGAGTGAAACTCTGTCTCAGAAAAAAAAAAAAAAAAATTTATAAGAGTACAGAGATGAAGAAACATCAGAGAAAATGAGTAACATTTCTCAGGCAATGTCTGCCCGTTGCCTGATGTAAAAGTGGGACCTTTGGATCCTTCATTTCACTGCCTTCCTCTTGCTGTACACAGGCTTCTAAACCTCCCTCCTCCCATGCGTATCTGTTGCCATGGACAATTCCAGCTCCTCTTCACCTTCCTGGTGGCAATCCTCCTTGCTCTGTTCTTTGAGCTTTGCCACATCTTCCTGATGACGCACTGATGGCCTGAGCCCCACTCCCAACTCACATTCCTGAAGGCAAGGAGAGTGTGTTTAATAAACTAGGCACACATGAAGTCTTCCAAACCACCACCTTTATCTGTCATATTCTGCTGCCAGGACATTCTTTATCTAGCAAGACCACAGTTACTTAACATGATGCAATGGCTAATTTGTGGGAAGGGGATATTGGATACCAAATTATGAATTGGGTGTCTAATCAAGGCTGGAGATTTTAAATTTGATGTTTGAAACTCTAACAAAAAGGTTTGAGAGTTATCCAAATATTTACATCTGGAGTTTCTTGCTTTCTGTTTTTGTTTTCACCATGGTATATATATATTTTAATTTTTGTTTTATTTGAGGAGCCAAAGAATATACAATTTGTGTTACCATCGGCACCACACGTCTGGTTTTCCTTGTGCTGGAAGGAACTCTGTGGATGGAGTCTATTTCTAGATCTATCCTGAAATTCTGTAAGCTAAATGCTCATTTTTTTTTTATTCTCACTCTTTGCTTGAAAAATATGAACTCCCTAATTTAAGGGTATGCTGACAAATTACAGACAGCATTTATAAGGTAAAATACATGGATAGGAAACAACAAGTATTGCAGGGCCTAATTTAGATTAATTAAACTTCATTATCATAGGGCTTGTTGGGACATGTTTAAGTATATTGCCAGTTTCTGACTCCAAAAAGCCTGAAACCAACAGATAATTCTCATTGTTGACTAACATGTAAAGTGTAAATTGCTCCTATGATCCATTGCCTGGATTAGAAAGTGATGTTAACCTCTGGAAAACTTTAGAGCGTATGATAGGAGTGGAGCTGTAAATTAGGAACATTTACATAGTCCAGGAGGGCAGCATGAAGCAACTCCAAAATTGAGGTGAAAGGGAGTTTTGCACAAGTAGAACCAAAATGGGCCTATTGTGAAACAAAAAACCCAATGTTACTGTCACAATCAGACCACCATAGGAGAAAATATGCCCAGTGGCCTACAGATGACCCCGACTTTTTTTTCATTCTGGCAACAGGGAAACAAGATTGGTTTGCTACCCTTACAGATAGCTCTCTGTAGTGGTCTAGAGTGAGAATTGTCCTGATTGTACTTGGAGAGGACATCTGATAGAGTTATTATGATGTGGAAACACGTAAACCACCCAACCTGTATTGTCTCGTTGATTTAACAGAATTGACCAGCTGGGTGTCATTTGATATTTGAAATGAGATAAGTTCCACGAAATTAATTATAAAATATTTCTATATTGTTTTCATCTCATACAAAATCCAAAAGAATCAAAGGAAATAACAATTAAAATTCTCTCTCCTCTATCCCAAATTCTACCTGTTTTTCTTCTCCAGAAGTAACTAATAATCAGTTTCTTGTCAATGACTCCAGAGATATTCTATGTATGTTAATTTCTAGAAATTCAGTAATCATGCTGCCATCATTTTTTGATAAATGAGAATGTACTATAAACATTGTTTTTCTTCCTGATTTTTCCTCCCAATGACAAAGATAGAAACTTTTTATGGATTTTTTTTCCCCTTAACAAAACGTTGAACATCTACATCAGTACATAAAGGGTCTGTTTTTTCTCTCTTTTTTTTTTTTTGTTGCGGGGGAGATGGAGTCTTGGTCTGTTGCCCAGGCTGGAGTGCAATGGCACAATCTCAGCTCATTGTAACCTCCGCCTCCCAGGTTCAAGTGATTCTCCTGCCTCAGCCTCCCGAGTAGATGGGGTTACAGGCACCCGCCACTATGCCTGGCTAATTTTTGTATTTTTACTAAGTCTAGTCTCGAACTCCTGACCTCAGGTGATCCATCCACCTCGGTCTCCCAAAGTGCTGGGATTGCAGGTGTGAGCCACTGCACCCGGCTGTGTTTTCTCTTTTAAAGCCTAAACATTACTTCATTATTTAGACATTTCCAATGTTTTGCTATTACAAACACTTGTTGTCACTTTCTAACATGTGTAAAATGTAATTGGGCCAGTTTCTCTTTCCACTAGTTGTTTCTCCCCAAAACCTTGACTGTTCTTGCTTATTTTTATGTTCAAACTTTGAAGTCAACTTCTTTAGTTCTCACCCTCCGTCTTCCCCCGACAAAACATTCTGCAGGTGTTTTTATTTGGATCGCATTAAAAGTATTGGCATGCACTAAATTTATATTAAATTTATAATTTGTTTAGGGAGTACTGGCATTGTCAATGCCCTTCCATTTTTGTGCGTCTCTCGCTTATTTTCATATAGACCTTACACATTTCTTATTACAGTTATTCCATATTATTTGGATTTTTTGTTTGCTATTTTAAGTGGGGATATTTCCCAATTTTCTTCTGACTGGGTATTGTTTGTTTACACGAAAGTTCTTGATCTCTGTATATTAATTTTTGGCCTAGTCTATTTATGTCATTCTATTATTATCTTTAATAGTTGCTTGATTATTGTCTGTTTTTTGAGTATATAATCTAATAAACAGCAAATAAAAATTAACTTCACCTCTTCCTTTTCCATCGTGTACCTTTTTTTGTTCATTGCCAGAAAAGTGATAAATAGCAGGTGAAAGTAGACAGCCTGCTCTTGTCCCTGATTTTTAATGGAAATAGTTCTTTTTAAAAATTTTTTATTTTATTTTATTTTTTGAGGAGGAGTCTTGCTCTTGTCACCCAGGCTGGTGTGCAGTGGCATAATCTCGGCCCACTGTAACCTCTGCTTCCCAGGTTCCAGTGATCCTCCTGCCTCAGCCTCTCGAGTAGCTGGGATTACAGGCACAAGCCACCATGCCCAGCTAATTTTTGTATTTTTAGTAGAGATGGGGTTTCAACAGGTTGGACAGGCTGGTCTCGATCTCTTGGCCTCGTGATCCGCCCACCTTGGCCTCCCAAAGTGCTGGGATTACAGGCATGAGCCACCGTGTCCGGCCAGAAATAGTTCTAAAGCTTCCCCTTGATGCCCCAGGCTGACTTTACCTTGAGGTATTTGATTCTTCAAGGACATATTTATGTTATTCAGAGTTTTTTCTTCAAAAATTACTTAAATAATTTGTTAGCATTTTGAGGAAATCGTGTTTTTTTTCCTCCACACATGCATATGATTTTTAAATACACATATATTAAAATATGCAAGGCAATACACATATGATCATCCTAGCCTTCCAGGAATTACCGCCACTTCGCCATGGCCCTTCTGATGTTTGCTAACTGTGTTTAGTATTTTTTTCACTGCTATTCCTCAATAAGTTGGCCTATCGTATTCTCACTTAAATAATCTTTGTTGGTTTGGTAGCAGTGTTAATGTTATTTGCCAGCTATTTGCAAATATTGAATAGTTTGTGTTGGGGAGAGAGTAGGGTTGTGTTTCAAGCTAGACAATATTTCATTTATGAAGTAGGATGGAGAGCGTGTCTTGTTCTAGTATTTACTACGCTAATTCGCGGTCTCTTCCTCCACCTTTGTCTTATTGATAGACATCTTCCTGCAAATATGATTTGTCAGCCTGATTTCTCATGTAGGCATCCTTCCTGATGTAAAAAAAATAGTAAGCTATATTCAGGGGAGTGTCTAATACCAGTTGGTGTACCAAGGTCCATTACTGCAAACAGTTTGAGATAACACTTCCCAAGGGTATGGTTTCACCTTGCAGAAGTATTTTGAGATAACACCTCCTAAGGGTATGGTTTCACCTTGGAGAACGAGACTTTGTTTGCTTTTTCTGAGATGTGTCTTCATGAGCATCTTCTCTGCCTTTTTCCATACCCATCCATTTGGCAGATCTTCTGTATATTTTGTGGTTTGAGTTTTCGATACCTCTAATTTTAACTGAAGATAAATCAAAGATGATGCATATTTGTTCCTTGTTGCTTTGGAATGATTTTTGAGAGAAGGGGGTGAATGTCCCCTTTGTCACACCACTTTGAAACATTAAACCTCTTCCTATTGCTTTTGATTACTTAACTGTGTTTTACAGGAAACAAATACAACCTCCAAAAGTCTGAGTTCACTGATTAGCTGGGAAGTGGAAATGCTAATGACAGCTGGTGTAGTTCAAGGAATGATAGCACAGGATTTTCAGAGCTTCTAACAATTTTTTCCCATCCACCTACCCTCGAGTTCTCCCACCTACTATCCACAGTCACTCCTCTTTTTACTGTACTTTTTTTTTGGCTTTGTTTTTTCTTATCTTTCTGGCTTTTAGTTGGATTGGATTGACCTTCAGTTGATATGGTTTTTTTTCTTATTCCTTCTTTAATTCTTTTTGTTCTTTTAATGAATAGTGCTAACTTTTAAATTTATATTTACTTTCATATTTTTGTAACAAAGTCCAAACATATTCATTATTACCATCTCCTCCCTGTTTTGTTTTTGGACAAGGTATCACCCTGTCACCCAGGCTGGAGTATAGTGGTGTGATCACAACTCACTGCAACCTCCACTTCCTGGGCCCAAGTCATCCTCCCACCTCAGCCTCTGGAGTAGCTAGGACCACAGGCAAGTGCTACCACACCTGGCTATTAAATTTTTTTTTTCTTTTTAGAGATGAGGTTTCCCTAAGCTGTCCAGGCTTGTCTCCTGGGTTCAAGGCCTTGGCCTGCCAAAGTGCTGGGATTACAGATGTGAGACACCACATTTGGCCACTTTTTTTTTTTTTTTTGAAAGAGATAGGGTCTTTCTATGTCTTTTCATAACACTTAAAGCTCACATAGTGCTTATATATAGGGTGACCAGAGTTTGTCTGGGTGTGGTATCAATTTATGGAGATTTTCCAGGTGTGACAGCCTCACTTTTACTCTCAATGGTATTCTGGTTTGAGAATGTTATTTGCCATCCTACTTAAATATTATATTGCCTGACATTATTTTACATCGCTTGTCTCCCTCATTAGAACGTAAGTTCCACGAGGATAGGACATTTTTTTGTTTGTCCACAATTCCCAAAGCCTACACCAGTTTCTGGCACACATTAACCACTCTATAAACATTTGCTGAACTGAATGAATGAAGAGAGTAGTGCATGCCCCTTCGCATGTTTGAATTCTTCCCTGAATTTCTCCCACCCAAGTTGTTACTATCTAAAATTTTAGTGCCCTTCGTAAACATGAAAAATTAGTTGTAATTGTTGCTGTTCACATTCTAGGGTTGATTTTATTTCACCAGTTTCTATGGTTTCTGTGATTTCCTAAATCCCAGGCCCTCACTTTGTTTGCATCTTTTTCCTTGCTGAAATGTGCCCCGCAGCAGACGCTTCAGTGAGGCTTTGGGCGTAGTTACCTCCTGTACCTTTCCTATGTCTGAAAATCTCTCTCTCCCCTTTCATGTGAATGATGTTTCAGGTGGGTCTAATGGTCCTAATGGTCTCAATTCACTGCTTTCCTTCCACAATTTAAAGACGTTACTTCTTTTTATTTTATTTTATTATTATTTTTTTGAGACAAGAGTCTCGCTCTGTCTCCCAGTCTGGAGTGCAGTGGCGCGATCTCGGCTCACTGCAAGCTCCGCCTCCTGGGTTCAAGCAATTCTCCTGCCTCAGCCTCCCGAGCAGCTGGGATTACAGGTGCCTGCCACCAGGCCTGGCTAATTTTTGTGTTTTTGTTTAGTAGAGATGGGGTTTCACCATCTTGGCTGGGCTGCTCTTGAACTCGTGACCTCATAATCCACCTGCCTCACCTTCCCAAAGTGCTGGGATTATAGGCGTGAGCCACCGCGCCTGGCCTACAGATTCCAAATATAATTATTATTTAAGTTTTGCCCTGTTGTTTGCATTTTAAAGGTGAATTCATTTTGCTCTTTATTGAGTTGTTTTATTCTTTCTCCTTGAGAATTTTCCTCTTGTGCTTTGGATGTGTGTTTTGCAGAGGCGTCTTGAGAGAGTGCTCCCATTCTTTTTCCTCTTCTCTCTCTCTGTGTCTGGTCATTTTCCATTGCATCCACCCATTCCTAGTCCAGAACCTGGCTTTCTTGGTGGCACTGAGCTGTGTGTCAGTGACATTAGAGACACTGCAGGTACAGACATGACTCAGAAGTTAGCTGGCCCAGTGCAGTCTGCTTTCTCCTGCTACAACGTGTCTGGCTGGCTAGTGTTTGCCGTATCCTGTGGCCTCCTCTGCAGCTGTTTTCAGTGGATTCTCACTGGTAGGTAAGCCCCACATCTCTGGTAGTGACGCTGGCTTGGTTTCCCTCTACAAACGGGGCATGATCACTTGTCTTTACTCCGTAGAGATTCCTCTTGTTCATGCACTCTCTTGCAACCCCCACCTCCGACCCTCCATCTAGACTTTTGAAAATATATTTCATCTTATTTTTCTACTTGGAAACAGGAAAAATCCAAACTCTTAACTCACAGCACAGTGTTTCTTGAACGACAGAAAAGTCTTCCGAGCGTGGAGCTACTGAAATGTCTTCATTATAATTAATCTGCACTGAACCTCCCTTTTCTACTTCCTTAACACTACCCTTAGTGTTTACCACTACCCTTTTTCAGCAAACAAGGGACTTCATTCCATTTTCAACCTGCTTATACCCTGAAGCATCTGGCATAGTTAACACTGCTATTGTGCCTTCATGAGTAAATATGTAGTGAGTCTGTCACACACTAGGAGACAGGGAGACCAGTGTCAAGAGATGTCCTGGAACAAACGCTTTCTAAACTCAGATACAATCATTAGTGAACCCATGAGATGTTGAGAATGTTTCAAGCTGAGGGAAAACATGCGGAAAGGAAATTAGTCTAGAGGTATTTTAGTTTGGCTGGAGGCTGGAATTCAAGATAGCTTGAGTCAAGACACTAAACTCAAAAGGTAAGTAGGCACCGCTTAGGACTCTGTCAGCCACATTAAAGACTTAGATAATATTTTGAGGCCACATGTCTTAGTGTATGTGGCCACTAAAATGCTTCAAGTAGGAAATTCAGATGAGCAGATTTGTATTTTAGAAAAAGGTAGATTCCAATTTTAAAAATATGTTGCAGGGCAAATCTTGGAAGATGAGAGCAATGAATTAATGAGGGTTCTGAACTAGGACTTTAATAGAAAAGACAGAGACAAATGTATGCATTTGTGATAAGTAACATGTCAAAAGATGAACTTGGGTTTCTGAATGAATAGCGGTGGCTTTGTTCACTGAGATAGATAATACACAAGAACGAGCAGGTATGGAGGGAGAAGATGACAAGCTGAGTGTCAATCCACACATGATGAATTTTAAGGCATGGTGAGGCATCCGATTGAAAATGACCAGAAGGTCTTTGGGAGATCAGGGAAGAGATCCTAGTTCAAGCCACAAAGGAATAAATATTTTATCAGAATTTCTTACTTAGGTGTCATTGATGGGCTTTAAGTTCTTATGTCCCTGAAACTGTAGGCACATTTGTTTTTTCTTTTTGTGCAGGTGAATATGCAGCATGCCTAACTTACTTTCCCTCCTTCTCTTATTCCCCACCCCATGTTAAATATGACAGCTGTATTTTGCAAGTATCTTTATTCTTTTATTATTCATTTTATTTTCATATAAATTAACATCCTAGAAAAATTGAAATAGAAACACTAAATACAGTATTGCACATAGCGATCTTTGTTAAATGCCCTATTATTTCATTGGAGAATGGTAATATACACACTGGAGGGACTGAAGGGGACAGGAAGACTACAAAACAACAGGAAAATAACCACTACTGTTCCTTTGCACTTAAACTACAAACTAAAAAGTAAGAGACCATACTTTACATAAATACAAACAATTATGATTTAGAACATTGTTTTTCTTAAGTTGCTTTCCATAATTGATTTGCAAGAGCAATAAATTCTCCCCTTTATCCACAACTGTAACTTGCAATGAAGATCATTAAAAGTAATGAAAAAAAAAAAACCCCCAAAAACCCAGCTCATGCAAAACCATCACGTTTTGCATTATGAGCTGACTCAAGTCATTGTATGACGTCAGTAAAAAAATGACCATCTTCTTTCACAAATGTATAGCTATGGAGAGCAACCCAAGAGTTTGGAAAGCACTGATTATAAATGGTACTCAAATTTTAAAATAGAAAACTTACACGTAGACATGAAACTGATACAAACAATTCACTAGAAATAACATTTTACCCATATGTCTAAATGCTGTGACGTGGACTGGTTGTCAGTAGAAAGGAAAGTGTTTTTGCTGTGATGAGGAATATTCTCACAACAGGGAATTTTAGTTAATGTTTAGCATGTTCAGAATTAGTGCAGATACTGCCTCTTATACATGCTGTTTTGGTCTATTGGTATAATACCATAAACTTTTACAAAAAGAAAAGGCGTCAAATTCTCCACTGGTCTAGTACTTTTGTATTTTTATATGAATATACAGTAAAATTCAACAATTAGTGAACTGTCTAGAAAACAAAAAGATTATGCAAGAGGTCAAGAAGAAACATGAGCAGAATGACGGTAGTTTCCTTCCCACCCTCAGGTCAGCTGAATTTTGTGAAAGTCGTTGCAATGACTCATTTTCATCCTGCTTTTCATTGTTCAAGTTTTCATGCTTATCTTTGCTTTCTGAAAACAAATACACCAGATAAAAGTTATAGTTAGAAAGAACTTTTAAAAATGGGAAGAGTTTAGAGTAGCCTAAAAAGGACCTTTTTATTTGGATCAAATTCTGTGAGACAAGGTTAAAGATCTACCAATCCATAAAGGAAAAAAAATATAAGTGGGTTCTGTGTTATCTTTGACCACTTTTTTCAAGACAAATCGCCAAATACTTTTGAGAAAAAAAAAGTTTTAAAAATTTAACTTCTAACCAATATGAAAGAGTGTCAAACTCATCATTCTCATCCTCAGTCCTACATGCAAATACATAAATGTGAAAACTGAAGTAGCTGCTTCACTTCATGGTAAATGTACTCTAATCATCTTCTGTACTTACAATAGCAGGATTGAGGTTAACTAATAAGTAACCATTCCTCCTCATTCAATGCAATTATAAGATTGAGGCATCAGACAGGAGCAAAAAAGAAGCTGAGCTATCATGTAGTAGTTATCATTAGATAAGATCATTTTGATACAGAGAAACTGAAGGGATCATTGCTTCTAAATGAAGATACAATTCCTAACTTAAAAAAATAGGGCTATTTAATCATATCCCAACTTGGGATATGATTTTAATGTCTTTTCCCTTTAGACTACATTAGACTAATTCAATTTAGAATGGTCCTACCTTAAGGCCTAACTCAACTTTTCATTTAAAACAGCATCATTTACCTACACTGTGGTACCAAGTGATAATCCCTCAAAGCAGTCAACAAAACATCCTCAGTATCACACGGAAAAGCCTTGTCATTTCACCCAAGCCCTTCCCTCCCAGGGTGGACAAGCTGGCATTTTGTTTTAAAGCGGGGAATGGGCCAGCATGAAACTTAAATGAGCTTGTTAAACTCCGTCTCTGGACTGACCACTGTCCGGCAGCCAACCCTGCCGAGCCATCTGTGGATATAAACGGGGTCTGGGCACTCTGGGCACCCTGTGCAAAGCGTCACACTGCTCTTGGCACTTCCCAGCAAGTTTCAGATCCCAGTGGAGCTAATCCAACTATAATGATCACTCATGGCTCAAATACAGCCTGTGCCGTGATCTGTGTGTAATAAAGAAAGTGAAAGATGGTCTCCCCACCCTGCCCCTGCCAACATGCACATATCCACATAAATGCACACCCTCAGTAGATTCAGTAGATTTATCTTAACTTTTTTTTTTTTTTTGGAGACAAAGTCTCACTCTGTCGCCAGGCTGGAGTGCAGTGACACAATCTCGGCTCACTGCAACCTCTACCTCCCAGGTTCAAGCGATTCCTCTGCCTCAGTTTCCCAAGTAGCTGGGACTACAGGCACACACCACCATGCCCGGCTATTTTTTTGTATTTTAGTAGAGACAGGGTTTCATCATGTTGGGCAGGATGGCCTTGATCTCCTGACCTCATGACCCGCCCACCTCGGCCTCCCAAAGTGCTGGAATTACAGGCATGAGCCACAACCTGCAGCCTAATTCTTAAGTTTTGAATAATGACTATCAAGACTCCTAGCCTTCTGGGCCTGATTAAAGGCATAAGAAAAAGGAGATTCTTGAAGTCAGAAGCTCCTTATTTATGCACACTTAGTAGAAAAATAATTAAAATATTATGAGTTTGTATATATTATGAAAATAGGATTTAAAAGCCAAAGAAAATAACAAGTTAAAAATCAGTAAAGTGAAATACTTACAATTCCAGAGTCATGTCTTGGTTTTATTTTATAAAGTGATTTTCCCTTCTTCTGTCTACACACCTCCTCGGCTTCTTTTACTCTGATGGGAAGAAGACACATGTATTTAAGCAAAACCCACTTAGATCACCTCATTCTACCTTATAGTAAGCGAGAAAACCTCAACTCAATAAAGATTTGAATTATTGCAGAAAATAATATAATACACAGAAGAATGTTACCTGACATTTGAATTGAAAGCCTAAACTGTTACAACTACAGAGGCTCATTTATCTAGGAGTTCTTAACTTGGAATCATAGTATGATTGAATGGAGTAATACACAAACACATCAGAATTTCTATGCAGAGTGTGTATGCATTTCATCCTATATAAAAGGAATCTTATACATAAGTAAATAATGAAATACCCCTCATCGTCAGCTGAGAGTATGAGATTGATTCTGTTACATAAATAGGATTGGCACCATGATATAAGTTAGAAGCATTAGAATAATTAAAGAGTATCACAGCCAGGGCGCAGTGGCTCATGCCTGTAATCCCAGCACTTTGGGATGCCAAGGCAGGTGAATTGCTTGAGCCCAGGAGTTCGAGACCAGCATGGGCAACAGAGTGAGTCCCTGACTCCACAAAAAATATAAAAACTTAGCCGGGCATGCCCTGCAGTGAGCTGTGATCAGCGCCTCTGCACTCTAGCCTGGGCAACAGTGAGACTCTCTCCCCTGCCTCCCCCCGCCAAAAAAGAAAGTGTCACATAAAAATTTACATGACGGCCGGGCACAGTGGCTCACGCCTGTAATCCCAGCACTTTGGGAGGCTGAGGAGGGCGGATCACGAGGTCAGGAGATCAAGACCATCCTGGCTAACAGGGTGAAACCCCGTCTCTACTAAAAAAAAAAATACAAAAAATTTAGCTGGGCATGGTGGTGGGCGCCTGTCGTCCTAGCTACTCGGGAGGCTGAGGGAGGAGAATGGCGTGAACCCGGGAGGCGGAGCTTGCAGTGAGCTGAGATCGCACCACTGCACTCCAGCCTGGGCGACAGAGCGAGACTCCGTCTCAAAAAAAAAAAAAGTACATGCCATGCTTACTTAAAATTTTCTCAGATTAACTTCCTATACCACACACACTCAAGCATAAAAATCCCTTGCAATAAATACTTGAGCCGTCTCTAAAAACTGAGCGTCACCTAGCATGGGAACCAATCATTTAATGGATGACAAGAGAGTGAGCAGTAATAACATTTTAATGTTAATAATATTTCTCCTTAAGCATATATGACAAGGAAAACAACACTGAACTCACCAGAGGTACAGTTAAAAGAAGATGCTATTTGGAGCAAAGTCCTGCATGAATTTCTGGCTCTGCTCTTTGACACCGGTAGTGTTCTTATACCCCTGAACCTCACCATTCCCTCAAAGAGTGAAAAGGCTTCATTATGTATTATCTTCATTATCACTGCACAGAGTTGCAAGGACTGAGTAAAATTTTATTTAAAAAGTTCTCTATGCACTGTAAAAGGCTATACAATTTATTATTGTTTTAATTAAACAAATAGTAAGAAATCTATAAACTGGGTTTTTTTTTTAATAAAAAGGAGAGCTATGACAAGGAAGATAATCTATCAGGTAAAACTTATTTTTTATTACTGTGATTTTTCCTTGGGAATTAAAAATGAATTATTTCTGGAGAAACCAAAAAGGCTATGCCTTGATCTTAATAAAATGCATTTCATATAGACATTACAGCCTCATTTCCTGAAAGAAGTGAATTATAAATATATTTCTTGATCCCTGTGGCAAAAGATCTAATGACAGAATTCATCTCCTTTACAACTAAATCAATTCCTCTTTTTAAACAATAGAATGAAACAAACAACTCAGTATTGCAGCTATAAGATTGATGTTATAGTTTATATTAAAGCATAACAAATGAAAGTAATTCCTTTCAGATATGAAATGCCTGCCTGGTTGATATTGTTAGTAATTCCAGAAAACGATGACAACTTAGAAGATACTTCATTGTTACCACTTTTATTACTTTTCACCCAAGTCATAAATTGTCTTTAATCCTTCCTCTAAACATTTGAAGATAAAAACATTTTCTTTATAACAAACTAAGGACTGCAGTGTCCTCATCTTCCTCTGAAACAGCTACCAGTAAATTTAAGTTGAAGTATTTGGATAGAGAATTAAGGAAACTGTTTTTTTTTTTTTTTTCCCAGTACTTAGCCAAAATCCAGTGGATCTCCTCTTACATTTACTTGGAGCTTTTTAAAGCATTTCGTGGCTTTCAAATAAAATGTACTTTACAAGTATTTAGATCCTCAAAGCATCTTAATTTTCTCCCAATCCTGTTTATTTTGTTCTCAAAACACATTTTTGTAAGGATCAAAAGAAGCTGAGCCTAATACAAACATTTTTAATTTTACACAAAAACATTCCGTCATTCCTTATGGCAGAGACCACAAAAATTGAAGAGAATGTACATCAGAGGCCTCACGAGATCTTTCAGCTCATCCATTCATTTTTCAGTCATTTCTGAAGCATTAACTCCAGGTCCAGCACTAGGCACAGCTCAATGTAACAGGCACAATGATCTAGTAGGAGATGTCTACTATATCAATGTCTACTAGGAGGAAGACACTCATGAGCAAGTAAATGGCAATGTTGCATTAAGAGCAACCACCTAGGTTCCTATAAGGTACAGCTGTGTCCTGGAGGAGGATCCTGGGTGGGTAGGCAGGGGTTACAGAGATCTTTCTGGAGCAAGCTGACTGCCGAGCCTTGTTTAACAGACACATCTTAATCGTTTATACTTCTCTTGGAAAAGAAAAATGGATTGAACACGAAAGAATAACATATAAAGGTTGAGTAAGAGTCAAGAAACACGAAACTGAGCTTCAAGAACTACGAACAGTTCTCCCTTCTGCTGCCATAGGATTCCTGTATGCAGGCAAAAGTTCCGATTGGTTTTCAGGTTTATGCCTCGGTTTCTCATGTGTGTGATTAGGATGAGTCAGTCACCTCACCCTAAGCGCCTCTGGCTATGCACACATAAATGACCTGGGCAGCTGGAAAACTGAGTCCCAGAACCTTGAATATAGTTCCTCTTCTAATTTCGGAGCAGGAGATTCATGGAGAATTTGTTAAAATGCAGCTCTCTAGGCCAATTCTTAGCTATTCTGATTTAGTCACTCCGGGATGCTTTCAGAAGCAGCACCCAGCAGAACCCGGTGTAGCTGGCCTGTAAGGACCACCCTGAGAAACGGTGCCCTGGAACTGAGGCATTCACACTCCCTGAAGCCCCAGCGGTGCTGCCAGACAGACCCTCAGAACAACGACACCTCCTCAGTCCCCGCTGTTGTACCGGATCGCAAACCCAAACCACATCAACTTGCTCCCAAGTCTCACTCCTCCTAAGCTTCCTAGCAAATGTTGCTGCTTTCAAAAGCCAATTTTATTTCAACAAAGCTCTGACAACAAGACATTTTTCCACACTTTCGGCAGGAAAAAAGAATGCATCCCTCGAGGTCGAATGTGTTGCCAGAGTTGGCAGAAATAAGAAAAATAATGAGGGAGAAGTCAAAGACAGCCTGAGCCAGCTGCCAACATTCGCATCTTCCTACTTGGGCTCTCCATTTGGTTTACGGCGGCAGATTTCATCAGCTGCCATTCTGAGTCTATTGAGTAACTGTTTGTACGTGGTCCCTCCTCTTTCTCTCCTGCCTCACTCCTCATTCAGTGATGCCCAACATTTCCTAAACTAACTAGAAAAAAGATGTTCGTGTCACAACTAGAACTGAAAGGATTTAAGTGAAAAGGCATGGTGGAGATAACATTTCAAACAATAACTTAAAATGACCAATATGTCCTGTGTGGGAAGGAGGAGAAAGTAAAAAGAGGGACAATACCTCATTTGTAGAATGAGAAAGCAATCACCTTGAAGAGGGAAGTGTATATTGAGAGAGGAAACAAGAGCAGGGCTGAAGAAGATGGTCAAAAGGCTTCCAAACTGTGTCCGCACTTGAGTTTAACTTCTAATCCTGGTGGGGGTCTATGGATGCTGTCCAGAGACACAGCTCCTGTGCATGATTCATGAAGGTGTATAGATATATGTGTGTGTGTGTGTGTGTGTGTATACGTGTGTGTGTATATATATATTTTAGTCAATGCAGTCACACAAAGGGGGACTGACAGAGCATTTGTGAATCAAGATTTCACCCTATAAGAGAACTAAAAAGGGAAGTAAAAATTTTAAGATGGCATCTGTGACAGGCTCGTTTGAACAGTTGCAACTTCTAATTAGCAACCCAGATAACAGAAGGAAAACATGAGCAAAATGATAATGAAAAGAAACCTCATTCATCATTTTTAGTGACTTTGGGAAAAAAAATCAAACAACAACACAGAAAGCAGAGACTAGAAAACAGGAAATGTAGCATTATCTTTTAGATGGAAGAGATGGATACTAAATGGTAGATAATGTCTATAAAACTTGATGTTTATTTTAATATTTTACTATATCTTTTATTGTCTATGAAACTTCAGAAACAAAACTATGCGGAATTTCAAAGGCAAGTCCTCATCCCTTACATGGAGGACCAAGAGTCATGAAATAATATGAAGCATTCTGTATCTTTTCAGGGAGAATTTCATTATGGGAAATAACCAAAGAGCATATGGAATCAGGTTTGGCAAACAGAGTAGGTGACCAACATGAGTAAAGCAAATTTCATCTCGAAGCAAACTTTCCTTGTAGAAATGCTCAGAAACAGTGAGATTATTCAATGAATGTGTAATTCCCAAATAATGGAAACTTGCCCCTTTACGGACCTATCTTTGTATAACCAATTTTGAATACTCTTTCTTGAAACAAATTCAACTTTTCTCTCTCTTAAAGAAATGGAAGGCCTGGTGTGGTGGCTCACGCCTGTAATCCCAGCACTTTGGGAGTCCAAGGAGGGTGGATCATGAGGTCAGGAGTTTGAGACCAGCCTGGCCAACATGGTGAAACCCCGTCTCTACTAAAAATACAAAAATTAGCTGGGCGTGGTGGTGGGTGCCTGTAATCCCAGCTACTTGGGAGGCTGAGGCAGGAGAATTGCTTGAATTCGGGAGGCAGAGCTTGCAGTGAGCCCAGATGGCACCACTACACTCCAGCCTGGGCAACAGAATGAGACTCTGTCTCAAAAACAAAAACAAACAAACAAAAAAAGAAATGGAACGATTTAACTTTTAGTTGATGGCCCATGTTCATCATTGGACACGTCACTGTTGTAATGTGCTGTAATACAGGGCCACCCTGCTAAGGACTAAGGCCTCCTGAGATATATAAGGCAGCCTGCCCAGGCCCTAATCCAACACTGTACTTTGCTGGCTTTGTTTGTACTTTTTATGTCTTCTGTTTCTTCTTAAGATGATAGGCTGTGATCACTTCTTGATAGAGCCAGCATGCCTACCTTAAGCAGAAACTCTATCTCCTTTTCACAATCTCTGTCTTCTCTAGAGAAAGCCAGATAACTAAGTTAAATGGCGCCTCAAATTAGAGCAGTAAGACTCCCAGTTTGTTTCTAACAAAACGAACGGAGTTCCTGAACTTGCAGGCAGTAATTTTAGTGGTCGCAGGCTTCTCCCCAACCCCCAGCTCCCACAGACTTCATTGTTCACAGTAGCATCTAGAAGGTTAGGGAAGCCCCAAAGTCTGACTTATAGACAGGCAGCGAATCACGGCTCCATATTTCAAAGAATATACGATTCTAAGATATTGTATCATCCAATCGGCTTATTCAGCAGGTTCCCATAAAGATAGAGTAATGCTGGAATGAATATAAAACCTGAAATGCAAGCTTATCAAGGTAAAAAAGTGTGATATTGTTAATTGGTAATGACAGAGTTTGTGATGCTACAGAGAACTACCTCTGGGAGGTGTGAAGCATTTGGTGAGGAATATGACTATAAGGTTATTTCTCAGTTGAAACTGTTTTCTAGGTCTTGGGCAAAAAGGACCATATGAAAATAAAACATCTTTAATTAGTGAAACTTAAGCTCAGATTTACCTTTAAAAACATCTTTACACTAAATTTATTTTCCAAAAATAAAGTTGTAAATGTAACTTAAAGAGAAGCTAAATAAATTTCGAAACATCTATACGAATTTTTATTCCTTACAAGTAAACATTCTAAGTGGTAACAGCTTCACTTGGTTAGGGCATTAAGCATAAAAGTAAGTTCTTAAGCAAAGAAAAACTTGAGTCTAGGAAAATTAGAATATTTTTAAAGTTTATAAAATCAGAGGGGAATATGTGAGAGAATAAAAAATACTTTTTATCACAGAATTTGTTAAAACTCGTTTTAAATTCCTATTATTTTTATTGTGGTATTTTTCAAAACCAACGAAAAGTTTCTCCCATTTTGGCCTCACTATAACTAGGCTCATTTACACTAAGGGTTATTTTAAACAACGACAGTGGCTTCTCATTTCTCTCCTAATAAAGATGTATTTTTCTCTACACTCTCCCTACCTAACCCCAGACCCATTTATTGTCAGGCAAACATATACAAAAAGTTCAGTGTGATTAAGTTTAAAAACAGCTTGTGAGATGAACAGGGAGATACACTCTGGCACAGATACAGAGAAAAGAAAGCAGACATCCCTGCAGCCCGCTCTGCAGGCAGAATATCTTCATCCACCTTTCAGACCGAACGCCAAGCTGGCCACAGCCTTATCAAGGAAACAGACATGCTTTCATCATTCAATCGAATGAGAAAGGGAGCCACTTTTCTGCCACTAAACGTTAATCACTTGGTCTAAATAAGTATCTGTGGCAGACGGTTTCATTTCCTGCTGGCTGCAGTTCGGCTTGCTGGAAGTAGCCCTGTTCGCCAACGGAATCTCCCAGCCTAGGAGAGGTTAAGAGCAACGTGGAGCTGGGATGTCACAGGTCTGAGGGCCTGATAGAGCAGAGACGGATCTGCTAACAGTACACTAAAAGCAGATATAATGATCATTACTACCAGTTCACAATGTTCTTTACTAAAACAACACCATCGGGTCTGCTAACAAATTTAAAGCTTTTTTACCCAAAAGTAGAAGGAGAGAAAAAAGAGAAAGACACACACATACACACACACACATACACACACAGAGGGAGGGCATAAGGTGGGGAGTGTGTGGGGAGGAGAGACAGAGGTGGTGAAGATTCCAGACAAAGGCTGGTTAGAAGAGTCCACTTAGGAGCTGTGGGTCTTTCTCTCCAGGTAAAGACAAAACTCTTAGATGTCTGGTGGAATTAAGGTGATCTGGGGAAGTTTATTTGATGTCTTTTGGAATTAAAGGTGATTTGGGGAAGTTTATTCCTAGCTCTCTGTTCTCTCTTTTATAACCTCATGACTTAAAATACCCTCGTACAGAACTACAAAACCCCTGAGATATACTGGAAACAAAATCAACTCCAAGTCACTTATCATTATCTCAAAGAAAAAAAACTTACAAGGCTTCCTCAGGCACCTATTTATAAATTTCATCACTGAGAATCTCTGACTTTCTCAGAGAAAACACTGCGTTTGCACCCCAAGTGATTAGGAATCACAACTCAAATGAGCACAAAGTAGTTCCTAACACAAAGCAAATCAAGCTTTAAAAACATCTTTGGGCTGGGCGCGGTGGCTCACGCCTGTAATCCCAGCACTTTGGGTGGCCGAGGCAGGTGGATCATGAGGTCAGGAGTTCGAGACCATCCTGGCGAACACGGTGAAACCCCATCTCTACTAAAAATACAAAGAATTAGCCGGGGTTCATGCCATTCTCCTGCCTCAGCCTCCCGAGTAGCTGGGACTACAGGTGCCCGCCACCGTGCCTGGCTAATTTTTCGTAAATGGGTCTGGGGTTAGGTAGGGAGAGTGTAGAGAAAAATACATCTTTATTAGGAGAGAAATGTCGGCGCAGTGGTGGGCGCCTGTAATCCCAGCTACTCTGGAGGCTGAGGCAGGAGAATCGCTTGAACCCGGGAGGCGGAGTCTGCAGTGAGCCAAGATCATGCCACTGTACTCCACCCTGAGTGACAGAGCGAGACTCTGTCTCAAAAAAAACAAAAAACAAAACAAAACAAAAAACCATCTTTGAGCTGCTTCATGCAAGTGTCAGCCCTGGAGGGACTAAGTGGCTCAGTAATGGACAGTGCAGAAGTAAGACATCGTGCTGTGGGGTCCAGAGGGGTCTGCCCCAGCTCCCTGGGGGTCCGGGGCCAGCATGGATGCCTTACAGACATCGTACTCCCCTTCCTTCACAGTAACACATGCAGCAAGCCTGCCACTTTTGTCAACAATAGGAGCTGAATTTTACAGAATATTCATAGTCCAAAATCTAGGACTCCCTGACAGCTAGATAAGTATCTATACTTATGTTCCAAAAACCACAGATGTATTCCTCCCATGAACATAAAATTAATGCACAGATATTCTGTGTATCTGTATTTCCTGAAACCATTTTTTTTTTTTGTGGGGTATATGTGGGTGAAAAGAGCTGAGAGGATCATTTACTCATAAGAAAACACATTCGACCAATCACATTAATTCTCTGTGGGCTGAATCTCTTTGATGACTGTCTAAGATTCTATAAGATGCAGAACATTGTGACACGTGGGTGAGCTCCCTCAGAAAGGAAGAACCTTCCCCCATAATTTTAGAACGGCTATAGATTAGTAATGATGGGTGTGGATGAATGCTGCTGTGCACTCATTTTAAAACCAACAAAACAAATAAATTGTACACACATACAAATCATCACACACATCTGCCTCTTTCTATGTCTAGTCACAAAAAGCCACCAGTCCTCCTTTAAGTGGCAAATCTACTTGTTGCTTTCTAGTCTTTACTCTCCACCATGCTCATGACTCTGAAATGGTTTACTAGTCCCTAATCCCTAATTTTTAATTTTTATTTTTCAATGGAGTATCCCTCTGTCACCCGGGCTGGAGTACAGTGGCATGATCTCAGCTTACTACAACCTCTGCCTCCCGGGTTTCAAGTGATTCTCGTGCCTCAGCCTCCTAAGTAGCTGGGAGTACAGGTGCACCCCACCATGCCCAGTTAATTTTTGTGTTTTAAGTAGAGACGGGGTTTCACCATGTTCGTCAGGCTGGTCTCAAACTCCTGGCCTCAGGTGAGCCGCCCACCTCAGCCTCCCAAAATCCTGGGATTATAGGCGTGAGCCACCAGGCCTGGCCACTGGTCCCTAATTCTTGACAACTCGCTTATCCTTCAGTTTTCAGAGAACTTCGGAGTTTTCCAGCGATCTTTCTGGACATGTTTCCTTAATTGCTTCTGTTGCTCATTTATTAAGCTTCCTTTCAAATGTTATCCTTTCCCTCCAGGACTCCAATCTGGACTCCACAGTATCTGCAGGAATTTTCCACTTTGTAATTCTAACTACCACTTCTGCGGTGAAGACTTTGAGCTCCAATCCTCTAGCCTTGACCTTTCTCCTGAGCTCCAGGTTCTAGAGGATATTCTCCTCCCTCTCACGTGCCTGGGCCTTGGTTAAGAGCATAACCAGTCAAAGCCATCCATCCAGTTCCTTGATAAACCTCTGAATCTTTTCTCTCCCTCTTCCCCACCCCTTCTATGCATATGCAAATAGTCAACAAGTTCTGTTAATTATTTTTCAGTAATGACATTAAAATCTGTCTCAACCTTTCTAATTCCACTGTCCCTGTTTTTCTAGCTTCTCATGTCCCCCGAACCAGTGCCTGCAGACTGGCCTCCAACTCTGAAATCTAATCCATCCTTTACAAACACGGGAATCATCTGAGCCACTTACTCATTTGCCAAGCAAAAATTGTTTAAGTTCCTTAGTGAGGTCTGCGAGGCCATTTGCAGTCTGGCTCCAACTCACCTAATCTCCCCTTATTCTCTGCAGTGTTCCCTGGGCTCCAGCAATACAGAAGCACCCCCAACTCCTAAGGGACATCTTTGCTAATCTGTTCCCCTGGGACTGCCTGTTCATTTTTCCTTTTCCTGTGCTCTCCCATGAGGTCTTTCGGGTTAAGCTCAAAATTAGCTTCCTATAGGAAACATATCTGACCCTCCAGGCAAGCTTATTTACGTAATCCTCTAAGCTTTCACATACTTTTTTTCCCCCCAGATTTTCAATTTCAAGATGACTTCTGACTATTTATCTGTCTCTTTGCTGTGCTAAATAGTAAGATCCTTGAGTTCAGGAGTCACGTATAGTCATCTTTATATTTCCAGGGCATTACATTAAAGCTCACACAGGCAAGTATTCACTAGATGTTTAAAAAATAGCTGACTAAATGAATGGATGATGATGCACAGTAAAAAATAACAGATAAATTCTGGCAAACAGCTAGGCTTAGATCGAAATCTCTTGTTTTTTGCCTCCTTCTTCTGGTGAACTCTTCAGCGATGTGTCTGCATGCCCAATTCACATTTTGAGTAAACAACTAAGGATTTTATTGGACTTGACCTTTGAGTTTACTGATTTGCTGCTATAATTTCATCTATACATAACAATTTAGTTTGAATGAATGTACATAAAATTTAAAGTTACAAAATATTTAGGGCATTATGTTTTCTTCCATCTTATAGAAGAACTAATGTCTTCAATATATGACCATTAGGAGACTGTAAGGATTCAACAAGAAATCATGTCAACCTAGCCTCACTAACTCCTAGGTTAGGAGACATACATGTAATATATTTTTATCCAAAAAATCATTTAAAGAATCTCTCACGGGATGTCTGTGGACCAGACAGAGAAATGATGGCTACACGAGAGGGTACTTAGATGAATCTACAATGAACAAACATGCTCAAAGAACATAACAGATTGACTTTATATACAGTTATGTTCCTTTTTTTAGAGAGTGTCTCATTGAGGAGGGTTGAAGCATAATCAACTGGTAAAATTTATATAGATATTGTTTTCATCTGAGAACAGGGAAAGCTGTCCTAGCATTCATAGATACCCAGAAAAAGGCCTGGGTTGCTTTTTTATTTGAAGACAGTGACTATTTACAGTGGGGCGGTGGTGTGCCAGAGACAGTGGGCACATCATGCGCACCATCTCATTTGACCACCTTGTGACCAAACATGAGTGATGCCACCATCCTGTTTTAGAGATGAGCTGCCTGGGGCTCGGAGAGGCTCTTGAGGTCACTCAATAGAAGAATGAAAAAGAGAATCCAGATGTGGTTAACTCCAGAGTCTGCACTCTCCACATCACACTAGGACTAAAAAGGGGACAAAATCATGGGCTTAAATGTCTAGCCATTATTACTATGAAAATGATATTCCTACAGTGGAAAGTAGATTTGAATAGATGACTTGCAATTTATTTCCCAAATTCAATATCCATTTCCCTTTAGAGAGCACCCACAGAATAAGCATCTTAAAAGACACTGTAATGTAAGCATCCTCAAGGCAAAGAGTGCCCTTTCTCCCTCCATTCCACGCCCAGCACAGCAGCTGGCTCATCACATTAGCAGCTAACACTAAGACCTTATAATGGGTCAAATGCGGAACCAAGAGAGCTTACAGATACCATCTCCTTTAATTTTGCAATAATCCCCTAAGGTAGATATTGGTGTTATCCAACTTTTACAGATGATGCAACTGACACTTAAAATGGTCAAATTACCTGTTCAGGATCACACACTAATTTGTGGCCGACTTATAGTAGTTCAAGTCCAGACAGACGTCATGTACTTCCAGAGCTTTCGCTTTCATCATTGCACTGTTTTCTCTCACAACGCACATACATAGGAAGGATAAAAAGCGGGAATACAGGATGCAAGAAGGAAGGCAGGCAAACAGCAAGGCAGGAATGCAGGTAAGTGGAGAGCTTGCGGTTTGAACTGTATGCACCTTTTTAGTACCTGAGACCCAGAACAGTGGCTCTAAAACTTCACTGTGTGTAGGAATCACCTGAAAGACTTGTTAAAACACAGACTGCGGCCGGGTACGGTGGCTCACACCTGTAATCCCAGCACTTTGGGAGGCTGAGGCGGGTGGATCACGAGGTCAGGAGATTGAGACCATTCTGGCTAACATGGTGAAACCCCATCTCTACTAAAAATACAAAACATTAGCCAGGCGTGGTGGTGGGCGCCTGTAGTCCCAGCTACTTGGGAGGCTGAGGCAGGAGAATAGCCTGAACCTGGGAGGCGGAGCTTGCAGTGAGCCGAGATGGGGCCACCGCACTCCAGCCTGGGTGAAAGAGCGAGACTCTGTCTCAAAAAAAAAAAAAAAACAAAAAAACAAAAACACAGATTGCTGGTTTCTACACCCATAATCGGTAGGCCCAGAGTGGGAGTTCAAGAATGTATAGTTCTAACAAGTCCCCAGGTGATGGTGATAATGCTTGCCCAGAACATTTTGAGAACCTCTGTTTGGAGGCAGCATAACATAGCAAAAAGTTTGGGAAAATTAAGCAAACAAAACCAGTATTTATATTGTTTAATAAATATGTAATCATCAGTATCTTTTAAGTATTTTATTTACTTTCTTGCTTATATCAATATATGCATTTATATTTAATACATATTATATACGTTATATATTTATGTTAATTATATTCACTTACATGTATTTTATTCATTTATGTTTCTATTTACTTACAATCATTTGATTCTTTTCTTTTTTTTTTGAGAAGAATTTTGCTCTGTCACCCAGGCAGCAGCGCAGTGGCATGATCTTGGCTCACTGGGGTTTAAGTGATTCTTGTACCTTAGCCTCCCAAGGAGCTGGGATTACAGGCACCTGCCACCATGCCCGGCTAAGTTTTGTATTTTCAGTAGAGACGCCGTTTCACCATGTTTCCCAGGCTGGTCTCCAACTCCTGACCTCAGGTGATATGCCCGCCTTGGCCTCTCAAAGTGCTGGTATCACAGGCGTGAGCCACCATGCTGGGCCTACAATCATTTGATTCTGAAAGACTGAATCTTTTACAACACTGAAGACATTACTTTAAAAGAGAAACTAGAAAAGTGGATGCATGTCTTTTAGCAAATATGGAGGAGAAGTTCTCTTGAATAGTTGGACAAATTTTGAACTCTTTTCAAGCAAAAGTAGTCATGGAAACACAGTGGGCTATAGTGTTCATCTTTGAAAAAGAAAAGCATGTAAGATTCATCTGGAGAAGACAAAAAAACCACCACATTCTCCTGATTCTAATTTCTAGGAGGAATTTTTGACACGATTGTCTAAATAAAGGATGTGAATTGTAGTCAGTACAAATCTGAAATGTAGAAGACACAGACATTTTTCAATGGCCAATTCTTTCCCCCTACACAAATCCTCAATAAAAACTGAGACGAAACTTTAACTTGGTGAAAGCATTTCTGAGGAGAGTAATGCTTGCAAACACTTCAAGTATGCCAATGTAGTTTTTTGGTGATCTAATCTCATACAAGGCTAAAAATGAAAAATCTAGAAGAAAGGACAGTTAGCATAATTCCTTTACAATCTTTTTTTTTTTTTGGAGATGGAGTCTCACTCTGTTGCCCAGGCTGGAGTGCAGTGGCATGATACCAGCTTACCGCAACTTGCATCTCCTGGGTTCAAGAGATTCTTCTGCCTCAGCCTCCCGAGTAGCTGGAACTACAGGTGCGTGCCACCACACCCAGCTAATATTTGTATTTTTAGTAGAGACGGGTTTCGCCATATCGGCCAGGCTGGTCTCGAACTCCTGACCTCATGATCCTCCCACCTCAGCCTCCCAAAGTGCTGAGATTACAGGTGTGAGCCACCGCGCCTGGCCTACAATCTTAAATCACAATCACAGGAGTCTCCAGTGAATAGCAAGCAGTCAGAGGTGGCTAGCATCTCAGACAAATCCTAGAACTGTGATAGTCTGTGTTGATAAGGAAGGAAAATACAATTGCTTGAGGGGGATAGATGAGTAACCAGCAAGGTTCACACTCCATTTTGTAAATAAAAAGCCTGAATTCTATTCTGTAAAATTTAGAGTATCTTTCTCAAGGAATTTAATACAGGATCTGAAAACAGATGAGAAATCTGAAAGGTACTATTAAGAGCTTTTTTCAATGCTCAGATGATATGTTTAAGTCTCTGAAAATAGTAATATTTTTGTTCATATACATGTTAGGATTTTAAAGCTTCTAATCATATTGGTCATCACTAATATTTTTAAATATCTGATTTAGAAAAATAAGTGTTTGGTTTTCTTCTGCATCTTGTAGTAGAGATGATTATAATTCCATGTCAGACTTGGATTTTCATGGTATTTACCAAAGCAGCTCACTAGATATGCCCTTCAGTCCTATAAGAATGCATATTCTTTCTGTATATTCTGAGGATGTTTTAGGTTTCCTTAACAAAATAGTAAAACAACAATCACTGGTTCCGCAAATCTAACGATAGTAAATTTAAAAAAAATACTCCTGCCGTACATGATGGTCAAAGCTATTATAAAATTGTATCTGACAGCCAAATTCATCTTTTATTATCGGAGAATAGTGCTGTTTATTACATTTGACATTTTTCATGCAAACATCCTTTTACTATTTCCACCTGTGTTAAGATATTTTCTTAATCTTAGTGATTTCTTTTTTCAAATAGCTCAGAAAAGTTTTGTATTACAGCCAGTGAGATATAAAGTTAAGCTCTATTGGTTCTAACAACACCGGAGTTTATGACACTTCTCTAGCCAGGATGATGTATATGGATCATTTGTATCCTATTTTTTTTTAGTAAGACTTTTTTGGTCAGGCTATGGGGTGGGAGAACTTAAGGGCTATTAAACATAGAAATTAGCTTATAGAGAGTTTATGCAATTTCCTCCCTGTAAAACTCATAAAAGAGTACAACAAAGCTATTTGTATCATAATAATTTGGTATTATGCAAGAGGAAGAATGGCTTAATTAAGGAATAAGATGTGGGGAGATACAAGTCAGGAATGAATCAAGGAAACACACATATTAAGAGAGAACAAAGGTCACAATTTTTCCTTTACTGGATCATTTCTATCCAGTGACAGATATGCTGTTTATCCCACCACCAAAAATAAACACAAACACAAAACCCTAATCCCTTTGCCCTCCTGCCAGTCTTCCTTTCCATCGTGACCCTTTACATATACAAATGCCTCAAGAGCGTTACCTAGAGTCACTGCGCCAGCTTCCTGGGCTCCCAGTTAATCAGAAATCTGTCCCTAACCACTCAACAGAGACTGCTCTTGTGGATATCACTCATTCACCCACGATCCCGAATCCAGAGGTCAGTTCTCAGTCCTCATCTCTCTTACTCTAGCACTAGCAGTAGTGTGCACGGTTCTTCCTCGATGCCCTCCTTATTAAAGGCCTGACCTCACTTGGCCCACTAGGCTACATAGCCTGGCCCCAGTGCTCCCTCTCGGAATTCTTCTCTTACCTCTCAACTCTCACTCCTGTTCCAGTCACTTTGGACAC
Source organism: Theropithecus gelada (assembly GCF_003255815.1). NCBI lineage: Eukaryota > Metazoa > Chordata > Mammalia > Primates > Cercopithecidae > Theropithecus > Theropithecus gelada. The sequence goes on along the minus strand of NC_037668.1, from coordinate 214,242,596 downwards.
TTGACTAAACATGCTCCTTCCTTGAGCTTTGCATGCGATGCTCGATCTGTCTGGAAGGTTCTTTCTTCAGATATCCACTAGCTTATTCCCTCACCTCCGAGTCTCTGCTTAGACATCAACTCAGAGGCACTGTCTGGGTAACTGAAATACAATAAACCACCTCCCCTAGCTGTCTTCTCTTTGCCCTGCTCTGTTTTTCCTTGGAGCTTCACTCTATACTTATCGATGGTCTGGACCTCCCTTCTATAATGTAAGCTCCACCAGGGCAGGAATTTGGTTGTATTCACAGCTCCACTGTCTGGTATAGAACAGACACTTAGTAAGTACATACTGAAGGACCCCAGGGAAGTATGCGGACAAGTCATACATTCGTAGTGAAGCACGCGGAAGTGGTGCTTACAGTTTGAAGAATGCAGAAGGTGGCAGTATGGGGAACGATTAGAGACGAAAACGGAAATTGGAATGAAAATGCTTTTGATTTCCCATTCCCCTAATGCTTCCTAGATTTGTCTCAGGATATCCATTCCTTAGAGAATCTACCTGAGGTTGGGGAATATTGATTTTGAAGTAGTCCAGCTTAGAGAACTTTTTCCAGAGCAGGAGGTGTGAAGAGTCTGGCCTGACGACCCTGGGAAGTGGTGAGAAGTGAGAGGTGGAATCTGTTGCATAAATCATAGTACCAGGGCTGGCACAGCTGAACTATCAGATGATGAAGCCCAGGGTCGGCGGGAAGCTAAATGAATCAGAAAAGTCCAAGAGACTCCAAAACAATGAACAGGACTAAGGATTTATGTCAGGGCAACAGAAAACCTGGTAGAATCTTCCTAGTTAACCTTAAATATCAGATTTATTACATGAACAAACGATTGGATTTATCTGTGTGGTTCTAGACAGAGCAGAACGAGGGCTAGTGAATAAATGGTTCAGTCGGCCAGCCATTCATTCTATCATCCTTTACCCCGAATTCTTAGGGCTTAGATGGATTCTGGCATTCAGAACTCTTCCGCCGGGCATGGTGGCTCACGCCTGTGATTCCAGCACTTTGGGAGGCTGAGGCGGGCGAGTCACCTGAGATCGGGAGTTCGTGACCAGTCTGACCAACATGGAGAAACCCCGTCTCTACTAAAAATACAAAATTAGCTGGGCGTGGTGGCGCATGCCTGTAATCCCAGCTACTGAGGATGCTGAGGCAGGAGAATCGCTTGAACCCGGGAGGCAGAGGTTGTGGAGAGCCAAGGTTGTGCCATTGCGCTCCAGCTTAGGCAACAAGAGTGAAACTCCGTCTCAAATTTAAAAAAAAAAAAAAAAAAAAAAAAAAAAGAATTCAGAACGTTTCCAATATCAGACAGGAATATGGAGCATAACACTATCAAAAGAGTCTGACATAGCATGGAAAAATCAAACACATTGACATTTCTGTAAGTATATGAACATTCACACTATAGAATGAGTAAAGACTATACATAGCCCCATGAAAGTTGAGTTTCGCTGACAGATAAATTTGCCACAAAAATATGAATAAGCTTTTGGTTTCTGAGGTTTTTGAGTCTCAAAACTGTAGATAAGAGATTATGGGTCTGGACTATAAAATTAGGATTGAAACTGTATCTATTATAATAATTATCCCCAAAGTTTGTAGACTCCATTATTCCTGTTAGAGAGGTCACAATCAGGGAGAAAATGACAAATGGTTACTAGTGATTAAGAATTTGGATATGAGCATGTCACTCTTAGCTTTTCTGAGATCATTATGCAACTTATTATTATTTTTGAGACAGAGTCTTGCTCTGTCACCCAGGCTGGAGTGCAGTGGCGTGATCTTGGCTCACTGCAGCCTCCGCCTCCCGGGTTCAAGCAATTCTCCCGTCTCAGCCTCCTGAGTAGGTGGGACTACAGGTGGCTGTCAGCACGCCCGGCTGATTTTTGTATTTTTATAGAGATGGGGTTTCATTTTATTGGTCAGGCTGGCCTCGAATTCCTGACCTCAGGTGCTCCACCCTCCTCAGCCTCCCAAAGTGCTGGGATTACAGGCACGAGCCACCATGCTCAGCCTATTATTATATATTTTTTTAGAGACAGAGTCTTGCTCTGTTGCCTAGGCTGGAGTACAGTAGCATGATCATAGCTCACTATAACCTCAAACTCCTAGGCTCAAGTGATCCTCCCACCTCAGCCTCCTGAGTAGCTGGTCGTAATAGCAGTAATTTCTAAAGCACCAATGGTACTAATTTTAATAGCACCTTTGATAAGCTATTCACTGTGTTGGGACTTTTGCACTTAATATCATTAGCAGCCTCAATACCATCTTCAGCAATTGTTATCTCAATTGTAGTGTGCCTCCTGGTGGCACACTACGGCATATGCCACCATACCCAGCTAACTTTTTATTTTTTGTAGAGATGGGGTTCTTGTGATGTTGTCCAGGCTGGTCTAGAACTTCTGGCCTGAAGTAACCCTCCTGCCCCGGTGAGCCACCACACCTGGCTGAAACTTGCTTTTAATAATTATTAATGAACAGTAAAGTACATCTTATATGGAAATCAACACATTTCCTCTTTACTGTCATTCACCAGCTTTCCAGTGGTCATGTTCTCGCCTCTCTTAAGCTAAGAGATTGTGCAGAGTCCTTGGTTCTCATTTGAAGGCCTGGGACACACGAGTGGATTGTAATCAGTGGTAAAGTGTGCCGGGAGTGATTTGACTTTTTTTTTTAACTAATAATAAATAAAGTAGAGAGCTTTTAAACACAGGAGCCAAGCTTTCCTCTTAATAACATCACTTTGCTAACTTGAGTTTGTATTCTTTCCCGAATGGTTGTGTCATTTCCAGTAACTCCTCATCTAACTATCTGTCCATTCATTTGTTGGCCCATGACATTAAAAAACAATAGCTTTCCCACCTTTATCTCGAATTTACCATAAATATTATGTAGTCTCAAGTTCAGGCTCCATACCCTGTGCTCTAGTGCTGCTACTTGGGTCTGGCTTTCTATTTTAAATGCTCCCAGCTCCTTCTCTATTCCTAACTCCAACCTCTGTGTTTCTATGCTATGTTGACAACTTTGCTTAATGCTTAACTAACAAGAACAAGATGTGGAAAGAGGGCAAGAGAGGCATGATCCTCGTCCTTTAAAAGACCTCAACACAACACTACTGTAAATAGGAGATCTATAAGCTAAAGGATTGGAAGCCATATATATTTATTTTTTTCTTTAGAGTGAGAGTCTCACTTCATCACCGAGGCAGGAGTGCAGTGGTGTGATCTCAGCTCATTGCAACCTCTGCCTCCTGGGTTCAAGTGAGCCTCATGCCTCAGCCTCCTGAGTAGCTGGGATTACAGGTGGGTACCATCATGTCCAGCTAATTTTTGTATTTTTAGTAGATACAAGGTTTTGCCATGTTGGCCAGGCTGGTCTTGAACTCCTGATCTCAAGTGATCCACCTGCCGCCGCCTCCCTAAGTGCTGGGATTACAGGCATGAGCCACCATTCCTGGCCCCAAAGCCATATCTTAATGAAGAATGATGCTCAGCAAGAGTAAGTTGATTTGGTGGAGGCAAAAAAAAAAAAAAAAAAAGAGAAAATGCCGTGATTGCTGTGGATCTACAATGAAGCAAGCACAGGGTTCCATGGTAATGATATCTTAAGATACTAAGTGGCGGATCATGCTGCTAATACAAAAAGATACAAACTCCCTCACAGAGAAGTTATTTCCGGTGACTTTTACCTTCTATGTGTTCCATGCCTTCCATTTTTAAGCACCATTGCTCTTCCTCATCTCTATGCTTCATTAATATACCCACTCTCATTCTCCTCCTTTTCCAAGCTCTTCCTTGTTCTGTCCAGTTCTTCCTCACTGTTTTACTCATGGTGAGAAAAACACTGGGCTCATTTGTAATAATGGTAGTAATTTCTAAAACACCTTTGGTGCTAATTTTCATAGTCAGCATCTGTGAGGAACTATTCACTGTGTTGGGACTACTATACTTAATATAATTAACAGCCTCAATACCATGTACTTTAGTGATTGATATCTCAATGGTTTAAATTAGAAAACTGAAGTTGACTAAGATTAAATAACTGCCCAACGTCAAAGGGCTTATCATTGGTAGTGCTTTGAATCATGTTTGGGAATACAAACCTAAGGAAGGGTGGTTGGTAGAATAGAATTATGTGGGGTTTGGCTTCTATGAATTTATTTAGTGCTAAATCTTTCTCATGCTAAGTTTATTGCTTTTCAAACAACGTTAATATATTAATGATCATGGCAGCAACTGACATTAACTGAGAAGTTTCTATACGTGAAAGCGTGTGCTAAATGTTTTATACTCTGTGTCTCCTTTAATTTACTCCAGGAATTCGGTGCCTCTAGTACCTTCATTTTACAAATGGGGAAACAGGTTCAGAGAGTACATTAAGTTGTCAAGGGTTACACGGGTGCTGTCAGAGATATATATCAAATCCAGGTCTTTTTAACCTACAAGCACGTGCTCTTACTATGTACCTTATTTGGCCTTTGAAAAATGAAAACATTAAGAAAACTAATCAGAGGTTGTAGGAAATAAACTTGTGTACATACTCAGTATAGAATTATGAGTGCTTCTGTCATAAAAACAGCACATGAATTTAAGAATGTATTAATATCTACAGCTAGTCAGATGTTTAAAATGAAAGCTACTGAGTTATCTGTGGGCACCTGAGATTCTCTTAACTGATGAAATCTCTTAACTGATGACATACTTTTTTCTACTACTTTTTCTACTTGTTTCATACTTCTTCCTTTTTATGCCTCATTTTATACACTTCCCCCAAACACCTGGAAAAATATGACGTGGCCAAATGGAATTTTATCAAACTTTCCAAAAATGTTCAACCTTAAGTCATAGGAATTTGAACCCTAGAGGTTAATTTTTAAAAATAATCCCATCTCGTAAAGTTAAGATCTAGGAATACACTTTTATTTCTGATATAATTTTTGTAAAAATATATATTATCTAAATATAATGATCATTAGAATATTTTAAAGATTAAAGAGGAGTTTTACCTCTGTCCTTTTTCCTTGTTCAATAAATTTAGAGGCTCATCTCTCTGAATGATTTTTTCCTGACTAATTAAAGGAATGGGGATTCTTGCCTGTCATTCACTTCTGGGTATTTGAAATTCTAAATGAATGCCTAAGTCATGAATGTTCCAATATATTCTTTTGAAAAAGAGTGAATGGCTATATAACTAATTTTTTTTTTTTTTTTTTGAGACAGAGTCTTGCTCTGTTGCCCAGGCTGGAGTGCAGTGGTGTGATTTCGGCTCACTGCAACTTCCGCCTCCTGACTTCAAGTGATTCTCCCGCCTCAGCCTCCTGAGTAGCTGGGACTACAGGCGAGTGCCACCACACCCGGCTAATTTTTTGTATTTTGAGTAGAGTCGGGGTTTCACTGTGTTAGCCAGGATGGTCTCGATCTCCTGACCTTGTGATCTGCCCACCTTGGCCTCCCAATATATAACTGAATTTTAAGTTTTTTATTTTTCAGAGTGATGGTAAATGCAGCCCACTTTAGATGCCCATGTTATAAAATAAGAAAAATATTAATAGTGGTAAAATATACAAAGCAAAATACTAAATCATTACTATAATGACAGATATTATCTGTTTATTTAAAACTAAACCCAACACTACACTTCCTTCATGTCTCCTTGCTGGGTGCTGCTACCCACTATTTTACTATATCAGGCTTATAAGCACACTTTCTTCTATTGCTCTACTAGTTCTACTCCCGGTGACTCCTAATTTAGTGGAGACAGAGGTCATCGTTAGGTGAATGAAAGTCAGGGGATGAGGCCCCTCTCGGGGAGCAGACAGGTGAGCCTCTCTAACACGGCTTGCTGGCATTTCCTCCTGGGAACACTCTGATGATCTCATCTCCCAGCTCATCCCCAGAACCACTGCGGGGCAGAATATTGTAAAGCCCAAAAAGAGTTGGTAGTGACCTAATGATGCTGGTTCTATTCTGCTCACAGCAAAACAGCTACAGACTTAGCCAACACACCTGCAATTCTGTCCTCCTCAAGACAAATACTTTTTTTTTTTTTTTTTGAGACAGAGTCTTGCTCTGTTGCCCAGTCTAGAGTGCAATGGTGTGATCTCGGCTTACTGCACCCTCTGCCTCCCAGGTTCAAGTGATTCCCCTGCCTCAGCCTCACGAGTGGCTGGGATTACAGGCACCCGCCACTGCGCCCGGCTAATTTTTGTATTTTTAGTAAAGACGGGGTTTCGTCATCTTGTCCAGGCTGGTCTCAAACTCTTGACCTCGTGATCCACCCGCCTCAGCCTCCCAAAGTGCTGGGATCACAGGCGTGAGCCACTGCACCCGGCCAAGACAAATACTTTTAAAAATTAACATTTCCTTACAAAAAACCAGACAACTTGAATCTGCATCTGCCTCCAAGGGATAGGGCTGAATTCCTTTCTCACTGTACAGTAGCACAAGGATACCTTTGTTGTCCTCTTAACCTTGATTTTCTCTTTGCCAGGTATAACCATTAGCTAATTCCACACAATGCCATGGTGGAGGTGGCTTGCTCTAGGAACGGTCTGCGTGCCCTTTTTGAAAAGGCAGAAGCGGCATCTTTCAGGATGACCCTCCCTCTGTAAGGCACAGCTATCCAGACAGAACTTTATATAGCTCAGCATCAAGTTTTAAATCATTCAAAAAAGAAATGTGCAAGGAGACATACCAGCCTTTCTCCAGAGAGAGATCAATGAGCTGTGGAGCCACACTGGCCAGGAGCACGTTCTTTCATCTAGATACCGAGCATGACGCTCGGGTGCCAGCCTCACTGCTGGCCCTAAAGGAAGGGAGCGACCTCTGTAATCAATCAGAGGTGGAACGTGGCCGGGCCCAGGTGGGAGAGGATGGAGACAATGCTAAAAGATTAGTTAGGGAATGTTTAGTATTACCAACAAGATAAAATGACAGACGAGGTTGATTACATAAAGTTTTCAGACTTAGAAAGATATTCAAGGTATCTGAGATCCTTGGTGTTTTATTACAGATCTTAGGAAACAAAAGCAAAGTAAATCAAAACAGAATGAAATGAAGTGAAGATGCTCATAGGCTTCATATAAGACAATATTCACAGGGATTGTGCAGATAGATAATATAATTAATAAATTATAGTTGTAATTAGAAAGCCTAAATTGTAAAACAAATATGTTTTACATCATTTTAGGAATTATATTAGGTGTAATGCTGTTTTCATTTATTTGGCTCTGCAGAATTACTACTCTTACAAAAATTGCAAAATCATAGGTCTTAAAACACCAAGAATTTTCGAATTGAATTTTGATGTGATATTATAATAAGTATATAAGAAATGGGGAGATAGTGGTCAAAGAATACTTCTAACTTTGAGCCCTAAAATGAGCAAGTGTAAAGACCTAATGTACAGCACAGTACCTATTAATAATATGTATTGTACACTTAAAACCTGCTAAGAGAATAGATCTTAAGTATTCTCACCGCAAAAAGTTGATGGATACATTAATGCTTAATTGTGATAAGCACTTCACAATGTATATCAAGACATCACATTGTATAACCTTATATGTATTATATTTATTTGTCAATTATGCCTCAGTAAATCTGGGAAAAGAAATAGCATATATACATAATAATTTAAATAATGATGATGACAATTGACACGTCCCTTTAAGGAGGAACTAATTGTGTACAATAGCTTTTCACATAAACCAACGAACTCCAAGCTACATGATCCTAATTTGCCACGATGATTGTGGTTCAATCGATGGAAACTTGAATGAACTAGAAATGTCAATATTCAAGACCGCACTGTAATTCTACAGCCAGTCTTCAGCATCAGCATGGGTAATCTTCACTGGGTATCTCCTCGCGAGTAGGCACCATATCAAAGGTCTGTCTGTAGTATCGTCTGCCTTAAACAAAAGTTTCCTTTCCATGTGCTCAAAATTCTTCTCATGACCTAGTAGCTGCCCATGGTTCAAGTTTCTAAGGCCAACCTTGTATGGCAAGCAAAAAGCCCGAGCAGTAACTTGGTCAGAAGGCTGTGGAGTGGGGCCCAGTGTCAGTGAGCAGAAAGTCACAGGAAAGGCAGGGGAAGTGGGTACCGGGGGGATAGGGATTCTGGAGAGAATGTAAAGTGTTCACTAAACAGAAGTGAAAGATGAAAATCTTTACCCATAGCAAAGACAGACACATTTATTTTCCTTTTATGTACTTTAACCACTTTTTTTTTTTTTTTTTTTTTTTTGAGACAGGGTCTCACTTCCATCACCTAGGCTAGAGTGCAGTGGTACTATCTCAGTTCACCGCAGCCTCAACAGCCCGGACTCAAGTGATCCTCCCACCTCAGGTCCCCAAGTAGCTGGGACTACAGGAAGACGCCACTATGCCCAACTAAATTTTGTATATTTTGTAGAGATGGGGTTTTGCTATGTTGCCCAGGATGGTCTCAACTCCTACACTACAGCCATCCGCCCACCTTGGCCTCCCAAAGTACTGGGATTACAGGCGTGAGCCACCCTACCCTGCCAGTTAACCACTTTTTATCATACTGAATTACTATTTTTTTGAGACAGGGTCTTGCTCTGTTGCCTATGCAGGAGTGCAGTGGCGCAATCATGGCTCACTACTGCTTCAACTTCCCATGCTCAAGTGATTCTCCTGCCTCAGCCTCCCAGGTAGCTGGGACCACAGGTGTGCGCCACCGTGCCGAGCTAATTTTGGTTTGTTTTTGTAGAGACATGGTTTCCCTATGTTTCCCAGGCTGGTCTTGAACTCCTGGGCTCAAGCAATCATCCTGCCTCAGCCTCCGAAAGTGCTGGGGTTACAGGTGTGTGCCACAGCACCTGACCAAATTATTTTTTTCTCAGTATTTATCTCTTTCCATTAGCAATAAAGGTCCTATGTATTATAGAAACTTGAATAATAGGACTCCTCCCATGGAGATTAGATTTGAAAAAGTTTATTCACAATAGATGAATAATTGTTCAAAACACACACACACACATATATATATGCATACATATAGTATTTTTTGCATGTGTGTATATTTTTAAAACATGACTTAGATTTCCCGACATGGGTTTACACCGGGAAAGCACCAGCCTATTTCATCACTACAGAGTTGAACTACTGCAAATTACTAATTACCAAAATTGATGATGATCTTTTTGATTCTGGAATGAGCTGTGCAATTTTTTAAAAAGCTTTTTCCAGCAGATTTATCTCCGAAATTCTGTTTAGCTAATAGTCATGTTTGTAGTTACAAGATTTGCTTTCCTTGGGTACATACAAAATTACTTGGGTACAGGGGAAATAGCAGGAATTGAGCCAGGCAGGAAGAAGAGGAACCAATGTCAGATTTTTCAACACTGTGAACACTCTGAATAGAGATAACCGGAGGTCATCAGTATGTTCAATTGTAGTCCACTTTTCTGCTTAGAACTCTAATGTAACGCTAATGTGTGAATTCTACTTAATTCTTCTTTCTACCAAAACAGCCTTATTGAGCTATCATTCACATAGCATACAATTCACCCACTGGACGTGAATGTCAATTTTTTTTTTTTAGTAGATGCATAGGTTTGTGCACCCCTCTAAAACCATCTAAGTTTAGGACATTTTGTAACCCCCAAAAGAAACTTAATTTGCAGTCACTCTCCATTTTTCTCCCTTTGTACCCAGACTCCAGCTCCTCACAAAGACTAATCTATGTTCAGGCCCCACATATTAGGTTGGTGCAAAAGTAATTGTGGTTTTTGCCATAAAAGTAATGGCAAAAACCGTTTAGTATTTCCACCAGCAATGTATGAGAGTTCCACACATTCTCATCATCTGCAACACTTGTTACTGTCTGTCTTTTTGATCACAGCCTTCCTAGTGAGTATGAAGCATATCTCACTTTGGTTTGATTTGCATTTCCCTGAGGACTAACAATGTGGAGTATCTTTTCATATGTTTACTGGCCATTCTACTTACATTTTTAGGACCATTTTCTTTTCACTCTCTGTCCAAGACACCTGAATATTATCTAATTTTTTGTAGGTCCTATATTGAAACATATATTCCCAAAGTACCTCAATTCCGATGTTCATTCTTGGTATCCAACCTCCTAACATCCCCCAACACATACACACCCAACACGTGCTTTCACAAATAATTGCTTTTAAAACTGAGCTTAATGCCTTATTACAGCTGCTTTGATGATCCATTTGCCCTAAGGCTACTAATGTTTAAGTGCAGAAGAAACGCTTTCCCTTTTTCTAAAGCTTCGCTCCCCCTAATGGGAACAGGGGTGGCCTGTGAAGCTGAAATCCTTAAGTCGAACAGGAGGAGTGTGTGAATGTGGAATTCCTTTGCCCAAAGGTGTCAGAGTTAGCACGGAGCATGTCATGCTGGGAATGAACCATGGGGAAGCCTTTGGCTCCTTACATTTTTGATTATCTTAAAAATCCAGGCTCTAGCAGAAGACCACACAAACCTAACAATTTGTGAATTTGATATTATTCAAATTCAACAGGTCTGTACTTCCTCTAGCAGATTATAACCATTACATCATTTGAAAGTATCCTAAAGAAATTAAAAATTGCCCCTGAATCATCTAGCTTGAATAGGATCTTGTTTTCGGCCCACATAAGCCACATGATGTTATTTTTTAAAGGAGTAACTTTAAATATCTTCACTCCAGGAAGTATATTTTGATCCAGGAGAGTTCTACTGCAAACTTTGCTAAGACATCAGAAAACCCTTTTAGCAAATGCTGAAGGGGAATTAAAAATGTCTCAGATACCTTACAAGTGTCTACAAACTCATTAAAAGATGCTACAATGTTCAAATCCTTACCAAACCAAAAACATCTTTGGACAAGCCACGTTCTTAGCTCTTGGTCCGGATTCTCTAGAACTACCTACTGAGAGTTTCTTCAGTTTTTGAATTGAGGATTTTGAAGATCTCCCAAAGTTTTAAAACCATCTCTTGGAACACGGCAAGATAAAGAAGCAAGCGCAAAGCCCTTTCCCAGCTAATCTTCACCTTAGGCCCTTCCATTTTTTGAAAAGAACTACATTTTACAAAGTAAATATCCTAATATCAAGGGTTTCATATCTTTTCTTAACCTCGGCTTTTTTTCTACAGCATTTTAGAAGAAAGGAAAACCCTGCTTTCTTGATCTCTAGCATCCTAGTGAATATTAGCTTTTCAGTATCTGAGCTTACATTTACCATTTTCTGATTCCCAAAACTGGTTCATCCAGGAACCTGTGAACAGCAAATCTATGTAGATTTTCCTCCAAAATATATCTCAAATTCACCTATTTTCTACAATCTTTACTGCCTTCACCCCAGTCTGCACAGTCCTAGCTCTCAATTAGGTCACTAAAATAACTTCCTAACTTGCTTTTACACTCTCCACTCTCCAATTTACTACCCATTTGGCGGCCAATAATCTTCTCATTACATATATCATATAAGGTTATTTTCTCTCTGGGAAAAAAACACAAAACCCTTTGATGGCTTCCTATTGAATGCACAATAAAAGTCAATGTTTACCACGACCTACCAGGGCCTGAGTGCTCAGGCTCCAGCTTGGTTTATCAAATTCATTGCATGGCCCCCATCTTTCTTGGGAAGTGCTCAATCTTTCCTGCCACATTACCGTGAACATCCCTACCGTCTGCCTGGAATGCTCATACACCACATTACCCCCTCCCCACTGTGCCCCTTCACGCGGCTGCTCCCTTGATTCTTTAGGTGTCCACAGCAATGCTGCCTCTTCAGAAAGGCCTCCTCTGACCAGCCTCTCTAAATGACCTTCCTCCCTTTGGATACTGCAAGATGACTCCCTGTTTATTTTCCTCATAGCACTGATTTCAGCTTGTAACTTAAATACGTGCTTACTTTTTGTTGTCTGCTTCTCTCATGAGAAGAGAAAAGATCCACATGGCCAGGAATGTTGCCTATCACATAGTAGGGCACACATATCATAAATAATTGTTGAATGCATTACTTACTGTTTTAATGTGTATTCGTTATTCCAATACATGAATACAGATAAATCTCCACAAACCCTCAGCCTCCACTGGCCACTATTTTGACTGTCCTGTTCGTTGACTCTCCTGCCAAACCTTTGGTTACAGAAAGTTGGCACTGAGAAGAGGATTTCTTTATGGGTCATTTTTCTAAAAATTGATGCCTGAATGAAAAGGGTGAATGGTTAGCCAAATTCATTTATCAAGCAATGCAAGAATGCTACATTGCAGCCCAAGAGGCAGGTTCATTTAGGTATCCAGCAAGTACGTTATTGCATAAGAATAAACTTTCCTTATCTCCATTCTTCAGCTGTATTTTCAATTTCTTTGAAAATGGTCTCTTCCTTCTTAAACTTACTCCAATAATATCATACATAAATCTGAACATACAGCTCACTTGAATACAAATCAATTATGGAAACAGAAATGTTAACAAGGCATGAGGGGCTCGCCAATGGAACGCATAACCTTCTAAGGATAAACAGTCCAATTATTTTCCTCTAATTACAGGTTTCAGCTGGGCTGAAACAAGACTTGACTGCCACATGCTTGTGCAATTAGAGAAGTAGCTATCCTTTCTCTTGGATCATCAAAGACTACCTGTCTCAAAGTAAAATAAACCAGTAAATTAAGTTAGACAATACTTTAAACATAACTCTTACTAATGTCATGATTTATTAAATTAAAATATCTCAGGCCAACTAAAAATGAAATAATGATAGGCCACAATACACACTATGAGGTTTGGGACCCAGTGGCCAGAGCTAGATCTTCTTCTTGCCCAAAAGGCCTTAGCTCTCTGGACTGCCTGTGAAAATCCTACACTTGCTCCACGTTCCATGTCAAAAGTCCTCTGGGCAGAATTCCTTAATCCTCGCTCCTGGTTCCTCCCACTGCATGATACACCAACCAGTGCTATACTGCTAGCTCGAAGAAGATGAGACTTTCATTTAATGTACTTGAACATCTCACTGTCCAGTACGACTCCATACGGAATGAGTGAATAATCACAGGCAGCTTCACATGGTTATACAGCTGAACACTCATCCTGAAAACTGAGCGCAACTTTCAATAGAGCAAAGAAAGAAGTGATGTTGTTCTGGAAGCCTAACCCTCCTTTCCCAGGACCTGGACCATAGCCTCTCAATCAGGGTAAAAAAAGACACACATCCTTAATCAATCTGTACCTCTTTCTTTTAATTAATACAGCTCTTGTTATCCTAGCTCCACAGAGCCTCATTAGTGGCTAGGTGACAGTCATGCTAACGCCTTCCTGAAAATAAGAGACAAAGACTGCCTATTTCCTTACCTACTACAACTATGCTCTGTGAGACCTTCGGGAAATGCTTGGAAGAATACATGTTAGTCTCCCTTCCCATCTTCTGGTGAATACAGACACATTGAATTTTTTCTTTTTTTTTGAGCTGGAGTCTCGCTCGGTCACCCAGGCTGGAGTGCAGTGGTGCGATCTCGCCTCACTGCACCCTCCACCTCCCAGGTTCAAGCAATTCTCCTGCTTCAGCCTCCAAAGTAGCTGGGATTACAGGTATGCACCACCATGCCTAGCTAATTTTTGTATTTTTAGTAGACACGGGGTTTTACCATGTTGGCCAGGCTGGTCTTGAATTCCTGACCTCATAATCCACCCACCTCGGCCTCCCAAAGTGCTGGGATTACAGGCATGAGCCACCGTGCCCGGCTGACAAATTGAAATTTAAAAAAATACATACTTGCACATGTTTTGTGTTGCTCAGTGATGACAAGTTTAGATTATTTTTTCAAAAAAGGAGGATTTCTTACTAACAACTGTACATGTCTAGTTCCAAGTAGATGAAAAAATAATTTTTCTGACTTGTGACAAAACCAGTGGGTCGCATGATTTGTGTCCATTGTATCACATAGTGTAGACATGGAGGGATACGTTACATGAACATTTTCAAACTAAAGTTCATCCTTGGACTCACAACCAAGATATTTTGCCTAACCAAAAATGTAACTGAGTCACAGTAATACTTTGTGTTTACAGACTATGTTCTTAAGATGCTTAACATGCCTTAGCAATGTCATATCACCTTGTAGGGAGCCATGATCGGGATACTATTTTTAATTAAGTGATGGAAAAACAGTATAGGCATTCAGAAGGTAGATACTGTGCTACATACTTCAAATACATTATGTCATTTAGTCCACATGATAACACTGCAAGATCGTATTATCATTTCCATTTTACAGATTAGGAAACTGACTCTTGAGAAACAATTGACTTTCTATGATTCTGGAGCCAGTAAGTGGCAGAGCTAACTTGGAAATCCAAACACATTGGCTAGAAAGACAGCAGCCCTATCCGACACAGATGTGTAGAAATTCACTATTTCGAGAAATATATCAACCAAATCATATGAGTCATCAGGACCAAGTAAGAAAATAGAGTTATTATTATCACTCTGTAATCAGACACAAATTAGAAATAGTGGCATAAGAAAAATTTAGACAGGATTTAAAACCTTCATGATATTTTTCAATCTATACATATCAAACTAGTCCAAGGAAAATTCTATCAGAAAAATTTCAAGGACACCATTAACACCATCTTTCAGGTTATTTCTACCATGCTAAGACATTTTGCTAATTACATGAGTTACTTTTAAAGGCTTAATAAATTAGGCCAGATTATCGTTTACTTTTTTTGGGGAAACTGTTCTTCCTTCAAAAGCACTGCTCTGAAGGGAACTGTCAATCCTGGTAACGCTCTGCTCTCACTTCAGGATCAGGTTTGTGAACTGCTAAGCTAACCACAGTACCACCAGGGCTGATTCAGAGATGGACACAATTCATTCGGAGTTCCTCCTTGGCACTTTTGCAGATGGATATGGAAACTGCTCTCTTCTCCTGGGTTATGAGAATATAAGCCATGGCAGTGGCTGACAGCTAAGGAACAGCCTAGGTTGGAAGTTAAAGCTAAGCTCCAGAGGAGTGGTAGGTTGGGAAGAAAGGGTAAGAGAAAGAAGAGGAAAAAGAAGGAGAAAGAATAGAGACAGGACATTTAAAAAGACACATGGATCACGGAAGAGACAGGTACAGACACACGCGGCTGACTGACCCCACTCACCGCAGGCAGAATTCTGCATTCAGGCCTCCCACAGGCAAGTTCCACTCTCGCCCTTCCGAGGTTTGACTGTCTAAACAAATAAAATCTCTCTCTCTGTCTCTGTCCCTCTCTCTTTTGGCTTTGAGGTATTCAGAACAGGGATTTTATTATCTACAATGATCAACTCAAGTTATGCAAGAAAACATGTTTCATTACTTTACTAGGCTAAGTTCTTATTTCCATGTCTGCGCAATGTTAATGATGCCACAAGTCAAGTCAGCAAATACGGAGACACAAAGAGGGGAAACGCGGTATGGCCCATGACAAGTGAGGGCTGTACCAGATATGAGGACACTCATCCCACTGAGAAAGACCCACACTGAGTGGTTCTTAATTAAAAATAAAAAAGACCAGCATGCAAATATCTAAAATTAATGGTATAAAATCGACATATTGTTAGGCAGTATAAGATTAGCCATTGAAGAAAACAGGCTGATAGTAAATAGTATAGGAGTACAGCGGTGAGAAATAGGTTGGAGAACAGCATCCCATTTTAAGTATTTGTAATTCCACTTGAGGTCCTACTCGCACTGACAGTAACTGTACAAGAAGTTTCACACTCTTAAATGACCCCACTGGCATTTCCTATCCATGTCCCGGGGCATTCAAAACATTTCTGAAATAGTTTTCCATTTAACTATAGAAAATATAATATAAAGTTTACACCAGGCCAGGTGTGGTGGCTCACGCCTGTAATCCCAGCACTTTGGGAGGCTGAGGTGGGCAGATCACAAGGTCAAGAGATGGAGACCATCCTGGCCAACATGGTGAAACCCCGTCTCTACTAAAAATACAAAAATTAGTTGGGCATGGTGGTGCATGCCTGTAGTCTCAGCTACTCAGGAGGCTGAGGCAGGAGAATCCCTTGAACCTGGGAGGCAGAGGGTGTGGTGAGCCGAGATCACGCCACTGCACTCCACTGTGGTGACAGAGCAAGACTCCATCTCAAAAAAAAGTTTACACCAAAGTAGGGCACAGGTGTGCATTTGGGCAGTCAGATGGGACGCCACCCTTAGAAGGGCTCTGTGCTTGCTTTAAGGCTTTGCTGTCTTGAAATTATTAATTTTTATACAAGAAATTCTGCATTTTCATTTTTCACTGTTTCCTAAAAATTACATAGCTGGTCCCTCACTAAGGAAAGGAACAGGGCTGTTGTGCCAACAACTCCAACCAATGGTTTTCCTTTTCAAGCAACCTGGTTATCATTTGCCAAGAGGGTAATAGATTTTGGAAGTCAAAAGGCAAAGCAGCGCTCTCACCTGCCACGTGTTCTTCCTTAGCCCTTTATTAAAAGCAAATGATTTAGAAAACTAAGTCTGCAGTCAAGAGCACTTGTAAACTGCCAGTTCACAACACTGCTAACATGAATGTCAGGTCACCAAGTGTGAACCCAAAGCCCATCACATAGTTCTAGGACATGACAAGCACAGGATAAAGAATTTAAAAAATGGATCTGGCTGATTTTATGAGATACTTAGAGAGTGAAGCAAAGCTCATTCTGGGCATGTCAGCTGCACACAATGCCACCAAACAGTGGGTTGTTGTTAAAAATGTCATCTAGAAACAGTTCTATCTCATGGAGCGTGTGTTAGATGGGACTCCGAGGATGCTGTCGTGGGGCATGTATTAGACGGGGCTGTGAGGATGCTTAGGGAGCAAAGCATCTGAATGAGTCCATCTCAACATTTTCTCTAAGTAAGCATCTCACCAGCTTATATTCTGGTTTATGCTAGCAGAAGAAAGCGAGGAGGGTGTCCAGCATCCTTGGCCTAGGACCTCCACGACAGGATCAAGCCATTCTCCAACTGCGATGCACTTGCTTACATGATGTGCATTGGACCAGCTACTCCAAAGCGACAACGTCATCAGTCCTGTCTTGTTGATGTCTAAAATCACACCGTCTACACTCCCATTGAGGACTCTCACCCTAGATATGATGAAAATCATCGTGCAAAGGGAAACACGACTCTTTTCATTTTGAACCTTAGTGTAAATAAGTTTCAAACCCTTTTCTAGGGGACCAGGTTTAGATTAGAGGTAAAAGGAGGAAGGTAGGGACTTAGGGAAGGGCATGAAGGGAAGTTCTGTGTGATGTGCTAAGGTTTAAAAAAAAGCTTCCAGGCCGGGTGCGGTGGCTCAAGCCTGTAATCCCAGCACTTTGGGAGGCCGAGACGGGCGGATCACGAGGTCAGGAGATCGAGACCATCCTGGTTAATACGGTGAAACCCCGTCTCTACTAAAAAGTACAAAAAACTAGCCGGGCGAGGTGGCGGGCGCCTGTAGTCCCAGCTACTCGGGAGGCTGAGGCAGGAGAATGGCGTGAACCCGGGAGGCGGAGCTTGCAGTGAGCTGAGATCTGGCCACTGCACTCCAGCCTGGGCGGCAGAGCGAGACTCCATCTCAAAAAAAAAAAAAAAACAAAAAACTTCCACTTTACAATTTTCCGAACTGTGTAAGCCTTTTTTGGTAAATATCACTTAATATATGACTTAGTCTGAAGGAAAAAAGAGTGATTCAAATACACTTACTTTTAAGCAATTATTCTTCTACCCCCCCTGCATAGAAATTTCACTGAAAGCTCTCATCTCTTATGTTAACACCTACTGGTGCATTTGGAGGTAGAATAAGCTCATTATCTTTAAAGTGCAAGTTTAAAGTGTTTTCCTTCTGTTCAAGCCGTTTTCTTTTTCCGCCTACTATTCACCGAGGATAGTTTCTTCTATGACAGACCTATGGATCTAAATAATTAATTATAGGAGTAAGTGCAAGTCTGGCATAGTTTACAGGCTCAATAAATGTTATCAATTAATTCATCTAATTTAAGGAGGTATCAAAATCGAATTACAACTGAAAGCAAGGTGAGCAACCATGATATCGTGTATAAGCAGACCAAAGTGAAGACAATAAGCAGAAAACAGCAGAATTTTGTGAACAAAATTTCTCAGGATGTAAGTTTTCTTTTCTTTTCTCTTTTCTTTTCCTTTCTCTTCTCTTCTCTTTTCTGACAAAGTCTTACTCAGGATGTAAGTCTCCCCTCCCCTCCCCTTGCCTCCTCTTCTCTCCTCTCTTCTCCTCTCCTCTCCTCTTCTTCTCCCCTCTCCCCCTCCTCTTCTGACAGAGTCTTGCTCTGTCACCCGGGCTGGAGTGCAGTGGCACAATCTCAGCTCACTGCAACCTCCGCCTCCTGGGTTCAAGCGATTCTCCTGCCTCAGCCTCCTGAGTAGCTGGGATTACAGGTGCCCGTCAAAACGCCCAGCTAATTTTTGTGCTTTTAGTAGAGACAGGGTGCTTTCGCCAAGTTTGCCAGGCTGGTATCGAACTCCTGACCTCAAGTGATCTGCCTGCCTTGGCCTCTCAAAGTGTTGGGATTACAGGCATGAGCCACCGCTCCCGGCCCACAGGATGTAAGTTTTCTAAAGATCTAAAGCAAAGTTACTGTTAGTGATGTTAGGAAGCGTACGAATTGGTTTGGCATTATGGCTTGCTTTATAGTATAGCTTCTGTTTCCCTTTATTTTCCCACTAGACGCAGCTATTTGGGGATGCCGCCCTGAGAGGGCTAGCATTCTTCATGACTTAATATGTAATACGCCTCTATGGAATTTCATAATCATGGAGACTTTATTCCATATACTGAAGAGGGGACAGTCCCCTTCCTGAAAAGATTTATTTTAGAAAGTGTCACACAATTCTACAAGAATCTTGAAAAGTCTTTTAAAAAATATTGACATCTGTGTTTCTTGCTGATATCTGGATGAAATTTGGATATGATTGGTAAAATGACAATATCCCATGAATTGAGCAAACTATTCCTTTTACCCTTACAGCCTTTGCTATCTGTTCTTTGAAGTGAGTGCGTCTGCCATTGCAGCAGGGTTGTTCAAGCCTTCTTACGTGGTCAATTTGACATGATTTCCTCCTGACAGAAGTTGTGTCACCTGACAGTGGTCCTGGCAAACCAGCACCCCAGCTTCTCTCTGTAGCATCCCAGCTTCTGTGCTGACTCTTCCTATTAAAACTCCACATGTTGCCAAAGGTCAGCATCCTCTTCAACTTGCTACCCCAGGTTGAGGGCCATCTAATTTTTTATTCAGGCTATGAAAATTGGCAACCCCCGTGGTGCCACACCTAATAAAACACCAGTTTTAAAATGCCATTGTGCAAATGAAAATACCTACCTCTCTTGTAGAAGAAGTTTGTTCTCTTTCTTCCAGAAGTCTTTAAAGTCAGAGCTGAATTCATGCCAGATACTGAAGAAAGCATTTGGGGACACCTCCTTCTCTCCAAGTTTTGGTTTCATGAAGAAATATGCCGTAGTCTCCAAAAAGCTGTCAAAGCATACACACGCAAGAGCATAAAAACCATGATTACTTTCCAATATGGGATAGTCTTTCTCTATCCAAATGCTGATTTTATTCATGCACAATTATTATTACCAAGAGGACTCAAACTCTTCAAGCACCAACATTGGCTCTCTTATGGTTTAATGTTAAGAGTTTTGGATACAGATAGTAGCAGCTGACAAGAATCCTCCAGGTACTAATAACTACCCCTTGACCAATTCTATTTCAAAATTAATCACTCTGTGTTGGACATACTCCAGAAATGAACTTGTCATCAAGATGAGACATATTGAAAGTGGTGGGCCTATACTTTCTTTCTAAACTCTAAACAAATGAAATATCAACCATGTGTCCCCAAACTAATATGTAGTCCATATTTATATTATATTGCTTATATACTATTTGCCTTCCTACATGGTTAGAGGGAATAAAAGCAAGAGTCCCAGGAGATGCTGACAAAGTCTCCCGTCAGAGACCACGGTGCTATCATTGAGTAGAGACCAATATGGCAGCCAGCACTGTGACAGTAGATTGCTCAGGACCAGTTTTCAGAAGGTGACACTCAGAGGCTGCTTAATATTACAGCTATATGGAGCTCAGAAGAGTTTCAAAGTGGTTATTTGACAAAGAACATACCACTAGTAAATGGTAGGTTTCTGACTTAACAAAAGTCTTCTAGTCCCACGAGTGATGCCCTGAGAAGAATCCTGACCAATACAGTCAATAACGCTGAGGCAAGAGGACTGGTTAGAGAAAGGTCAGAGATGCTGCAAAGGGGTGGCACGCAAAGAAGCTTGTCTTTATTTTTTCTTTCTTTGGCCTGGGGCCAGCACTATTTCTGCTCCACCAAAACTCAAGTTTGATCTACTCTGAAGTAGAAATATCAAAGGCAACTTGATTTTGCTCAGTGACAAAAAGTATGTATATATACATATATATACATACATACCCTAACATATACACTTACACATATCTCTGTGTGTATTCAGCTTGCCATAGCTGATTTCAAATGTCTATTATGAAAAACAGTATGAGCATTAAAATACTGAGTGGTTTTTTTTTTTTTTTTTGAGACAGAGTCTTACACTGTCACTCGGGCTAGGGTGCAATTGTGCAGTCTCTGCTCACTGCAACTTCCACCTCCCGGGTTCAAGTGATTCTCCTGCCTCAGCCTCCCGAGTAGCTGGGATTACAGGTGCCCGCCACCACGCCTGGCTAATTTTTTAAAATACTGGGATTTTTAAGGTGAGTTTGCTCAGAAGGTAAAAGAGTTAGAGCATCACACATAAAAACAAACATTCACAGCTATGGCTAATCTGCTGTTTTTAAGCTTGCCTATGGCTGTCTCCGAGCAGCAAGATTCCCAGGATATCAGCTTTTGAAGTTCTAGGCAGAGATGACAAGACGGATTTGATCAAATGTGTGGATCTCAGGTATTATATTTTTCTCCTTAGTTAGCCTACTAGAAAAATGACACAGTATGGTCAATTAAACCTGAGAAAGAGTCAGGCTGTGAAGTGGATATGCAACGTGAGAATCTGGCTGCCACGAGCTATGGTAGTGACATTAGAATGCATCCGGCAGAATGTGCTGACGGCGTCAGAACTGCCCGGAGAGTAGATGGCAGAGAACACAATAAGACATATCTGGGTCATATTTTATTACAATTGATAACAGAAACACATATATGCCTTCTGGGAAAACTGGTCATTTTCCTTATATACCTAAAAAGAATGTACGACCTGTTAGGCTGAAGTTAGGTCTCAAGTCTTTTCTATCCGTTTATTCATTCTCCTCATTGCTCTGGTCTTTGAACTTCATAAAACTTATTACAGAGCAAGTTCATCTGTTTGGGTAGCCATATGTAAGTTGCAAGAGCTAGTTCATCCAGTCAGCTATCTTGCAACATTTTGAAAGTTTTATCACTAGGTCGCATGGTATCAAAAGCAAAGAATGTAAGATTTAGAGTGAGATGACAAGGAATATTGAATCCTGCCTCTATGACCAGCTATATGAGCAAACCGTTTAACATCATTGTGCCTCAGTTTTTCTACTGTAAAACAGAGATGATCACAAACAGTTGTTTTGAAGTCCAATGGGTAAAAATGAATTGCCAAAGTGTTTGTTGAATGCATCAACACAAAACAAATGTATTTTATATTACATGTTATATTACATATGCTATATATTTTATATTGTCTATTAAATAAATATAAATATATATTTCCTAAAAATATTCTCTAAATTATAACTAACTCAACTGGGGCTGATTTATGAACAGATTCTCAGGTGATGATGTTCTCTGAAGAATTTTTTTTTTTAGTTACCAGCAGGCATAAAAGCTTCCAATACGAGTGATAATCATTCTAATTATTCAATAATTTCTTCTTGGCTTTGTAATACAAAGCACATAGATTTAGGCAGGTAATTTAACTTCTGAGCCTCAGTTTTTTTTCATCTGTAAGTAGAAAAAATACCTGCTTTTCAAGGTTGTCATGAAGATTAAATAAAAGTACCTTGCAAGTTATAAACTGAAGTAGTAATATATGTATTCACCTTAGAAGAGGCAAAAATTTTTCAATAAAAAATTGTTCTTTGTGTAAAACTTTATGAACATATTAGCCAAATGAGTATCCAACAATTGATTTAAAGTCAAATGTGAACCTGATTACTAGCATGAGTCACAATAAAAAGAAACTTTTGTCAGTAGCTATTTCTTCGGATGTGGCCATGGTGAAAGAATAAGTGTACCTGAGTATGTGACGTAGAGTGTCCAGAAGAATTATCTGAGGATCACGAGTGCTGTCTCAACTGTACACTGCCACCCTACTCCCTGAAATAAAGTATAAATACTTAAAAAAAACAAGCAGCCTGTAATCCCAGCACTTTGGGAGGCCGAGGCGAGTGGATCACGAGGTCAGGAGATCGAGACCATCCTGGCTAACACTGTGAAACCCCGTCTCTACTAAAAAAAAAAAAAAAATTAGCCGGGCTTGGTGGCAGGCACCTGTAGTCCCAGCTACTCGGGAGGCTGCGGCAGGAGAATGGCGTGAACCCAGGAGGCGGAGCTTGCAGTGAGCTGAGATGGCACCACTGCACTCCAGCCTGGGTGACAGAGCGAGATTCCATCTCCAAAAAAAAAAAAAAAGAAAGAAAAAACAAACAAACAAACAAATAAGCAAATAACAGGACAATAATTTCTACAGATTATCAAGGTATCTTTTATGCCAGGGGCATTTTTGGTTATATAATCCTGTCCAGCATTAGGTAGCCCTCAGCAAATTCAAACTTGCATAACACGAAAGAGACCCATTTGGGTAGTGTGTGGGAAGGGTAAACTCCATCTTTTCTGAATTATTTCCTTCTTTTAAATCTGAAACCAGGAGGATCCCAGCCACCATACAACAATACGGGATTCACTACAAAAAGACAGACACCTTACCTAGGACCTTCCTTAGTACACAGGCTTTTCTGTGAGACTCCCTCAAAATGACCTTGGCACATGAAGAGGTAGTAGTTAAAAGATGTGCAGTTATAAAAAAAATGCAGTGATTATAATAACAGATAACTCCGGATGTCACTGAAAAATCAACATCCCTCTGTTCTGGATTCTTAAATGGTCCTTTTTCAAAAAGATCAACACCACACGTCTTTTGCTACAAACATCAGACAGTACAAATATACTTCTCGGCAATGGAATCAAGGTACCTGCAGATCTCTAAAATGACAGCTACAGAAGCAGAATCACGTTGGAATTTCTCTGAATCCCACACAAAAATGGAAAGAGCAACTAATATTAAAAAATCAGAGCTAACAGGAAGATATCTACAAAGACCTAGGTATCTAATGTCCCCAACAAAACTCAAAATTGGCCGGGCGTGATGGCTCAAGCCTGTAATCCCAGCACTTTGGGAGGCCGAGACGGGCGGATCACAGGTCAGGAGATCGAGACCATCCTGGCTAACACAGTGAAACCCCGTCTCTACTAAAAAATACAAAAAACTAGCCGGGCGAGGTGGCGGGCGCCTGTAGTCCCAGCTACTGGGGAGGCTGAGGCAGGAGAATGGTGTGAACGCGGGAGGCGGAGCTTGCAGTGAGCGGAGATCGCGCCACTGCACTCCAGCCTGGGCCACAGAGCGAGACTCCGTCTCAAAACAAAAACAAAAACAAAAACAAAAAACCTCAAAATTACAGCTAAGGACAAACTACTCACGACATAACACCCACATGGTAACATCTGTAGAGGAGGAAGCAGAGGGAAGCAACAGGAAATCTCTCCTAAAAGCAGGAAGAACCCTCAAATTACAAAAAGGTAATCCTGAAAAGAGTCAGGGCTAACTTGTGAACTGTGCTGAAACAGGAAGAAGTTTCACACAATTGAGTGCATGGAACAAAAGACAGGATGTATAGTAACTTCTGAAAGGACTGGAAGCAGTCTGGGCTGTATGAACTCTTAGTATCGACCCAAGAGAAACTCTCTTTTAGGGCTAAGCTCTGCGTTGAGAGAAAATGCTGAGAGTGGAATTCAAATTGTGCAGAAAAAACTCAAGAACAAAGAAAATAGAAAATGCAGGTAAAATGCACTTTTTAATGTGCAAAAGCAACAAAAGAGGAAACTCTAGAGCACGAAAGTTAGAAATGTTTTCCTCGCGCATCTATTCCTCCTAACACTTCAGTAAAATTAATTTCAAATAAAAATGAGAAAGATGAAAATACTGCAGTGGAAAAAGCTACATAAACACACTAACCATAGCAAAGTTGGCCTGGTTTTATTATCCAAGTAGACTTTCAAGACAAAGAACATAACCAGGGTGTTATTTCATAATTATAAAAGCATCCACATTATCAAGAAGATATAACAATCCTAAAGATATGCATCTAATGAAATAGTTTCAAAATTCATGAGGCAAAAATTGCAGGACTAAAAGGAAAAAGAGACAAACTCATAATCAAATTGGATATCTTAACACCTCTTTCTCAGGAGTCAAGAGAACTAGATTAAAATATCACTAATGACACAGAATAGTTGAACATTATTATCAAAAACTGACCTAGTTGGCATTTGTATCAATATTCTACCAATCAATATTCTACCATTATGGTCAGTGGTAGAATATACAAGAGCGCATGAAATATTTATCAACATAGACCAAATGCTGAGTCATAAAACAAGTCTCAGTGAATTTCAAACTGAAATTATACAGAGTAAGTTCCCTGAGCACAGGCGTATTAAATTATGAAAGAACAAAAATAATATCTAGGTAATATACAATTTGGTAATTAAGCAAACCTGTGATAAATAACTCATGGATCGAAAAGAAATCCTAACAGAAATGAAAAAAACATTCCAAACTAAATAAAAATAAAAACAAAAAATATCAAAATATATGGGATACAAAGATAAAACAAATACTTAGAGAGAAATTGAACTTTGAAATGAATATATTAAAAAGAAATCTGTAAAATCAATTATTTAGACAACCAACTCAAGAAAATATAAAGGAGCAAATTAAACCCAGCTTAGTAGAAGAATAGAAGTAATAAAAATGAACACAAAACAAAGAAATAGAAACTAAATCTTAAAGAAAATCACCTCAGTCAGAAGTTGGTTTATTGAAAAGCTTAATAAAATTGATAAACCCCTACCCAGACTGATTAAGAAAAAAAGAAAGAAAATGCAAATTGTCAATACTAGGGATGAAAGCAGTCATCTTTATAAATCATACTGGCTTAAAATGATAATGTGATGATGTTGCAAACAATTTTACGCCTGTAGATTTCACACCTTAAGTGAAAATTAAGCAAATTACTTAAACAACAAAACTTTCTAAAACTGACAAAAGAAACAGAAAATATAAGTACCCCTAAATCTAAGACAATTCAATTATTGTCCATAAATAGAAAATTATGTTTTATAAATTTGTAATCAAATTTATCTCCACACTCCAAATAATTCTGACCCAATTTGTTTCACAAGTGAATTAACAAACATTTGAGGAAGAAGTAAAGCCAATCTTACACTAACTCATCCAGAAAATAGAAGAGGGTATACTTCCTAACTCATTTTATGAAGCCAGCTTTACCCTGATGTTGATACGGAAAACTAAAGAAGATATTATGAAAGAAAAAAATAAATTTATAGACAAATATACCTCATGAGCATAAGCAAAAAAAAAAAAAAAATCCTTAATAAAACATCATCAAATAAAATACAGCAATTTCTACAGTGGATAATACATCATAACAAATTGGGGTTTACCCCAATAATACAAATTGGTATTAACATTTGAAAAGCAATCAGTGTAATTTGCCACATTTATAGACTAAAGAAGAAAAACAAATATGATAATTTTAGTAAGTGTAAAAAACATGGAAAAAAAAAAATCAACACCAGTTTATCATTAAAAACAGGAAATAACTCTCTGCAGGTTAAGCCTAGAAGTAAACTTACACAATTACATAAATACTATCTATGAAAAACCTACAGTTAACATACTCAATGGTATTTGATATTTTCTTTTTAGTTCAGAAATAAAACAAGGATGTCTGCTCATCCTAATCCATTGTACTGAAATCCCTAGCCAGTTAATAAAGAAAAAAAATTGGAAAGGAAGAAATAAAACATATATATGTATATATATATAAAAAACATGGTTGTATACCTAGAAAACACTATGGAATTTATAAACATAACAAAACCTGTTAGAACCAATAAGTGAATTTACTCAGAACTAAATAAGTGAACTTAATATTGATCCCATAAGATACAAGGTAGATATTTAAAAATCAATTGTATTTTTACACATCCTGGAAAAGACCACTGGGGAAAGTTGCGTTTTAAAACAATATAATTTGTATTGCTATTATAAAACGTCAACTATCTAACAATAAATCAAATAAAAGTATGAAAACTACAAACACTGCTGAGAGAATTTAAAGAAAGCTGAAATAACTATAAAGGTATAATATATTTTTGGGTAGAAAGATTCAGTATTGTTAAGATCCATTTGCCCCAAATTGTTCTATGGATTCAAGACAATCCCAATCAAGAGTTTTTGTTATGTTTTGTTTTGTTTTGTTTTTTAATAAAGGGACTGATATGCTGATTCTAAAATTTATGTAAAAATATAAAGCATCTGAAATAGCAAAAAAAATACATTTTTAAAAAAAGAACAAAGGTGAAGGGCTTACATTATCTGAATTCAAGAGTTATTACAAAGCTACACTAATAGAGTATGGTATTGGTATAAGGACCTGGAAGGAGATTTGCACGTACAAGGTCATCTGATTTTTTACAAAAGGTGGCAAGCCAATTCAATGGGGGTAGGAAAGTTTTATTTTATTTATTTATTTATTTATTTATTTATTTATTTATTTATTTATTTTTTAAACAGATGGTGCGAGAACAATGAGATATCTGTTTTGGAAAAAAAAAATCCTTACTCCAATAAGAAAAATAACTATTTCAATGTAGAAGACAGAAACATAAGGCTTCTAAAAGAAAACATTAAAAAAGTCTTTACATCCTTGGGTCAAACAAAATTTCTTAGATAAGACCCAAAAAGGACTAACCATAAGAGAAAAAAAGTTGATAAATCAGACTTTAGCAAAGTAAAAATTCTTTTCATTATGCCATTTCATACTCATAAGAGTTGACTTAAATCGAAAAGACTGACAAAGTCTCACATGTTGCGGAGAATGTAGAACAATCGAAATTTTCACACAGTGCTTTTGAGAGTGTAAAATGGCAAACCACTTTGGAGAAGTGTTTGACAATTCCTTATACATTTATACATATATGTATAAATTTATGTATGTATAACATGACTCAGAAAACCTACCCTCACCTATTCATTCCAAGGGAAATGAAACATGAATACAAAAAGACTCACAGAAGAATGTTCACAGCAGTCCTGCTAATAATAACCCCAAATTGGAAACCCAAATGTCCATGAATAGGGGAATGGATACACTGTGATCTATAACTATGATGAAATGCTACTTAACAATAAAAAGGAAGAAGTTGCTGCTATATCAATATGAAGTTACTCTAAAAAAAAGTGAAGGCCGGGCGTGGTGGCTCAAGCCTGTAATCCCAGCACTTTGGGAGGCCGAGACAGGTGGATCACGAGGTCAGGGGATCGAGACCATCCTGGCTAACACGGTGAAACCCCGTCTCTACTAAAAAATACAAAAAACTAGCCGGGCGCGGTGGTGGGCGCCTGTAGTCCCAACTACTCGGGAGGCTGAGGCAGGAGAATGGCGTGAACCCGGGAGGCGGAGCTTGCAGTGAGCTGAGATCCGGCCACTGCACTCCAGCCTGGGCGGCAGAGCGAGACTCCGTCTCAAAAAAAAAAAAAAAAAAAAAAAGTGAAAAAAGCAGAGCCAAAATTATACATGCCATATGATTCCATTTATAAAAGTACAAGCATACACAAAATTAATCTATGTTGACAAATCAGAGCAATGATCACCTCCTCAGAGAAGTGTGAAGTAAATATATTGGGAAACACAACTGTTTTAATGTTTTGGTTTAAAAGGAACCACTGAAAGGAACACTTAAGGTTTGTGCATTTTAAATGTTTACAAATTATACCTCAACTAACCAAGAAGGGAGGAAGAAAAACAAAGAGAGAGAGAAGTGGGAAAGAAGGACAACAAGGAGATGAAAAGATGGAATACAGGAGATTGCAAATGGTTCCTAAACAAACTTATTAAAACAAAACAGGAGCAAAATACTGGCTCTGCAGACCAATGAGAGAAAGACATGTCTATCAAACCAACTTGCCAGGAAGACATGTCTACTGAACAGATAAGAACTGTTGCCTAATGTTTTGAAACATGCTAAAAGATATTAGTAAAATGATAAAGGCTATGAAAAAAAAATCAAAATTTTAAAAACTCAGACATAAGGTACAAGAACTTAGTAAAGAATTCGAAATTTAAAATGATCATTTCACACATGAAAACTGAATTAGAAGTAACACGGCCGGGCGTGGCGGCTCACGCCTGTAATCCCAGCACTTTGGGAGGTCGAAGTGGGTGGATCACGAGGTCAGGAGATCGAGACCATCCTGGCTAACATGGTGAAACCCCGTCTCTACTAAAAATATAAAAAAATTAGCTCGGTGTGGTGGCGGGTGCCTGTAGTCCCAGCTACTCGGGAGGCTGAGGCAGGAGAATGGCGTGAACCCGGGAGGCTGAGCTTGCAGAGAGCCGAGATCATGCTACTGCACTCCAGCCTGGGCAACAGAGCAAGACACTCAAAAAAAAAAAAAAAAAAAAAAAAAGAGTAACACAAGAGTAATAAGCACAACAGCTAATGCCTTAATGAAAACAGAAATAAAATGAGGAAAAGTTTTTAAATCAAAGAGAAATTTAAAAAAAAGATTTAAGAGAAAGTTGTAAGTATGGAAGACAAGAAATTCCTGTATGTATATTATGAAAACCTCTTGTACCAAAAACAATCACGGCAAGGGAACAGAAACATAACAACAAAACTGATTCAAAATGTTAGTTTGATAAGAAAGATAAGTTCAAGAGATCTATTATACAACACAGTAGTAATAGTTAATAACCATATATTGTATTCTTGTCAATTAATCGAGTAGATTTTAAGTGTTCTCATTACAAAAATTGGTAAGTATGTGAGGTAATGCATATGTTAACTAGTTCAATTTAGCCATTCCACAATGTATTACAGATCCAGAGCTGCCTGGAGAAACGGCTCAATCCAGGTCTCCAGGAAAAAAATTGTTCACAATGAACCTGGAGTGTCATATCCAAGAAGATAGCAGAGAAGGTCATGTCAAAAGGACTCAAAGTGAATGTAAAGATGGAACATCTTAGCTTGGTGCAGTGGCTCATGTCTGCAATTGCAACACCTTGGGAGGCCAGGGCCAGAGGATCACTGGAAGCCATGAGTTTGAGACCAGCCTAAGCAACATAGCAAGACCTCATCTCTACACAAAATACAAAATTAGCCAGGTGTGGTGGTGTGCACCTGTAGTCCCAGCTACTTGGGACAGTGGGGTGGGAGGATTGCTTGAGCCCAGGGGGTTAAGGTTGCAGTAAGCCGTGATCTTAGTATTGTACTCTAGCCTGGGCAACAGAGTGAAACTGTTTAAAAAAAAAAAAAAAAGATAAAATGTTTTGGACATCAGTAACAATAATAATTGCAAAAGAGTAAAACACATCAAATATGTTTAATTCTATGAGTTCATTACAATGCTTAAGAAATAAAAAAGATTTCTTCATTTTTGGTGGAAGGTGCTAGTGATACTGCTCATTATTTTGAAAACTGGTAAAGGAAAGAATCCTGCATTTCTTGTATAGGAAACATACCATTGAATAACTCTATGCCAAATGAAGAAAAGTTTCTCTTTAAAGAAAAAGTATTTCACTGAATAACTGAGAACAAAATTAAAAAATCACCATTTTACTAATTATAATGAATTAAGACACATAGACACTGATTCCCAAAGGCTGGTAACATCACAAAAATGGATAACTAAATATGTCAGGCTTCCTCTTGGTAGAACACACCATACCACCTATAAAGTAATTTTGCAAAAATATTCAAACCCGAAGCTGATCAAGTCTCTAGAGCTAACTACCTATCTAAAAGAAATACAGGACAGAGGATCGTGTGAAACTACACCACTGAGACAGAATCAGGAAAATCCATACTGTAGAGAAACTCTACAAAACAAATGATTTAATTTCTTCAACAACTCATTTTCGAGCAGAAAAAAGTGTTGTAGGGGCACCTATTATAAAAATGTAAGAGATATCATCCACTTATAATGGTTGGCATTTCTCTATATCCTGCTCAAAACAAACTGTAATCAAAATAAAATAAGTTGTAATATACATGAACTAATTGAACTTTTGAACAGTGAGTTGGTATTTGGTGATATTAAAGCCTAATTATTTTTTAGGAGTGAAACTGGTGGTGAATATGCTTTCTTTTAAAAAGGGTATCTTGGGCCTGGCATGGTGGCTCACGCTTGTGATCCCAGCACTTTGGGAGGCCAAGGCAGGTGGATCACCAGAGGTCAGGAGTTCAAGACCAGCCTGGCCAACATGGTGAAACCCCCATCTCTACTAAAAATATAAAAATTAGCTGAGCATGGTGGTGCGCACCTGTAATCCCTGATACTTGGGAGGCTGAGGAAGGAGAATTGCTTGAACCCAGGAGGCGGAGGTTGCGGTGAGCCAAGATTACGCCATTGTGCTCCATCCTGGGTGACAGAGCAACACTGCATCTTAAAAATAAATAAATAAATAAAATAAAAAGGGTATCTTTTGGGGAAACATACTGAAATATATATGGATGAAATTATATCTGTTGGGGATTTCCTTCAAAAATAATATGGGAGGAGGCAAGTGGGTAGGGTTATAGAGGAAACCAAACTGACTACAAATCGATAGTTGTTGAAGGTGAGTGATGGATAAAATGGAGGATCATTGTACCATTCTGTTCATCTTTGCACATATTTTAACTTTTCCATAATAGAGCAATATTTTTAAAAATCACAAGTGCATACACACACAGCGTTGGTACCACAAAGTAATAGCTATACACATCTTTTAAAATGGCATTCTAGAAATATTTTTAAGAGGGTAGAATATTGCTTTAAAGACTTCTACTGGATATTGTTTTTGACTATGACTTATGTTCCACAGATAATAAAAATAGACAGCTTTGATTTTTTTACTTGAAAAGAGGCCATACCACAAACCGAGAACTATTTTATATTCTTTTAAACTTCTCATCTGTTTTTAAGGCAATTCTCTGTCTGGGAATTGTGCACATAAAGAATGACTCAAAATTTGGTTTTTATTACAACCAAAAGAGGTGCTAGTAATTATCCTAAAATAGCATTTTCTTGCCACAAGTTATGATCTCTTTGGAGAAGCATGTTCTCTGCAAATGAAATAGTATTTAAATAGCATATTGTGTTATTACTAATAGTTATTTCCCATCTATGAGCAGGATTTACTCCTGTTCAAGTATTATTTAAAATCTTGAATTAAAGCCCAGTAATTTTAGCAGTGTTTACTCCATTGTAGTCTTAGAAGAGGGCACTACAGCTTTGCCCTAATTTATCAGGGAACAGGTAGTAACTATATGCCAGGCACTACTCATGGCAGAGTGAATACAAAGAAAAGTGTAAGCTCTGGTTGATGACTTTCTTGAAAAACATTTCTAATGGGTCAACAAATCAAAGAGTCAAGGTAGAGAACAAAGCCATTCACCATGTTCTCCCTCAGGTTCACTCGCTGGCAGACATTACCATATGCTCTCAATCTTGGATCTCCTTCTCAACAGTTTCTCTGCTTACCAAATACATGCTTCAAGAAGGGTAAACCCTTTCATGATCCCGTTCAGAAAATGATAAGCACTGTCTCGTATTTATTCTACAACAACCAGAAGTATTTCTAAACAACCTAAGAGAGCACCTTTTAATGTGTGGCAGGGAGCTCCGGAAATGATTCTGAGTATAGAAAAAAAGAATGGGTCCACAAAAGCAACTGGGGCGGGGGGAGTAACCTAAAGATGAGCTGACCTTCAGAATCATAAGTGTTTTTACTTTACTTTTTGCTAGCTGATGCCAGAGAGGCTTCCCATTCCAACTAGAGCAGTAACATCCCATCTTTACCTACTGGGTTTTTGCTTCTGTCATTCTGGCCTCACAGAGCATGACATTTGGATGCCATACTTGTTTTTCATCTGCCTGGAATGCTCTTCACCCAAGTGTCTCATGGCTCTCTCTCTCTCTCACCTCATTCAAATCCTTGCTTCTCGAGATCCTCGTGAGAAGCCAAAGTAAAAGTTGAACACTTGGCCCAACCTCCCACAACAGCCACCCCTGAATATTCCTTCCTTTTCTCTACAGCACTGACTGCCATCAGAAACACAAGATATTTTCTATGTGTGCTAACTATGGCTCTCCCTCCACTAGGATTTAACCTCTTGAAGGAATGTTTAGCATTTATGCTCATGGCTTTTTACTCTCAGGCACCTGAACGATGCTCGGCACACGGGAGTTGTTTGATAAATGTTTACTTAAAGAATGATTGTCTCCTGAACAAGGTGCGTAGACATTTCTGGAGGCAATTTTTTTGACTGTGTAGTGGAAGCAGTCTGTTAACCTCAAGCCATGTCTTCTGTGGACTTTGAATATGGATAACTAAGACTTAGTTCTGTCCCTAACCCAGAGTGGTGGAGCTCTGTCGACGTAACTTTTTTGAGCTTTGTTCTCTTATTTATAAAAGGAGAATGACAGTACTTCCTACCGAATGAGACACCTGTGAGGGTCCTTATGGGGATGCCAGGCCCACAGTAAGGTCTACGAGTGAAGGTTCTGTTATCAGTGTAGCAGCCAGCATAAAAGAGTCTTCTTTAGCCATCCTGGTATATTTGGAGTGTGATAAGACAAGGAACCTATTCTCCATACGGAGAAATTAAGGAAAGCAATTCCTTTCCCTCATTCCCATATCCCCACATAATTATGAGACAACTCATAGCATTTATATAAATTAAAACTGATGTCAATACGTCTGGTATCCTAGAGGACAGCAAGCCAGTGCCAGAGTGGCTTGATCACCCTTACCCGTTTCTCCCTACTTATCTATAGAGTCTATCTCACTTGGCCCAGAAGAAAGTTTGCAGTAGCTACTGCCAAGACAGTTTCTCATTTTATTTATATGGAAATAAAAATATAATATTTTTCCCTGGAATCACATAAAAGATGGACAATCAGAAATTATATCCTTTAGTTTTGACTCTTTCATATGACTCTATTTCATATTTCATGGCACGTTGTTCATGTACATCTATGTATGTACACACACACACAGAGCTTCCTGCCACCTGGTTAACAGACATATCAGAGTCAACAGTTAAGCAAAGAGACATGCTGAAAGAAATAAATTCGTTTAATTCAACCTCCCTTTCCTCCCACCACAAATATACCTGTAGTTGTCAGTAAAACTAACATCGCAATTCAGATCTGAGTGGTTCTTATGTTCTGTTGGGTCTCCAAGCTTTGTGTAGACAGGAACAGATCATTTATTAATTTCCTCTCCCTCTATTGTGAATGCCAACAAGCCTTGGGACCGATGTCCTCCCTCCCCATCTCAACTGTCAACGCGGCAGTTCTGGCTATTTTGAGACACTGTGATGTTTATGTTGAAGGGTAGACATGAAGGGGCTGGTGAGGTCTTTTCTTATGCACACATCTGTGACTGGACTGGCCTTTTGGTGAGTCAGCAATTCAGTTCTGGCTCAATCTAAATACACCCTGGGGGTCTCTACCTTCCTCTCTGGTTCTTCTGTGATGTTTCCCTCTTACTTTCTTCTCCCAGGATCATTGTCCTTTGGGAGTACAGCAAAAAAGGCTGAGTACTAAATGAGACTTCATAGGCAGAATGAGAATTGCATATGTACAACTTAATTTAATCCATATAGGCAGAACCAAGATCATAAAGCATCTCAGTATGACAGACGAGGCCAACAGAGAGTACCAGTTTAAACGAACTGCAAAGGATCATCATCATAAATCTTCCATTGCTTTTGCTTTTTTTATTGTGCAATGTTGGATTTTGTAATATTATTCTTCAGAACAAACTAAAATCTCAAGAGGAAGATCTATTTTCAGTTAAAGCCATCCACAAGTAACTGCAATTTTTGGAATCCTAAATCATCATCTTCATTTCCACCTCCTTCCTCCACCCTCCATAGGAACTTACACAAAGTGTAACAAATTTTATTACTCCAATAAGGAAGAATAAATCCCCTTTCACTTATTATTAAAAAGCCTTTGAGGGATCTTCTATGTCTTCTAAAAAGCACAAGGAATATTTTTCTGCCAACACTTTGTTTTAGGCAATGGAAAAATCAGAGGAATTCCGAATAGTAAGAGGATAAACTGGCATTTCTTTTATCTTGAAATGAAGAACGGTGGTACTTACACCTTCAGGGTAATTGTGACCTCAGAGCAGCCAATTGCTCTTGGAAAAAAAGGTAATTCAACCCAAGAACAAGCATCAGCTCATACAAAAGGCAGAACAAAAGTTTGAAAACCCAAGTGACACATTTTCAGGTACTGATTGGCCCTGAGGGACAATGTAAGCTGAGAACCATGTTGATCCCAAAGATCAAGCAACTAACAAACGTTCCTAAAATTAGGAATCAGACAATTATGGTCAGCATATATTGTCTTACAGTTATTGCAATAAGACAAAAAAGGAAATAAAAGATATATACATTGGAAAGAAAGAAATACAACTGTCCCTATTTGAAGATTAATATGTCTATGTAGAAAATGCCAAGGAATCTACAAAATAACCTCTGGAGCTAATAAACAAATATAGCAAGGTTGCAGGATACAAGTCAATATACAAAACTCAAGTGCCTTCCCATATCCCAGCACTGAATAATTAAAACCTGAAATAAAAATTATATAACTTACAGTAGCACCAAAAAATAAAACACTAAAGTAAAAACCTAACAAAACGTGTACAGGATCTATATGAGAAAAACCACAAAACTCAGACGAAAGAAATCAAAGAAGAACTAAATAAAGAGATACTCCATGTTCATGGATAGGAAGACCTAATATTGTCAAGATGTCAGTTCTTCCCAACTTGATCTATTGACTCATTGCAATCCCAGTCACTTTCCTAATGAGTTATTTTGCAGATATCAACAATTGATTCTAAAATTTATATGGAAAAGCAAAAGATCTGGAATAGCCAACACCATACTGAAAAATGATGTTGGAGGACTGATGCTGTCTCACTTCAAGAGTTACTATAAAGCTATAGTAATCAAGACAGCATAGTACTGGCAAAAGAACAGACACACAGATCAATGAAATAGAACAGAGTGCCCAGTAGACTCATACAAACATAGCTAACTGCAGGAGGAGTAGGTGGCTGTCTCCTCTCTCCCCATGCAGGACCAATTCTCATTCTCTGTCTCTTCAAACCATGAAGTTGGTGCTCAGGAGCCATGACCTGGTGTCTCCTGCCCATCCTGGTCCCAGGTAAATGTGGAGACAGGTATGAGAGCCTGTCCTTGTCCTTGATTTCCCCCCACCCCTACCATAGGCCTTACAATGCTGCTACCTAAGAAAATGTTCTCCCACTCCCCGCTAACTGGTCAGTGGTCATCAGACTGGAAGAGGATCTGACAGGAGTGTAAACCTGAGATAAAATGTCTTGGTTGTACCTGCTTGTGGTTTAGATTTGTATTTAAACAAACAAACAAGGAAATAAACTTGAAAATTATTGGTCACAATAGAAAATGAAACAAGAAAAACCAAAATATTTGTTGCCAGGCCAAACCCCCACACCCCACAAAATAAATATTGTCAACTATTTTTTGACAAAGGAACAAAGGCAACTCAATGGAGAAAGAATAGTTTTTTCAACAAATGGTGTGGGAAAATTTGATGTTCATCCTAAAAAAAAAAAAAAAAGAACATAAACATAGACATCAGATCTCCCATCTTCACAAAAATAAAACAGATAGACCCAAATTATTGGTCAACAATTTGTAGAATGGTGGCAATAAAAATTAGGTAATTTGAAAGTGTTATATTATCTGGAAAAGGGACAAAGATGCTAAATAAATATTGTTAATTTAAAGGTAGGCATTAAATGAAATAGAATGTATCATTTCTATGGCATCAGATGTGTACCATCTGAAAGTTACACACCTTTCAGATCTTCCACATTTTCAACTGCAGGAAAAAAAAAGTTGGCCAAGGGCCTTGGCTGCCATGCTCTGAAACCAATCACTTCATTTGCACAGAGGTCTAGGTTTGTTTCAGGGTAGTGAGTGGTGAGCTGCAAGAATACTGATAAAAGTGCAATCCTACGAGACACAAGACTCCTCTAAAGGGGACTTTGGCTCAAGGACTTCCCATTGGCTTCAACAAAACTTTCTTATAATTACACTGCAGTCCAAAGCTTTTCTCACCCAGCCTGCCTTCCTTCCCTCTCCTCCATGGAGGTTGGACCTGCATCAGGTCTAACGGCTGTCCCAGCTTCCTCTGGCTCCCTTCCTGTTTTTCCAAATAAATCCAATCTTGGCACTTGCTTTTTGTAGAACCTGAACTAACAGCAGGAACACAAGTAGTCTGCAAGAACAGGACTGAGATGGAGTTCTGGGACAGGTTCTCTCACCGGCCCCCTGTCCTGTGTGGGAATGTGGGGCATTGGCAATCTCCGGCACACGGTGGCTATGTGATTGCTGAAGACATCACTAGAGCTAATCTGGTAAAATATCCTGGTGTCCACACCAGCTGTGATGGCGTCCAGACCAGGACATTTTATCAGGTTAGCTCTGGTGATCTCTTTAGTAAAAATGTCCTAGTGTGAACACCATCACACCTTGCAATAAATGGCCCCTCAGAAGCCACCTCAGCTCTTCTCTTGGCTCCCAGGACAAGAGGACAACAATTAAGGAGATATCCCTGGAAGACCTAGCTAGGGAAGTGCTAGGCCTGAAAAGGGGGAAAAGGGATTATATAGGCAAGGTGATGCAAGAATTAGCTATCATGTAGTGGAGCGATTCAGGAAGAGGCTCTTCTCTTGTGGGTCTCTTCTGAGTGATAGCCAATTTCAAGAGGAGTAGATGTGCTGGGGTTGGAAGAGGAAGGAATATAGAGGCTGAGAGAAGTAGGCCCACCAGCATGCATTGTGTGAGTCCAGAAAACTTGAGCAAAGGATTATCCATGGAAGTTCCCAGAGGCCCCACTCAGAGGCTATAAAGAATGCATCAGGAAGAGGGGTACCAGCATCACTGAACAGTGCAGTTAGAGCTCTTCTCTGTAGGAAGAAGTCGCAGAGCTGGGCTCATTAAAATCCACTGGGATGATAGGATCCTAAATAATGGGGTCCAAGTGGTGAAGCTCAATGACCAGAAGCCCAGGTACCACAATGACCATAATAACCACGAGCCAAGGGGCAGCCAAAGGGGCCTGACTCTCAGCAAATTGTGGAGCTGGTTAGTAGATCCTTAGGGGCAAATGACGAGTGTGCTACTCAACCTCTATGACCACAGAAAAGGGCAAGAGTGGGAAAACAGGAGGCTATGAGTGGCTGCTCTATAGAAAATGATTCCTTGTTCAGTTCCCAGAACTGAGCCAATTTCGGATCCGGGACCTCCTGACCAAAGGAATTGCATCCCTGTGAGGAAGGACCCTGAAACACGGTAGCAAGGATACATTGTAATGTTTCCCCTAGTCCTTCTACAAAGAAACCTGCAGCCATTACTCAGTGGGCTGTACAGTGCAAAAGGGAAATACTCAGATGTTTCAAGGGCCATGGGACACAGGGTCTGAGGAGACACTGATTTCCAGAGACCCACAGCTTTCGCATAACCACTTCCATTACTATGGGAGCTTACATGGTCAGAAGTAATGGAATCCTAGCAAAAGTACAGCTTGTAGGGGGCAATCACCCGCTCTGGGTACACAACTGGGATTGATGCACTCAGGTATTTGAGGAATAACCCTCAAACTTTTTTTTTGCCCATAAGGACATAGAAAGGTTGACAGTAAAATTGTGGAAGTGCTATGACAAATGCAAACCAAAAAGAGCTGATATGTACTAATATTAACATAAGGCAAAGTACAAATTTAAGCAAAAAACATTACCAGGAAAGAGACAGCACTGAAAACAAGATTTAGTTTAACCAGGAAGATGAAAAATTCTATGTTTGTATATATAAAACACAAGCATTTGAAAATACACAGAGTAAAAATGTCAGAAATGTAAGGAGAAATTGACATATCTGCTTATAAGTCTTTTTATTTTCATTTTTATTTATTTATTTTTTTGAGACGGAGTTTCACTCTTGTTGCTCAGGCTGGAGTGCAGTGGCACGATCTCGGCTCACTGCAACCTCTGCCTTCCAGGATCAAGGAGTTCTCCTGCCTTAGCCTCCTAAGTAGATGGGATTACAGGCGCCACCACTATGTCCGGCTAATTTTTTGTATTTTTAGTAGAGACGGGGTTTCATCATGTTGGCCAGGCTGGTCTCAAACTCCTGAACTCAGGTGATCTACCTGCCTTGGCCTCTCAAAGTGTTGGAACTACCGGTGTGAGCCACCGCGCATGGCTATAAGTCTTTACTATGCACTCTTGATAACTGACAGAGAGAACCAGACAAAATCAGGAAAGATGCTGAATATTTAATGAATCAGTTTAAAATAATAAACAAAATAGAACACTATGTCTAACACTGGAACACGGTGTATACTAATACATGTTGGCCATCTTTTGGACCATAAAGCAAGTCTCAAAAAATGCAAAGAATTATTCTTATGCAGATAGTCTTCTTTTATGTAACCTTTATGTAATTAAGAAAGAAAGGGAACTTTGAAAATCTCTTAAGTCTGGAAACTTAAAAACACACTACTGAGTTAACAGCAACAAATAAAAATACATCAACAATAGGCCGGGCGCGGTAGCTCACGCCTGTAATCCCTGCACTTTGGGAGGCCGAGGTGAGGGAATCATGAGGTCAGGAGTTCGAGACCACCCTGGCCAATATGGTGAAATCCCGTCTCTACTAAAAATACAAAAATTAGCCGGGCCTGGTGGTGGGCACCTGTAGTCCCAGCTACTCGGGAGGCTGAGGCAGAAGAATCGCTTGAACCCGGGAGGTAGAGGTTGCAGTGAGCCGAGATCATGCCATTGCACTCCAGCCTGGGCGACAGAGTGACTCCATCTCAAAAAAAAAAAAAAAAAAAAAAAAAAAATTCATAATAAACATAAAAGAATTTAAAACAATTATTAAACAAAGTCTATCAGATTGAATATCAAAATAAAAATTCACATAAAATAAATACTGCTTACAAATGACATGTCTTAACCACCATAGCCCAGAAAAGTAAAAATAAGTAGATGGACAATATATGCCAGGAAAACGTGAAAAGAAAGCATGATGAAGTATTAATCAATAGAGGACTGTAAGGTGAAGGGTATTAATGACAATAAAGAGGGACATTGTATAATGATTAAAAAAGAACATTCCATCAGGATGGTAAGAACCATATAGTTTTAAAGTATATTGTTTGAAAACGTCATGGAATTGAAAGACAAAACAAACATTCACAATTATAGTAGAAGATTCTACAAATTAGTAATGATGTAGATTTGAAATTTATGATAAATAAATTCTATTTTAAAATATGTTGTATTCCACTTATTTAGCAAGTCATGGATTTTAAAAATAATATTTTATGTACCACTAAGAAAGATAAATAGTCCAATATGAAGAGTCTTAATAGAGGAGTTGTTCCCATATGCAAACCATAAACTGAGATACCAAAGGACTCACGTAAAAGAAAATGAGACAGAAATTCCCATGCTGAAAGGGACAGTAAAGAAACTTGTTCCAACTCTGGCACTGGGTAAACAGATGACACCAAAAAAAGTTCCCTTGCAAATATGACTCATAAGCCAGACAGAAATCATGCAGGTTTTCCATCTGAATTCACAGTACCAGGCTCTATAAAAACAAAACAAAACAAAACCCTCTCAAGCTAAAGCAGAGAATTTAATTAAAGTGGTTTCAGATTGATAGTGTCCTCAGTTGAATGGCACACACAAATCCAAATCCTCCCTAGAAGCAGCTGACTTTAAATCGGGCCATATCAATTATAAGATGCCATCCCCTGTAAGACGTACCCCAGTCTCAGAGATGCTAAAGGGTAAGAAAACATGCAGATGAGAATATAGAATCACACACATGGCAAACTGATTCTTCTCAAGGACATACAAATATTTACTAACACAGGTTCCACACTAGATCCGGAACTAAGTGTAATACAATTTACTGTAAATCATTAGGAAAATAATTACCAGCAAAGCAAACACACAAAACCCATGCATTTGAAACAGACACAATGAATACACACATAAGTGACTCATCAGCAAAAGAGAAAACAACAAAGTTATAACTGAACAATAATAAAATCTATTCTACATTTAAAAACTAGCGGGATATCATTAAAGCAGAACTTAACGGCAAAGCTACAGCTCTGAGTATATGATTTTAAAAAAAGAAAAATTAAAAATAAATGAACTATTCATACAGCTGACAAAGTCAGAAGAAGAGTAGATAGATAGGATGCAGAAATAAGAGAATATTAAAGAGCAGAAATTTGTGAAATAGAAAGCCAATAAAAAAATCTTAAAAAAAAAAAAAAAAAGGAGAGATAATCAATAAACCAAAATTTCTGGTTCTTTCAAAGACCAATAAAATAAAGAAACATCCTAAAAGACTGGCTACGAAATCATAAAAGGAAGCAAGATTAAATAACATAAATATCAACAA
Source organism: Theropithecus gelada (assembly GCF_003255815.1). NCBI lineage: Eukaryota > Metazoa > Chordata > Mammalia > Primates > Cercopithecidae > Theropithecus > Theropithecus gelada. Next base: position 214,201,684 of record NC_037668.1, on the reverse strand, counting down.
GGGACATAAGTACAGATGGAATGAAGAGGAGAAGATTGGCTACAAAGAACAGAAAGGGAGGCTGGGCACACGGTGGCTCACGCTTGTAATCCCAGCACTTTGAGAGGCTAAGGCGGGAGGATCACTTGAAGCCAGGAGTTCGAGACTAGCCAGGCCAACATGGCGAAACCCCGTCTCTACTAAAAATACAAAAATTAGCCAGTGTCTAATTTTTGGTGGTGGCACGTCTGTAGTCCCAGTTACTTGGGAGGCTGAGGCACGAGAATCGCTTGAACCCGGGAGATGGAGGTTGCAGTGAGCTAAGATTGTGCCACTGCACTCCAGCTTGGGTGACAGAGAAAGACTCCGTCTCAACAGGAAAAAAAAAAAAAAAAAAGAGTGGAGAGGGAATGTACAGGCAAGGAACTGCTTTTTTTTCTGTGTTAAGTAGTTATTTTATGATAATAACAAAGTGAATGTATTAACGGTTACAAGGGAGAAGTTGAAATCAGGGGAGAAAAGGATCCAGATGAGATATTGATGGGAGAAGTTACTTCCCCCAGACTGGTGGTAGAAAAGGAGATTGATGTGTGCAAGAGTAGTTTCACACATAGAAAGAGCAAGAGGCTCTGGTCTGGTGGATTTACTCTGTGAATTAAGGGCTGGGCAGGAAAATTGAGACAGAAAAGTAAAGAGGGAGAACAGAAGCTGAAGGAGGCTGGAGAAGCTGTGAAACAAAAAATATCTGGGGGAAAGGTATCTTCCAAAAGGAATATATCTGACGTTGTTGTATTCTTATTGAAGCTGGCAGTGTTTCCAGGACAGGGCTGCATCTTAACAAACTTTGCAGCTCTTATAGCAACTATCACATCCTTATTCATATTAATCACTCAGTCAATACTTACTGCATTGCACTGAAAACTTCAGGCCTGCTTCTAATTAAATGCTTATCATTACTACCTTCTAGGTGTATTATGACTAATGATTTCCTCAGAAGCTGAGCAGCTAAGATGCTCACAGTATTGATTTTACACATAGAGTGCAGGTGCTGCATAGTCTAGATCTTACAAGAATCATTATACACATATGATAGATTACCAACATCAGGTGGAGGCTTCAATATTTATTATTTTATTTTATTTTTTTATTATACTTTAAGTTCTGGGGTACATTTGCAGAATGTGCAGGTTACATAGGTATACATGTGCCATGGTGGTTTGCTGCACCCATCAAGCCATCATCTACATTAGGTATTTCGCCTAATGCTATCCCTCCCCCAGGCCCCTACCCTCTGACAGGTCCTGGTGTATGATGTTCCCCTCCCTGTGTCCATGTGTTCTCATTGTTCAACTCCCACTTATGAGTGAGGACATGTGGTGTTTGGTTTTCTGTTCTTGTGTTAGTTTGCTGAGAATGATGGTTTCCAGCTTCATCCATGTCCCTGCAAAGGATATGAAATCATCCTTTTTTATGGCTGTGTAGTATTCCATGGTGTATATGTGCCACATTTTCTTTATCCAATCTATCATTGATGGGCATTTGGATTGATTCCAAGTTTTTGCTATTCAAGATTTTTTTTAAAAAAGTTTTCTAGCCATTTTTTTTTTTTTTCCCAGAATAGGGTGCTTTGTGGTCAATGCTATGTAAGTTTTGCTAAGCTGCATCAATGCTAAGGTTGTTTCTTAGGGAGATGATGGCATTTCTAATGCCAGACATTTATTTTCAAATGCAATTTTCAGAAAGATGTATACATCTATACTAGATAACCAAGTTCTGATATATGACAGATTTCCCACTTGCCTTAAAAAAGAAAAACTTTACTATTACAGTTGGGTTCCACTTCTAGATATAAAACTCTCCCACCACAGGGTCAAAATAGTAGATTTTAATAAGTTTACAAGTACCACTTGTGTTGCTTTCATGTGTCTACATTTTCATTGACATAATTAAAGGCAACAAAACACATATACTTGTAAATAATAACAGTGTGAATATCTCATATTTACATGTTGCCATACAATTTACAAAGTATTTTCACATCTGTTGCTAGTTTTATCCTTAGAAAGTTATTAGATGGTAGGAAGGGCAGAAACATGATAAGAAAAAAGGGACAAATTATTATTTGGCAGAACTGAATAGCAGCAAAACATCCCTACAAACACCAATATTTTATTAATTATTTTGACTTTAAAATTTCGTAATTGAATTCCGGGATTGCAGAGCAGACTATTACTCACAAAGCATTCAGCTTTCACGAAGGCCTGAATTCCACTGTCGGCTCTGTGCTACCGCACTCCTTAACACTGGTGAAGTAATTTAACAGATGTGAAGTTCTCTCTCTCTTCATTTCCTCACCTGTAAAATGGGTACTAAAAATGACCCTACCCATTCATCATCAGAACATGGGGAGAACCAGCTGGCTAAGGTCTCCAAAACCCTGCAGCCCCTCCTCATCTTAGATATTGGTACAAAAGGCATAGCCAGTCTTAGCTTCTGTGACTTTAACAATCAGAACTGCGATAGAGCTCCCTTTCACACGTAGTAGGCACTCACCATAACCAAGTCCACACAAACCTAAATTTCACCCTGGGCTACATTCAGAGATTGTGAAGCTAAAAAAAGAAAATAATAATAATCACATACTATCTGGCATTTTTAAAATGTTCCTTCGGTGCTTGGATAAATCTCCGTTTCACTAGCCCAACAATATTTGTAAGATATTCCTGGCATGTTGAAAACTGCATAGCATTGCCATACTGAGTGGAATACCTTTTTAATAAGAGTGAGCAAGGAGCCTCATGGTAGTTGTTAAGGTAGAGAACAAGCACTACCACAGAAGTATTTGCAAGCTAATTAGATTCTTTGGCATCCTAACATTTTTGAAGACACAAATGCAGTTTATAACATAGAGAAAAATTCTTCGGCTTCTAGTCCAAATCTACAGGGCCCATCTCCTATGATGTTCACACGTGGAAAGACAATGTCACTGAGGAGACACCATTGTAAGCCACTGGGCCACTTTGACTCAGTTTCTATGTTCTCCGGTCCAGCTTGAAGATGCCCCTCTATTTCTTTAATTATGTGTACTCATATTCTTTCTCACCCAAAGGAAACAAGCCCTTCTCTCAGTATAAATGTAAGTCAGGATCTCTATTAGCCTTTCCTAAGCCAGTTAAGGCCAACATATCTCAGAGGCCAAGATGAAGAAGCTGAACTACAACATTTCATGATGAGTTGGTCAACCTACTGGCACTAGCCACTAAAATAATTCTGCCCAGGGTGCTCCTCAGTTCTTATATCACTCCTATGAGCCTTTAACCCACCCTTCCTCACTGACAAGTATATAACTCCTTCCCAAGCCCAACTCCCCTTCTTCTCCTTGCAACGACACCCCCATGTATTGGGGTTCCATAAAAACCGCCCACTGACTGGCTCTACCAACTTCATTCTAAAGCCTTCTGGATTCCTGATTATTTCGTTGGGGTGGGGGATATTTATACCCATACTTCCCTTCTCTATTATGTTTATTTGCTACTGTTTCTTTCTTTCTTTTTTTTTTTTTTGAGATGGAGTCTCGGTGTGTCACCCAGGCTGGAGTGCAGTGGTGCAATCTCGGCTCACTGCAAGCTCTGTCTCCCGGGTTCATGCCATTCTCCTGCCTCAGCCTCCCGAGTAGCTGGGACTACAGGCGCTGCCACCACACCCGGCTAATTTTTTGTATTTTTTAGTAGAGACGGGGTTTCACCATGTTAGCCAGGATGGGCTCGATCTCCTGACCTTGTGGTCCACCCGCCTCAGCCTCCCAAAGTGCTGGGATTTACAGGTGTGAGCCACTGCACCCAGCCTACTGTTCCTTAATCAAAGCATGGCTTTCACCAGACACACTCATGTTATCCATAATGGTCTTCTCTGGAAGCACTGCATTTCCCATCTCCTACCCTCCCAAATTCAGGGATCAAGAAAGGGAGCCTCCCTATTTCTGGTCTTCCAGTGCTGTTCCTGACCACTGTATTCCTATAGTTCTGTCACACTTTTTTCTTTTTAAGTTTCTGGCATCACTTTCACTTACTCAACTGCTTCCATGATTCTAACTGCCTCACTGCTGCTAGTTAGCTACATCATCATTTTCCTGCGTTTTGTGACTACAATAATTGTCTACCCTACAAGGCAGATTTTCTCTCCAGTTATGGCCTTCAATATATCTGGATCTTCATGTGTAGCAACCAAAAGTGGTTTTAAGAAATGGACCACCCGTCTCCCTCTATGCTCCATTCAATCTCTCTTATTCCTTCCCTCTCCAAATATCTAATAAAAGTAGCTTATTCTCAGAGTTTCCACTTCCTTATTTTCTTTAGTCCATTGAAGTACAGCTTCTGACCCAATTACTCAAAGTGTGTCAGCATTCAAATAAAACAATTTTTGATAAGGGTGCATATGATCTCTCATTAATATCACAAATTAATATTTTGTCTTTAGGCATACATTGTAATTATTCTTGAGCTTTTTTCTACCCTTGTTTACCTAGATCTCTGTAATGTAACACTCTTCTATTTCCCCTCTTTTCACTTTCAACTGGTGTCCCTCTTCAATTATGTGATCCTTTTCCACTAGTAGCAACTCAAATATGGGATTTCTCACGGCTTCGGTCTTAGGCCGCTGATCATCTGTGGACACCATCTCCTAACGGAATCACGTGGACTCTCTCTTTCTGCCCCTACCTGTTTATATTGAGGACGTGCAAAGTTCAACCGTCTGCCACGTCACTCTTGAGCTTCAGACTTGAACACTGAACCAAATACTCAGCGTTTCTACGCAGCTGGTTTATTACGCATCTCAAACTTCCCATTTTATCCTCCTTTCAGTTTTTAGAAATGCTATGTCAATCATCCGCATCAGAAACCTAAGGATCATTTGAGACCAACCCCAGAACAGAAGGACACAGAACTCCAAACAGAAAAAACTTTTCAGCAGAGTAAACAAAAAGGCACACACCAACCAACCCCTAAGTTCTGTGTTTTCACACCAACAGAGAGAATACTGAGTGCTTCTCAGAGAAAAAAAAAAAAAAAAAAAAAACCAACGAGTCAAACACAAGGAAACGTCAATAAGAATGTAGTTAGACTTTTTTTTTTTTGAGATGGAGATTTACTCTGTCGCCCAGGCTAGAGTACAATGGCACCATCTCTGCTCACTACAACCTCCGCCTCCTGGGTTCAAGGGATTCTCCTGCTTCAGCCTCCTCAGTAGCTGGTATTACAGGCATGCGCCATCACACCTGACTAATTTTTGTATTTTTAGTAGAGACGGGGTTTCACCCTGTTGGTCAGGCAGGTCTTGAACTCCTGACCTCGTGATCCACCCGTCTCGGCCTCCCAAAGTGCTGGGATTACGGGCGTGAGCCACCACGCCCAGCCAAATGTAGTTAGACTTCTTAAAAGCAACCCTGAAGACTAAAAGACAGTGAAGTAAGGCCTTCAATTATTTAAAGGAAAATAATGTTCAAGTAGGATTCTATGTCTAGACAAACTATCAAATACGTGTGAGGGAAGTGTTTTGAGAACTTGCATGTCTGAAAATTTATATTATATGTCTCCTAGACAACCTTCCTAACTAAAAATTACAATACAAGACGAGGAAGTAGGATGGGGACTAAGAAATAGTGAGATAAAAATTACATCAACCATTATCATAAATTAACAGAAAATGCCTTAACTAATAAATAATGATACATCAGTACAAGTATGTTACTGAGAACCCTGGTCGAAAATATCAGAGAAAACAGCTGAGAAAAATGTAAGAGAGGGTAGGGTTGGGTGGGGCAGGAGGCTGCTGCTTTTTGTTATCAGCCTCGTGGTACTAATTGACTTTTGCAACTATGTCTACCCTTATAACTTTGAGAGAAATAAAAATGAATAAAAAGTGAAATGAACTGGAGAGGCAATACACATGTGTAAAAACAGGATGATAACAATAAGCTCAGAAAAGCAGACAATTTATCACTTAGAAATAAGTAGCAGAAATAGAAACAAATGTTAATATTCTGTGGCTATGATGCAGACAAAAATTCCAATTCTAAATCCCAAAAAATTTCTCAATATTTTCTTCTAGTTAAAGTTGAAATTTTAACATTTACTTCCTTAATCCTTTTGGAATTTATTTGGTTGATGATCTGGGGGGAAAATCTAGAATCATCTAGATTCTAGAAATCCAGAAATCTAGATTTCACTTCTAGCAGAACCTTACAATCCTAAGGTTGAGTTTGCCCCTACGGATTTTAAAAGTTTGCTTCAATTATTGCAAATTGTCTCAATTTTGCAGCTGTCATTGATTTTCAATTTTTCAGATCGTTAGATTCACTCAGAGAGGAATTTCAAACAGAAAAGCTTACCAATAGTGTCTGCTTCTGATCTGGGACTTGAATATGTATTTTTGGATGGAATTAAGAAACTACAAAAGAAGAAATGCTTGTACTTTTCTACATCTAAGGTGTTTTTAAAATATCCACTAGCTATATAAACCTTCTATTTGTTTTTCTGATTTATGTACTATTATCTGGGAGATAGTATATTTCATCTTTTACTAATTTTGCTGTAAATCATTTAATTAACTTCACTGAATTTATTTTGCATCAAATGTTCAGCTTATTATACCTTAAGTAAGCTACCAAGTGTTGAATTTTGACAGTTTCTTTAAAAACTAGCTTTTTTGGTCAAAATAGTACTAAAGTGGGTAATTATTTATGGCTACTGATTTTTAAAGCATTTTAATATAAGAATTACTTAGATATACATGTCCTCACACTGCTAGTACATTTTGATCCTGAAATACTTAACAGGTTATTTTAAAAATGCCATTGTCTGATTCAGTATAATATTTGCTGACTACAAATTTAGTAAACCAATAAAGACAATAAAGATTTATCATTATTTAACATCTTGCTATTTTCCTTATTATTTAGGCATTATTTAGTCTATTAAAATACTGCAATACAGGATAATTTATGGAGTTTACACAAATATTACGATGCTGAATAACTGTGCACGTATGTGTTACTGGAAAGGACAGAAAAGACATTTGACCCCACTTCAAGTACTTACACTGGGAATTCATACCTTGTAATCTATTAAAAAAATTTCACATTTCTACCGTGTTATTTACGAATAGCACTTTTAACAATACAAAAATGCAAAATGTCTTATGCAAATGTACACCCTAAGTATAGAGGTGGCTTTTTTTTTTTTTTTGAGATGGAGTCTCGCTCTGTCGCCCAGGCTGGAGTGCAGTGGTGCAATCTCGGCTCACTGCAAGCTCCACCTCTTGGGTTCACGCCATTCTCCTGCCTCAGCCTCCCGGGTAGCTGGGACTACAGGCGCCCACCACCACGTCCAGCTAATTTTTTTTTGGTATTTTTAGTAGAGACGGGGTTTCACTGTGTTAGCCAGGATGGTCTCGATCTCCTGACCTCATGATCCACCCGCCTCGGCCTCCCAAAGTGCTGGGATTACAGATGTGAGCCACTGCGCCCAGCCAGAGGTGGCTTTTAAAATGAAGTTGAGACCAGGCGCAGTGGCTCACACCTGTAATCCCAGCACTTTGGGAGGCTGAGGTGGGAAGATCATTTGAGGTCAGGAGTTTGAGACCAGCTTGGCCAACATGGTGAAACCCCATCTCTACTAAAAATACAAAAAAATTAACTGGGCATGGTGGTGTATGCCTGTAGTCCCAGTTACTCCGGGGCTGAGGCAGGAGAATTGCTTGAACCCAGGAGGCGAGGGTTGCAGTGAGCTGAAATCCTGCCACCACACTCCAGCCTGGGCAACAGAGTGATACTGTGTCTCAAAAACATAAAAAGTAAAAAAACAAGAGAAAATGAAGTTGAAACTCTATAATCATATATCTGAGAACATGGCTTAGCCACTTAAATAGGACACATGATAAAACACATATTTCAAATAAAGTTGAGAGATTTGGGATGTTATCTTAATTTATGTTTATCTAACCAGGAGCATATGGGATGTGACTAAAGGGGAAAAGGAAGGCTAAGTTGCATAAGTTTTGAAAACAATGAGTCTACACTCATAAGAACAGAAATTAGAAAGCACTGAATATAGAGTTTAAAAATATGCTTGTCAACCTATAAGGAACTGTTTTTTTTTTTTTTTTTTTTTTTTTTGCCTAAGACATCACTGGACAATCTGAGAGGCTTCAGGAGAAACTAACGAATCTAAGTTTTTTTCCTTTAAACTAATCATAGTTTATTGATTCATAAAATATGAATCAATTAGCACCCTGATTCACAGTCTGAATATCAAAAATAATTTTATGGTTCTTATTTTAATGCATCTATATTTTAATTTCTCTAAATAAATGACTACAAAGTACCTATATTGCAAATATTAAACCATACTTTCAACCGTCATTGAATGCTTGAAATAAAAATCAGTTTTAAAATAGTAAAGTCTAACTTTCAGTTCATAAAAAAAAACATGGGATATGATACTTTGCATACTCAGTTACAAAACCCTAGAATAAAACAAGGGGAACAAGTAGCTATTGTAATGTCTTTATTATGTCCTCTTTCTAATTTCCCCCCTTTTTCCCATTTATTGAAATTATTTTCTAATTTCTGTTGTTCTTATTGCCTTTTTCATTCTACGTTTTCTTTCTGGTAGAGTCTTAGACTTAAGAATCTACTTAAGACTTAGAGTAAATCAAGAATGTTTGGCCTAGTTTCTCAAATATTTCTTAGACCAATTTTGAAAACTATGTCAAATATCCCTATTCTCTTTAACTTATGTGCAATATCCTCAAATCAGAAATTTTGATCAATTCATGATTTTTTCCCAGAAAAACTCATGATTCATTGCTAACAATGTCAAGACTACAAACAAAAACAACAAAAAAGGTTTTGTAAATTATTTTGTAAGAATATACTTTCATAACATTTAAAAATAACCTCTAGTCACCCTCTGGGAGCTGTTTAGTGGGTTAAATAATATACCATAGAGTTTGGCAATTTTCTGGAAGTAGCATGCAAAATCTACATTTATTCATGCTAATCTAGGGTTTCATGTGCCAGTAATAATCTTTCTCTGTCAAAAATCAGTATAGATGCAAATTTCCATGCCACAGTATTACCAGAGGGATTAAAACATATTTTCATTGCAAATATGCTAATGTTTCTCCTTAAGAGGCTCTGTGACCAGGAGTGAGTGTGACCTTGGTCTCACCCAGATGGGCTAACGTTTGGAGAAGGAGCAGGCAGGAGAGGAGCTGTGGAAAACCTTGGACCTTTGAAATAAATTGCTGTTTGAAAAGTAGAAGAATGTATACTCCTTAGGGGAACAAATCTGCATTTATTATATGCTTACTGCATGGTTAGTTATGGTATTAAGTAAAATATCACGTGATCACATCGAATTCTCACAACAAATGAAGAAAGAATTAATTAGTCTCCTATAGATCTTGCTATCTCCCTCCTTGACACTCTCTGCAGATGTAGGACTTTGATGGTGCTAGAATCAGTTATTTCCCTTCTCCAATCCTGATTACAACTTTGCAAGAAAAGTGTAGCTGTGGCTGGGCATGTTGGCTCACGCCCGTAATCCTAGCACGTTGGGAGTTCGAGAACAGCCTGGCCAAAATGGTGAAACCCTGTCTCTACTAAAAATACAAAAAATTACCCGGGTGCAGTGGCGCGAGCCTGAAAACCCAGCTACTCTGGAGGATGAGGCAGGAGAATCGCTTGAACCCGGGAGGCGGAGGTTGCAGTAAGCCCGAGATCGCGCCACTGCACTCCAGCCTGGGCGACAGAGCAACTCCATCTCAAAAAAAAAAAAAAAAAAAAAAGTGTAGCTGTAATTTCTACAATTCCAACCAACCCTATACCTACATCGTCTTTCAAGACAAATGGTAGGGAAATTAGCCAAAAAAAATTTCTTCATGCTACTTTTAAGGTTTACCCACATCTGATGCAAGCCGGAGTAGGCAACAAAAAATCAGATGATGAACGGTTCTTGATGTAACGCTCTCACAATGAAAAAACTTCAACTTAAAAAAGTTCACTCAATATACTCCAAATTATCTCTTTTCAGATGGTTATATCTGTAAGCCTGATTGTTCCACTAGTCCTTCCCATCTCCCCAAAAAGTTAATGTTCCATTTTTCTTCCTTACATTGATTTTAGAAAACTTGTCTCAACTATAGACCAGGCTGGGGGAGCTGGTATCCTTTATGAGCTTATATTACCTATCTAGGAACTAACCAGATTCATCCTTTTGAGAATTTGCATTAATTTCCATGGAGAAAATTCAAACTAGTCACGAGTGGCAGGTCACTACAACAAACATCGAGTAAGAATGATACCAAGTAATTATGTGCTAACTCTGAGCCAGGCACTGTTCTGTTGCCCTCATTTTAGAAACAAGAAAACGGAGATACAGAAGTTTCAGTAACTTCCTCAAAGTCAGAAAACTGAAAAAGAAGATAAGAGGGGCTATAACGGGATTTGAATGCCAGCATTGTTTCTCAGAGCAGGATCTTAACCGAGGCACTAAACGCCGTCATGGGGGAGATCCGGTGCTTGCATCTGACTCATTCCCCCACTCCTGAGGCGGCTTCCCTTCGCTTCCCCCGCTCCTGAGGCTGCTTCCCTTCGCTTCCCCCACTCCTGAGGCTGCTTCCCTTCGCTTCCCCCGCTCCTGAGGCTGCTTCCCTTGGAATCCCCCACTCCTGAGGTGACTTCCTTTCGCTTCCCCCTCCCCGCTTCCCCTGCTCCTGAGGCTGCTTCCCTTCGCTTCCCCACTTCCTGAGGCTGCTTCCCTTCGCTTCCCCCACTCCTGAGGCTGCTTCCCTTCGCTTCCCCCGCTCCTGAGGCTGCTTCCCTTGGAATCCCCCACTCCTGAGGTGACTTCCTTTCGCTTCCCCCTCCCCGCTTCCCCTGCTCCTGAGGCTGCTTCCCTTCGCTTCCCCACTTCCTGAGGCTGCTTCCCTTCGCTTCCCCCACTCCTGAGGCGGCTTCCCTTCGCTTCCCCTCCCCCACCTTGTCCTGAGGCTGCTTCCCTTCACTTCCTGCTCCTGAAGCTGCTTCCCTTCGCTTCCCCGCTGGAGGCTGCTTCCCTTTCTGTGGGATTCTGGAGGCCTCTGAGAAATGCCTTTGGGCGTGTAATGTAGTTTAATTGTTCCTTTGTAATTTGTAGGCAAATGAGCCCTTCTAATGACAATCTTCTAAAACCGATTTCCAATTTGCCTCATAAAACGTAGATACAAATCAATAACTCGATTTCATTCTCCTTAGAAAAACTTTTTTTTTCTTCCTCTGAACAATGATTGTAGACTCATTTATTTAACTACTGAGTTCTTCTGGAATCTCTGCGGTGCTTGAAGCATATTTTCTCAAGATGGACAATCCTAATGGATTTGGAGCATGATACTACAGTTAAATACTTTTTTTTTTTTTTTTTTGAGACAGAGTTTTGCTTTTGTCGCCTAGGCTGGAGTGCAGTGACGCAACCTCAGCTCACCTGCAACACTGCCTCCCGGGTTCAGGCCATTCTCCTGCCTCAGCCTCCTGAGTAGCTGGGATTACAGGTATGCACCACCATGCCCTGCTAATTTTGTATTTTTAGTAGAGACGGGGTTTCTCCATGTTGGTCAGGCTGGTCTCGAACTCCTGACCTCAGGTGATCCACCTTCCGTGGCCTCCCAAGGTGCTGGGATTACAGGTATGAGCCACCGCGCTGGTACTAAAGACACTTCATAACCTCATTTGTTAGCCCTTATTCTTTCTACTTTCTATTTTTTAAAAACACAAAACAGTAGACAAAGTAGTATATCCTTCCTTTCTTGTATTATCTTCACCCTCTCCACCCCTTGTGCTACTTGCATTTCAAGAGCACAGTGATTAGAATCCCCAGCAAACACAGTGATTTCATTACTCTTCTTTTAGGTTTTAGGGCACAAAAGTTAATTTAAGAGTTCTAACCTCTATTAACTTGGAGAACATAGCTTCTGGAGACAGTTTAGTCTGTTCTAGGCCAACAAATATTTTTAAATATTGGGGTGGGAAAGATCTCAAGTTTATACAACAGGAAAGCTTCCATTTTTACAACAAAACTTTTCCAAAGTACAGAAATTCTTTGATGTTTCTTTCATAATTATCAACCAAGACTGGAAAAAAACATTAAAATTCTCATAATCAGAAAATCCTGAAATCCTTCTATTTGAAAAGCACTAACGTTAACAAACAAACTTCAGGAGCGATCGCCACCTCAGATTTTTTATAACTTGCCAAGGCCAGAAAATCTGCAAAGGGTGTCATGGGTTACCCTACTGTTCAAAGTAAATGGATTTTATAAAAAGTTGGATAACGTAGCGATAGAAGAAAACCCATTTGTACAAAGAAAAGTGCTGTATCTAAAACTTACCACATGGCCCAAAAGTAAAAGGCATGAAATAACAGCTTTCTACCTGGGAAGCCTTGCTCTGCTGGGCCTCCAGACAGTAAATCTTCTGCCAGGATTAGAAGTAGTTAACTAAGAAATCCAAATTGGGAAATAACAAACTCTAACTTTGTTCTACATTATCAATATTATTAAGGGAATGATGTCATTGTTTGGGGCTTTTGCAAAGACATTCCATGTCACTTCAGTTTTAATACCAGGCTGGAGCCTGCTTGGTCGGCCAGCCTAAGCCAGATAAACACAGACCTGTAGTCTTTCTATTCATCTCCGGATAGTTACTCAGAAAGATTCTGGAAAATATGCCTATTATGAACTAAACATTTCACTTTTCATTTTATCCATGTGCCAGAAGTCCATTCCTTGGATAAACATTTTACAAACTGACACTCTAAAAGTCACTAAACATGATAAAGTATGTGTGCATCAGTTCAGAAATGATTAAATATTTTCTCTCCCGTGACAAATGAATAGTTACATACTGTATGAAACCAGTGGAACCAACATTCTGTTTTCTTTCTTTCCCCGTTTTTTGTCTTTATTTTGAATGAAAGATTAATTTTCCATTTCAACTCATTTGTTATGCAATCTTGGCTTTGCTAAAATACCATTTAAGCAATATTACATGCAGAAATAGTATTTATTTTTTAAAATGTGTGATTTAAAGTTCTTCTACAAATGTGTGTTCTTCCATTACAATTTCTTGTCTTTTATTACTGGTTGTTTCCAATTGCCTTGCTATTATTTAAGTAGGAGAGAGAATCTAGTGTATTCTCTTTAAGAATATTTTTAAAAAGATCATATGAGATACATTGAGTACATTTTAAAACTATACAGTCAAATCTTTATCACAAATAATGTCCAAATAAATCACATTACTTATTAATTCTCTAAGTTTAATTGTGCTATTTGCTTCCTTATTAAACAAACTCACTATCATCTTATGGTCTCATCACAAGATCAGTTATATCTAATCTTTCTAGATGTCTTTAGCTCCTGGAGGAAAAAAAAGACTTCTATTTTGAGACATGTGGCATGATCTCAGCTCACTGTAACCTCTGCTCCCTGGGTTCAAGCAATTCTCTTGCCTCAACCCCTCGAGTAGCTGGGATTACAGGAGCCTACCACTGCACCAGGCTAACTTTTGTATTTTTAGTAGAGATGGGGTTTCACCATGTTGTTCAGGCTGGTCTCGAACTCCTGACCTCAGTTGAACTGCCTGCCTTGGCTTCCCAAAGTGCTAGGATTACAGGTGTGAGCCACTGCACCCGGCTGTTTTTAAAGTTTTATATAAAAATGTCAATAGCATGTATGTCTTGTAGAAAAATACAAATATCTTAAAATAAATGTTTTAATCTGTAGGAAACGTCACAAACTTCCTAGAAAAAAGTGGCTTTACCATGATAGGAGTAGTTCATACACATTACTTGGTTTGCCATTACTCACAGACGGTGCACACATTTCTCACCCTGATTTCCTTTGCCCAGAATGTCACCTTCACTGACTAACAAGGGTAAGCGATTTAACTGAATAGTTGCAATATAATTCAGATTTTACATTCAGTCATTTATATTAGCTTTATTGATGCCAGAATTAAATTTAGTGAAATCAACGCAACTGATAGCTGGAACAAACCGTGTTTCTAAAACCTTTTCTTTTTCTACATCGAAGTCAATTTCACCTGAAAATATAGTTTTTACCCATAGAATTTAAATAAATAGAAGAAAAAAATCTGAAGAAAAGTTTCAAGTTAGCCTTAGTTTATTAAGAAATAAAGCAGATTTTATAAGTCCCAGTCTCATTATTTTTAAAATTTGAATATAAAGGAATGGACATTTATTAGACAAATTCAAAATTTCTACATTCTCTGCCTATGAGCTGACATAGACATTAAGTGACTCTGTAGGAAATAAAAACAATCATATTTCGTCTGGTGATACTTTTCCATAATTGAAGAAAGCCGTGTATGCTAATTAAAAATAAAATAGAAGCAGAAGCTGACATAAACACACACAATGGGAATGAAGCCAACCTTAACAACATTCTGCCGAAATCCATCTTGTAATACAATATGATGGCTTGGCTTCCCCAATGAAATCATCTGAAGATGAGAATATATTCATCTGCTTTGCATTTGGGATTTGGGTATGGTTCAAGACTCATCTGCCCAGCCGCCTTACTTTCCAGGACAACTGAAGAGATCAGTTAAACTATTTATTCGAAAGCTATACAGTTTTGCTCATGAGAAAAAGGAGCTCAAAATTCCACTTCCTAGATTAATAGCAAAAATGCATGAATAAACAGAATTAGCACATTAAAAACTATTATGCTAACAAATGGAATATGAAAAATGATCTGGCTTGATTTTAAAAATATACTAACCATTGTTTGTTTTTAATACTATTTATAGAAGACAATTGTAATTATTTTCTTGATAAAAGTTCAGCTTATCCATTTTAAATGGGCTAAGAGTCAAGATGTTTAAAAAAATGTACTAGAATGTAAAGACAAATGAGGATAATTCCTTTCAAAGCAAGCTGATAATGTGTGTGTGAGGATTACAAAATATTTTCACATGAATAAGCCTTCAAGAAAGGCCTCTTAGGACCCCCACTTGAAGAAGCTTTGCAAAGAACAAGCTATTCCATATTCCTACAGCCCTGGAGGATGAAAGAAAGGGTGAGGTTATATTCCTTTTTACATATAACGAAGTGGAGGCCCGGGAACTTGGGGAACTTTCTGTGGTTTATCCGCTTGTAATTCTGGAGTGGCAGAGCTAGACTGAGAGGAAATGTCAGCGTCCTGTCCACCGCGCAGCCCTGCCTTCTCTCATGATAACCTTGGTGAGCATACGGAATGCTGGATCACCTCAAAAGCTCCGGGAAACTTCTCTTTTGGTACAGAAAAGGCTGTTCAGTTATTATATAATCCTTATTGGGTCCTTAAGGCATCTGATAGCCCAACTCAGCTATCACAATTATCTGTAAATAACTCTCAGCTATTTTTTTTTTTTTTTTTCTTGAGACGGAGTCTTGCTCTGTCACTGAAGCTGGAGTGCAGTGGTGCAGTCTGGGCTCACTGCAAGCTCCGCCTCCTGGGTTCACGCCATTCTCCTGCCTCAGCCTCCCGAGTAGTTGGGACTATAGGCACCTGCCACTACACCCAGCTAATTTTTTATATTTTTAGTAGAGACGGGGTTTCACCTGTGTAGCCAGGATGGTCTCGATCTCCTGACCTTGTGATCCACCCGCCTTGGCCTCCCAAAGTGCTGGGATTATAAGCCATTTTTAAAAATCAAAGCACAAAAATTTGTCACCAGTTTGTCAGTATCTCCTGCCACAGGGTGTAAAGTAAAACTAAGTTGACTCTGGCTGTTACAGCATCACTGAGATAAAAACAGAATCTCACCAGCCAATTCTTTGGATTAGGAACCTTTTGATACAGTTATAAAATGAAACTTCCCCGTGTATTTTCTGTCTCAATGTCAAAGGGCTAAATGGAGGGCTGGAAAATGAAGAACAACTTTTTTAGTACCTCCAAGTCTTGCCTCCAAAATTAATTTCATCTGGTTTCTGATAATATGATATGCAGAACATGATAAGAATAATCTATAATAAAAATAAAAGGAGAAGTGGAAGACAGGAAAAATGTATGCCTCAATTCGTACTCCTGGATATCCTCTCCCTCTACGCCTTGCCAAGACAACTGAAATATTTGGAGATAAAATACAGTGAGGATCTGTATATGTGTATGTGCATGTGTATCTTTTTTTTTTTTTTTTTGAGATGGGGTCTCACTCTGTCACCCATGCTGGAGTGCAGTGGCTCCATCTCGGCTCACTGAACCCTCTGCCCTCCGGGTTCAAGCGATTCTTCTGCCTCAGCCTCCGGAGTAGCTGGGATTACAGGTGCATGCCACCATACCCGGCTAATTTTTTTATATTTTTAGTAGAGATGGGGCTTCACCATGTTGCCCAGGCTGTGTTCTTGAACTCCTGACCTCAGGTAATCTGTCTGTCTTGGCCTCCAAAAGTGCTGGGATTAAAGGTGTGAGCCACCGCCCCTGGCCTGTGTATGTATTTTGTTTCATTTCTTTTTGTGTGTGTGGTGGTGGGGGGGAGTAAAGAAAGTCTTGGCCAAGTCAAGCAAAAGAAGAGCTCCATAAAAAACTGAGGCTTTGGGTCCTAAAGACATTTACATAGGAAGAAAGTACATATGGTGAGCCACTGTTGAGACTGGGGTGGCAGATGAAATATTCAAGGCCTCCAAGCTGGGAAGGAGACCTGGGACTCTAGAATCTGGGTCAAAGTCCACCATTCCCTCAATGGTCTGGGAGGAGGCAGCCTGCCAGCCAGCCCGGCAGGTGGACGCCCACAGTATATCAGGCAGAAATGTTTCTCTCTGCTTACATACGAGGTCCTAGAAGCAGTTAACTCGGCTGATGCTGGTATGCTTGTTTTGTGGCTATTAGACAGACTATAGGAAGGCATATAGGTGATTTTATTTTTTACCCTGGCTTCCTATGAGTTGCTCCTGGGTTACATATCTTATTGTTCTGCCAGTGGTGGTCAGCGGTTGTGCTGAGTTCCCGGGTGCCAGTGAGGCTTATAGCATATGTTCATGGATTCCTACACAGCTTGGGGATTGTTTCCAAGTCAGCCTGACCTCCTGATCTGATGCTCATTAGTGGGTGCAGCCTAGTAAGCTTATGCACAGCTTTCCAACCTCTGGGATTGACTATGATTCCAAAAGGATCCTTCTTGGCTATCTTCTTCCCTTGATCTCTCTGTTAAACTTCTGATTGCTCAGCCATTGTGCTTGTTGCTGCTGTATCATGGAGCTACGAACACCCTCTCAACCGCTCTCCATCTAGACCTCTATTGTTTCAGACAAAGCTCTTAGGTATGAAGTTCTTCATGTTCTATTCCAAACAAAATCCGCCTTCTCAAGCACATCTGTAGAGCTCTGGGCAGGACTTCTGTGCACCTGCACAACGGTTAAAGCTAGGATTAGGACAATGGTCCGCTTCTTCCAAAGCAACACTCCTGCTGTGTAAGAAGGAGCTGAGGTGGGGGGCCCCTAGTCTTCATGTATTCTCCCTCCTGGTGTAGAATCTCCGCCCTAAAAGTCAGCTAGAGTGGAAGCACTGGGGCCCAGCATTCTTGGTCTGCAACACCTGAGCTGGAGCATCTGCCCTTTAAGTAATGAAGTGTTGAGAAAGGGAGCCGCTTCTTACCTGCACTGTTAGTCTGGAACAGAACTGCAATGAGCTGGAGGTGGTGGGATGAGTAATTCTGGCAGCCCGCTGACCCAGTAAGACGCCATAGCTTCAGCGTACGAGCTTGGGAGAGTGGAAGCCCCTATTTTCGTGACTGTGTCTGGATTAGAGCTGGGGCAGCGGCTCCCATAAGATGTAGTAGGACACAATGGGCAGTGATTCCAATGCCTTAGGCTCTCGCTGTTCTTACCATGATTTAGATTTTCTTGGACAAACGATTCCCCATTTGCTGCATGTCCTTAGAACCATTTCTAGACATGTTAAATAACTGTTTTATATTGTTTTCTCCAGTTTAATGGTTGTTGTGAAGATAGTTCATGCTAAAAATCAGTCTCCCAAGCTCAGGGATTTTGGTAAATGGAAGAAAAGGAAACTTTGAAAAGCTCTTATGAAGTTGATACTCTACATATATATTTTACTCATTTAACCTACTTAATGAGTTAAGTAATGAACTGATCACCACATTTATCATGTGGACATTGTTTTTCTTTTTCTCACAGATGAGGACATGGATTCAAAAGTTGCAATAAATCCTTGGAGCCACGGTGCCAGCAGTTTGGTGCAGGTACCGAAATATAGACCTGATTCCAAAATCTATGCTCCATAACCATCCGAGGCCACCCAGGGCTGCAATCCACGGAGACGGCAAGAAACATGACAACAAACAAATACATTGCCCAAGTCTGAAATCTGACTCTGGTTTCTAATTCTACCACTAAACTTTTTATAATTTCCGATTATAAAAATAATGTGAAAATAACATGGCGATTAACATCTATTGATCACTTGGGACTAAGCATCTGCCAGAGATTATTTCATTTAATTCTCACCTACCAAGTAGACACTATTTTCCTGGGGTGATGGGATTGGTCTAAGGTCATAGAGCTATCACGTGTAAGAGGCAGGATCCAGACTCAAAAGGCCAGAGGATCAGAGTTACACTGCTTTCCTGCGTACAATTCCTACTGATTGTTGCCCCAGTTACATAGGACCGCTGAGAAAAATGGCACAGAGATTATTTCTTTGGAGTAACCTCAAATGTTCCATACGATTCATTATTCTGTTTTACTTTTGAATTTCGGGGTTCATTGTTTAATTATAAAAGATGGTAACGATTTTGTCCTTTGCCAGTAATTTTTTCATGCAACTCACTGAAATTTCTGATTTTATAATTTCAGGCCTTTGACCTCAGCTTTTGCTTTCCATAGAAACTGGTGAATTCTGTTTACTAGTTTGCTACGACAATATTTGTTATCAAGCCAAGAACTACTAAATATGTAATATCTGTTCAGTGAATATAAAAGATGTTGCCAGCCAGGCACGGTGGCTCATGCCTGTAATCCCAGCCCTTTGGGAGGCCAAAGCGGGTGGGTCACTTGAGGCCAAAAGTTTGAGAACAGCCTGGCCAACATGACAAAACCCCATCTATACTAAAAAAAAAAAAAAAAATTAGCTGGGTGTCGCAGCGCATGCTTGTAATTCTAGCTACTAGGGAGGCTGAGGAATGAGAATTGCCTGAACCTGGCAGGTGGAGGTTGCAGTGAGCTGAGATGGTGCCACTGTCCTCCAGTGTGGTTGTCAAAGTAAGACTATGTCTCAAAAAAAAAAAAAAAAGATCTTTCCTACTAAATTAATGGCAGATAACTTCTTTAATAAATTTTTTCCTCAAGGCTAATAAGGTTTCTCTTTAGAAATTGTGACAGTTAATTTTATGTATCAACTTGGCCAGGTCATAGTGCCCATTGTGGGGTCAAACACCAGTCTAGATGTTATTGTGAAAGCAGTTTTTAGGTGTGGTGAACTTCTTTTTTTTTTTTTTTTGAGGAGTCTCTGTTGCCCAGGCTAGAGTGCAGTAGCGTGATCTTGGCTCACTGCAACTTCCGCCTCCCAGGTTCAAGCAATTCTCATGCCTCAGCCTCCTGAATAGCTGGGATTATAGGCCCCTACCACCATGCCTGGCTAATTTTTTGTATTTTTAGTAGAAATGGGTTTTTGCCATGTTGGCCTGGCTGGTTGACCAGGCTGGTCTCAAACTCCTGAGCTCAGGCGATCTGCCTGTCTCGGCCTCCCAAAGTGCTGGGATTACAAGCATAAGCCACTGTGCCTGGCCTAGGTGTGGTTAACACTTACATTACTAGGCACTGAAAAAAGTAGATTTCCCTTTAAAACATGCTGGGTCTCCTCCAATCAGTTGAAGACCTGAAGACTCAGGTTGCTGAATATGAAAGAATTCTGTCTCTAGACTGCTTCAGACTCAAGATTGCAATATTCCAAGGAACTTAATCAAATCAACAAGCAAAACTAATCCAATTAAAACAATAGGCAAAGGACATAAATAGACACTTTTCAAAAGAAGACATACAAGTGACCAAAAAACATGGAAAAATGCTCAACGTCGCTAATCATCAGAAAAATACAAATCAAAATCACCATTGGATACTATCTCACACCAGTCAGGATGGCAATTATTAAAGTCAAAACGTAACAGATGTTGGCAAGGCTGTGCAGAAAAGGGAATGTTTGGACACTGTTGGTGGGAATGCAAAGTTGTTCAGCCACTGTGGAAAGCAGTTTGAAGATTTCTCAAAGAACTGAAAACGGAACTATAATACCACTCAGCAATCCCACTACTGGGTATATACCCAAAGGAAAATAATGCATTCTATCAAAAACACACACAGTCGTATGTTCATCGCAGCACTATTCACAATAGTGGAGACATGGAATCAATCCAGTTGCCCATCAACAGTGAACTGGATAAAGAAAATGTGGTACACATACATCATGGAATACTACGCAACTATAAAATGAGTGAAATCGTGTCCTTTGCAGGAATGCAGATGGAGCTGGAGACCATCATCCTAAGAGAACTAATGCAAGAACAGAAAACCAAATACTGCCTATTCTCACTTGTAAGTGGGAGCTAAACACCGATCACACATAGACATAAGGATGGGAACAACAGACACTAGGGCTACTGAACAATGCAGGGGGATCACGGGCTCAAAAACCACCTATTGGGTACTACGCTCAATACCTGGGTGATGGGATCATTTAGATTCCAAACCTCACTGTCATGCAATATACCCATGTAACAAACCTGCACGTGTACCCCTTCATCTAAAATAAAAGTTAAAATTTATAAAGAGAAGAAAAAAAGATTGCAACATCAACTCCTACCGGAACTGTCACCTTGCCCTGCTAATTTTAGACTTGCCAACTTTTACAATCGCATGAGTCAATTCCTTAAAATAAGTTTCTCTATCTTTCTTTACACACACACACACATATATACACACACACGAAAACCTCAGAGATATTGTGGCTTTGGTTCCAGACCAATGCAATAAAGGGAATGAATATTGTAATAGAGTTACATGAATTTTTTGGTTTCCTAGTGCATATAAAAGTTATGTTTACATTATACTACAGTCTATTAAGTATGCAACAGAATTATGTCTGAAAAAATATATACTTTATTAGCAGATACTTTGTTACTAAAAGAATGTTAACGATTATCTGAGTCTTCAGTGACCGCAGTATCTTTTTGATGTTGATGACTACTGATTGATTGGAATGGTGGTTGCTGAAGGCTGGGGTGGCTGTGACAATTTCTTAAAATAAGACAACAATGAAATCTGCCACATCAATTCGCTCTTTTGCAAGAGATTTCTCTGTAGTATATGATGCCATTTGATAGCACTTTACTCACAGAAGAGCTTCTTTCAAAACTGGAGTCAATCCTCTCAAACCCTGCTCCTGCTTTGTCAACTAAGTTTATGTGATATTCTAAATTCTTTGTTGTGATTTCAATAACGTTCATAGCTCTTAACCACGAGTAGATTCCATCTCAAGAAACTACTTTCTTTGCTCATTCATAAGAAGCAACTCCTCATCTGTTCAAGTTTTATTATGAGATTGCTGCAACTCAGTCACATCTTCAGACTCTACCTCTAATTCTCTATTTCTACCACATTTGCGGTTACTTTCTCCACTGATGTCCTGGAATCCTCAAAACCATCTGTGAGGGTTACAATTAACTTCTTCCAAACTCCTGTTAACGCTGATATTTTGACCTGCTTCCATGAATTATGTATGTTATTGATGGCATCTAGAATGGTGAATCCTTTCCAGAAGGTTTCAATTTACTTTACCCAGATCTCTTAAAGGAATCACTACCTATGGCAGCTATAGCCTTACCAAATGTATTTCTTAAATAATAAGACTTGAAAGTCGAAAGTACTCCTTGCTCCATGAGCTACAAAATGAATGTTGTTTTAGCAGGCATTGAAACATGATTCTCTTTGTACATCTCCAGCAGAGCTCTTGGGTGACCAAGTGCATGGTCCATGAGATGTGATATTTTGAAGGGAATCTTTTCTATTTTCTGAGCAATAGGTCTCAGCAGTGGGTTTAAAATATTCAGTAAGCTATGCTATCAACAGATGTGCAGGCTTTGTTGTTCCATTTATACAGCACAGGCAGAGGAGATTTGACATAATGCCTATGGGCCCTAGCATTTTCAGAACGGGGAGTGCGCACTGGCTTCAGCTAAGAGTTACCAGTTGCATTATGCCCTAACAAGACATTCATCCTGTTTTTTGAAGTTTCACTTTTTAAAAAATTTATTTACTTATTTATTTTTGAGACCGAGTCTCGCTCTGTCACCCAGGCTGGAGTGCACTGGCGTGATCTCAGCTCACTGCAACCTCTGCCTCCTGGGTTAAAGCAATTTTCCTGCTTCAGCCTTCTGAGCAGCTGGGATTACAGGCATGCACCACCATGCCGGGCTAATTTTTGTATTTTTAGTAGAGAAGGGATTTTACCATGTTGGCCAGGCTGGGCTCGAGCTCCTGACCTCAGGTGATCCACCCACCTTGGGCTCCCAAAGTGCTAGGATTACAGGCGTGAGTCACCATGCCCGGCCCTGTTCTCTGAAGCTTTAAAGTCAGGCATTGATTTCTGTCTAGCTACGAAAGTCCTACATGGCATCTTCTTCCAACAGAAGATGTTTCATCTACATTGGAAATATGTTGTTTAGCTACTTTCATGAATTACCTTAGATCTTCTGGAGAACCTGCAGCTTCTCTATCAGCACTTCTTGCTTCACCTTGCACTTTTTTGTTACGGAGAAGGCTTCTTTCCTTAAACTTCATGACCCCACTTCTACTGTCCTCAAACTTTTCCTCTCCAGTTTCCTCACCTATTTCACCCTTCATAGAATTGAAGAGCGTTAGGGCCTTGCTCTGGATTAGGGTTTGGTTTAAGGGAATTGAAACAGGTTCAATGGTCCCACAGAACTGATGTTTATGACTTAATTTGAATAAACATAGAAATTGACCCTCCCAGTCTTGAAACTTGAGAAAGTTACATTTGTCTTTTTTGAGTTCCTTTCTCAGGAAACCAACCATCAGGCTTCCAATATAGCGTCAAGGAACTGAAACTCACCAGATCACTCCATCTGGACAATGAGATGCCAGACCCTTCACCCACTGTGATTGCCTAACCCACCAGCTGCTTGTTGCTGACTACCTCCTCTTCCTTACCCCTCCCTAATTCCTACTCTCCCATACATGGTTACATTTCTTCCCTGCTATATAAATCCCTACTTTTAGTCAGTCAGGGAGATGGATTTGAGACTGAGCTCCCATCGCCCTTGGCTGCAGCACCTGATTAAAGCCTTCTTCCCTGGCAATACTCATCTCAGTGACTGGCTTTCTGTGTGGCAAGTAGCTGTGCTAAACCAAACCCCTGGCATTTTGGTAACAGACTATTGTGGCTGGTTTGATCTTCTGTTTAGACCACTAAAACTTTCCCCATAGCAGCAAGAATGCTGTTTTGCTTTCTTATCATTCATGTGTTCATTGAAATAGACTTTTAATTTCCTTCAAGAGCTTTTTCTTTGCATTCATAACTTGGCTAACAGTTTGGCACTAGAGATCTAGCTTTGAGCATATCTTGGTTTTGGATATATCCTCCTCATTAAGTTAACCATTTCTAGATTTTGTTTTAAAGTGAGAGATGTGTGACTCTTTCACTTGAATATGTAGAGGCCACTGTTGGGTAATTAATTGACCTAATTTCAATATTGTTGTGTCTCAGGGAATACGGAGGCCTGAGGAGAGGGGAGAGGCAAGGGAGCAGCTGGTTGGTGGAACAGTTAGAACATACAATATCTTTCTATTACATTTGCCATCTTATATGGGTCAGGTCATGGTGTCCCAGAACAATTACGATAGTAACATAAAAGATCACTGATCACAGATCACCTATGGTAACAGATAATAAAAATAAAAAGTTTGAAATATTACAAGAATTACCAAAATGTAACACAGAGACATGAGGCGTGCACATGCTGCTGGAAACATGGCACCAATAGGCTCGCTAGAAGCAGAGTTGCCACAAACCTTCAATTTGTGGGGAAAAAAAAAATACAATTATCTGCAAAGCACAACAAAGAGAAGTGCAATAAAATGAGGTAGGCTGTGTGTGTGCGTGCGTGTGTGTGTGTGTGTGTGTTTATATCTGTATCGCCAGTGTGTCCTTTTTTTCTAGAGAAGCCTGGCGGATATAGAGAGATGGGAGGAGAAGAGAAAATGGAGGCAGAGAAGCAGGGAGATTTCTGAGATACTTTTCTATGTTTACCCATAATTGCAAGTCTCCATTCTGGAAATGAAGGTGCATCCAAGGAAAGCTCATTGCTCCCTACTTAGACTTCACTTTTGAATACGGAAATTACATAGTTTTTTAAAATTATCTGAACTCTGAAACAGGTTCTTGCTATCTTCATTCTTTTGTGTATTTCCATAGTTCTAAATCCCATGTAAAAGAGAAGGTGCTAAGCTAGTCACAATAATTTGGTATTTAACAGAACTATATGTTACCCAGAGTAACAAAAATTCAGAAATTCACTGTGGATTTAGAGTACACTGTTTTATTAGATGTCTTTTTATTTTATGCTTGAAAATTAAAATGTAACTAATAATTGGTTCCTTAAGATGAAATACACTTAGCATGTTATAAGCCTATTCTGGGAGGAAATAAAGTAATTTCTCACCATTTATGAGTCTCTGTCAGTGAATTTTCCTCTGCCTCTTGGTCAATTTTGGCTGAAAGTGCAAGAAAATAAAAGTATATGAGATAAGTGATAAGCTGTTACACTATTTCAAGCAACATCTGCCCTAAATAACATAACTTATTTTCATTATTAATTCTATTGTACTACAACCAGAAGCTTATGTCAAATCTATGGATGTCATAGATACATGATTTAAATGATTCTACTTAATTTTAATTAAGTGGATCTTATTATATTGACACAGGCAAGACATATTATCTAATCAAAAATTTTGGATTCTGAAAAACTTTCTTTAATGCAGTCACATTAACCTGAGAAAACACTAGCTTCATATTTACATTAGATGTGTCAGTGTTTAAATGCCAACAATTAGTTGAAAATAATTCCCTCAAGCAAAGGCGTAAACACTACATCAAAAAAAAAAAAAAAAAAAGAAAAGAAAAAAGCCCTAAACAGAAATGGTATGTGACATTCCTCAGTTACGTTAAGAATTTTGAACTCATTTCAATAGTTCATACTAAACCACAGGTGAATAGATCATGGTCTGTTCTGAAAAGGGGGAATGTAATAATATACCCATTTGCTTGCTATCATTTTTATTTAAAAATAAAGAATTGTGATCTGCTGCAAACCCAAAGGTCAAATTTGAGGAGATTAAATCAGTATTTCAAATTGCTTAAAATAACGTAGGAACTCCATCACTGAAAGTATGGCCGTGACTTCATTTTTTTTTTTTTTGGATAAGTAAGCATTCTAGGAATTATGTATTACTTTACCTCCACCCATTTCCCCATACCTCCATACATATTAATATATGTTTGACATGAAAGTTTTGAAGATACTTTTATTTCATGCATTGCTCTTTGATATTTTTAGTCTATCTATTAGATTTTAAAACATTTGTTGGGACCTGCTAAATTGATTTCATGACTCACTAATGGTTTGTGACCCACAGTTTGAAAATCACTGAGCAACAGGACAAAAAAAAAAATTAAAATGTAAAAAATAAACCCTGGGACTAGTGAAAGAAGAAGTTGTATTTTTATTATCATTCCTCTTTGGGTCACATGTGGGGCCATTTGGAGAACTTAGGAGACATAGTGGAGCAGGGCAAATTGATTATAAAAAACGGGAACTGTGTATGAAATAAAACCCATGGTCACTTGGAAACTGTTAGTATCTCTATCACTACTTACAACACAATAGAACAGCTTAGGCTAGTTTATGTTTTACAACCTCAAGACAGTGTTCTTTCAAAGGTTTGCATGGTATCTGCAAAGTCATAACCCAGTGTCATGTTGCCACTCTTTCCCAGGATTTTCAGGATTTAACAGGGATCATTTCAGGTGGCAGCAGATATTTTTTTCCTTCTTTCCTTTCCCTTTTTGTACGCCAGATTGTTTGTATAAACTTATGGGTCAATTGATAACTATATTAAAAAACAGAATGAATATTCTATGATT
Organism: Theropithecus gelada; assembly: GCF_003255815.1. Lineage (NCBI taxonomy): Eukaryota > Metazoa > Chordata > Mammalia > Primates > Cercopithecidae > Theropithecus > Theropithecus gelada. The sequence goes on along the minus strand of NC_037668.1, from coordinate 214,175,429 downwards.
TTACTTTGAAAAGGCTCCAGCATGAACATAATGTTTTATAAAAATGTGCTCTGAGATGCCCTGCATAAAAGACGATTTGCTTCCAGAAACAATTCTAGGAATACATAAAGTTTGTTTAGGCGAAATAACAAAAGCACTACAATGCATACTATTTTCAGGAAGGGTATTTTTCCAATTGCCCTCACATATCTTTGCTTTTTCTTTGCAAAGTACAGAGATTAAGGTAGACTAGAAGAAGGAATTTCTAGACTATTTTAGAAGTTAAAGTAAACGATTTATGACACTTAAAAACACACTACAGTAGAACAAGATGCCAGAGATCTGTATTCGATTCCTGATTTTGCCATTTAAATTATCTCTGTGACTTTAGGCAGATGCATCTGTTAACACGTACAAAATACTTAGCATGGTGCCTCCAATAATCAGTAGAAACTTAATAGATAAATAACCTTTGAAAATTCTGGATCTGAAGATCTCAACATTCTTAAAGTGATATAATATATAATGTTTAACTGAGTCAGTCAACTAATAATTTATTATATTCCAATGCTATATTCAATAAAGAAAACACATACAGCTTTTCAAAAAGCATAAGCTTCTAAATTGTGTTTAGTGGAATAAAGTAAGTTTCATTTGTTCGTAATGACCTCTCTTGATGTTCACCAAAACAGCTCTTGCTTAGTTGCGTGAGCAAGTTGGGCTGAAACAAAAACTTTAATCCAATTTGACAGAAGACTGATTCTTATTGAGGAAACAAAACATAAAGCCAGATTTTCTTATCAAACCTAATAGCCGCATCACAATCAGAAAGACAAATTGCAATAAGAAACAATCTCTTCAAATGCTCTATTATCCATTATTTTAGATACTTTTGAAGCTAAAGGGATTTGTGTATTCAAACTGTAATCAGCTTCGATAAACAGTCAAATGAGAGATCAGAGCAAGAACATTAGAGTACACATTTCAATTCCTGATGTAGAGTCAGTAATTCAAGGAACTGAACAGATTTCCTTTGTGTACCAATCTTAGGAAAGACTTTCTGAAAATTTGGGGTGCAATTCCATTTTATGGGAAAACAGAGATACCGTTTTTCCAACATGCTGCTTGTATATATGCATCATCAATATTTTATTGTCACAATATATATATATATTTTTGAGACAGGGTCACACTTTGTCACCCAGGCTGGAGTGCAGTGGTACAACCGTGGCTCACTGCAAGCTGCAATTCCTCCTGTAATCCTCCTGCTTCAGCCTTCCGAGTAGCTGGGATTACAGTGTGTGCCAACACGCCTGGCTAAATTTTTCAATCTATTTTTTGTAGAGATGGAGGTCTTGCTATGTTGCCCAGGGTGGTCTCAAACTCCGAGGCTCAAGCAATCCTTCCGTCTTGGCCTCTCTAAGTGTTGAGATTACAGGCATGAGCCACCATGCTTAGCCAACAATTCTTTTAAACATACTTATGGTGTTAACTTAGTGACCACTGCAGGACATGGTTGCTTTACATGGTGAGGGCGAACCTTCCAAACCAAAATAAAATGTAATTTAATCCGTGAAAATTAAAATATCATTTAGAATAAAATAAATCTGCCATTCGTTCATGAAGCAAGCAAGCTAATTACATGCAGTGACCCCAGTCAGACCAGCTGTGCTTTTCAGTCTAAGAAACAACTTTGAGAGGCTGTGGACCACCACTGTTACATGCACAGACTTTCAAACATGACTTTGCTGAAGGTAACACAGAAAATGAGGTGATTTTCTATTTGCAACAACTTATTGTTATTTGATTTCCTAGTGTATTGTTTTCTAAAAGTACAAAAATTGTTTTCAGGTACTTTCTAATGGCATAAATGGTTTTGCAAAGTTTTGAAAGCCAGCGTAACTTTTAGCAGCAGTTTCTTATGTACTGATAATCAACTATTAATAAACTTCATTCAAACCAAGTATGCCAAGTGAATTGCATAAAAGAGATAAAAAAGATTTCAATTTTCTACTACAAGATTAATTTCCTAACTCTTTAGAGTAGACACTTCATTTCTTTTTGACATGATTCAAATCATCAGGATGGCAAATTTCTGGTCATTCATCATCAAGATAATTATAGGGTAGCTAAAGCAGCATTCAAAATAGACAAATAGGCACAAGGCTTCGTTGGTGATCTTCATATTGTCATCACATCACTGGGCTTTCTGTGCTACTCTCGCCCAGCAATGCCTCACCACTTTTTTTCTTTTTTTTTTGACACAGAGTTTTGTTCTTGTTGCCTGGGACAGAGTGCAGTGGCGCGATCTTGGCTCACTGCAACCACCACCTCCCCATTTCAAGCGATTCTCCTGTCTCAGCCTCACAAGTATGTGGGATTACAGGCACATGCCACCACACTAGGCTAATTTTTCTAGTTTTAGTAGAGACGGGGTTTCATCACATTGGTCAGGCTGGTCTCAAACTCCTGACCTCAGGTGATCCGCCCACCTCAGCCTCCCAAAGACCACTTTTGACAGAAGCGTTTTTATGGCCTAATGGACATCATTACCCAAGGGCATCCCAGATCTCTGAGAGCAATCACCTCTCCTCTACCTTGTACCATAAAAGCTACACTTTTTTGTAAATGCTTAGACTTTGCAAGGTCTTTCTCCCACTCTGCCTCTCATCTTCAGATCCCACAAGGTCCAGTGTTGGGAGCTAGAACATGAGCTTTAGTCAGATAAACCTGGGTTTGAATTGTAATGCAGCCATTGAATTGCAGTAGATTTTAATAAATTTGAATAATCGCTTCTTTGATGTAATAACTTTTATTCATCATTAAAGCAGGGTAATAATTTCTTTTTCATTGAGTTGTTTCATGATTTAATAAAATAATGTATAAATCACCCAGTATCTAGTCATCCTCTTCCTGTCTTTCCTTTATGCCCACATCAGTATTATTATAAAGTAGGATGGAGATGCGTTGCTTGCAATATGTGAAAAGTCTTCCATTGTAGGAATCTCACATATTTCCTTGTTAATTTTTCTATACAGAATCCAGATGTTGAATTAAAAATATACTTTGCTAAAATAAGGTTGCCTCTTTACAGCAACAGACAAATTATGGCCAAGACCTTTATAAAACCATGGGATTGCTTTAAAATATATTTAATAGATTTTACTTCTACTTAATTTGTGTGTGAAGTTGTTTTAACTGGCGTAGAATGGAGAAGTCCAATGCCTACAGTAGAAGCACAGAGATTAATAGCTCCTTACTCCCCTCCCTACTTTTTAAAGACATAGCAGTAAATAAAATTGCTACAAGGGATAAGATAATACTTTAGGTGAATTTAGTGAGAACCTGATGAAATCTAAAAGATAGAATGATTTTTTAAAAAAATTTAATCCTCTTCTGAAGCTCACCTCTTTATTCCAAACATACTATGTGTAATTATTCATAGCTTGATGTTTGAGATTCACTGCCAAGAAAAATGTTCTGAGATAGAGTATACTGAAAACAGAATTAATAGTGGAGTAGAGTGATAGTAAAATAAAGCAATCAATCCTCCACTGACACTGGAGGAAAGGAACAGGATGATGTAGTTTAAGAAAAAAGGCAACAATGAAAAGTGGTTTATAATGACAATATTCAGAGAACACCAGTAACTCTTATTTGAATAGACCTAAAATTGCAGCTCCTTAGGGAAGTTGATCACTTGCTGCACCTATTATTTTAGTGATGATGTTTTCCCTTTTGCCCACCCCCCAAATCTCAAATGATAGAGATCTGCAATTTGAGGCAGAGAAAGCCTGTAGTTGGAACCATACAACAAAAGAAACAGCAAATGTTTTAGGAGGCAGCCTTTATTTATTTGGTTACTTTTCTTTCCATCTATTTATTTTAGAGTTAAGGGCATAAGATTACCTTTTAGATCTGATCCTACCAAAGAGACCATTGGCTTACACAGTCCTGTGCCACTGAACATGCAACTGATTAAAAATAGTGATTTAATGGTTCTGTTACAGAACTTTTTTATTTGGTGATGTCTTCTCCAACGGCACTAATGTATCTGACTCCAAATCTCTACCTCCACAAATACTTTCTGGTGGTTGCTGTCCTACTAAGTTACTATTTTGACCCAGTGATTAGTGTCTGTAGTTGCTGTCTGGCTCCAGACTCTTTTGCAATGTGAAATATTTCTGCTGAACTTGCTCCAAATGGCTATGAGTAAGCAAAGACATGAAATGGACGCCCTTTCTGATCTTGAGCTTTCATGAGGGAATACCACATATTCCCAGGTAATTGGAGACAGAGTTGCATTTGAGTAATATCAGATGGAAGGCAACTCAGAACCCTTTCATGTGCTTGTCTAGGCTCTAAATCTTTTTGCTATTTTTCCTTTTTATTTAAAGTGTTAACTAGTTTTTGTTTATAATTAGCTATGAATGTGCGTTCCAGTTGCTTTTAAGTGCAGCCAGTATGGGATATTTTTTAGACACATGCAGTGCCTTTTCTCTGAGTCATTTAAAGTTGTCATTTAACTGAAGATACATTGCTTTAGTTTTGAGATTTTTGACACACTTTTCCTTTTGACGATGAACTAAAAGGTAAATTTAAGTAGTTCATACATGTCACAGTGTATGACTTTCAGAATATCTTTCCTTAGACAGCAAGAGAAATAGCTAAGTCCCAATGCATCTTCCTCCTCTGTGCTGCGCATGTTCCTAGGACAATAAAACAAAGCTGTGGAACACTCCTAGGAGGAAGAAAGAGAGCATCTGAGGCATAAAACGACAACTTGACCTTTGCAATAATTCACAGCTACCTTTTATTTAATACTGAGGGTTATTTCAACTTTGTACGTAAAATATATATCATCGTGCCTCTAGAAATACAGGTGTATATAAACATATGGGGGCTAGTTATTAAAAACTCAAGGACATATACGTAATAGAAAATGACACATACTTTAAACATTTTATATATGTGGCTTCTGGCTAAACCTAAAATATAGGAAAGCAGTGTGCTATTATCACCCAGTCTGATGTACGTATTGAAGTGGTCCTCAGTGAAATTTCTCTCCAAATCTTCGTTTTAAAGCCAAAGTAGAAAAGACATGGGAAAACCTAATACGCATCCATGAGCTAGACAGTACAGTAGACAGTATAGTCTAAAGGAGCTGGAACAATTTTCCTACTAGAAAATTGCTGACTCGAACTAAATTTTTATATCAAATCATACCCAAATCTATATATTACTCTACCTACAGGATAAATAAATCTCTCCTAGACTTTCACTAATGTAGCATAGAAATAAAGACATGCCTTGGGCCAATTCCTTTCCTTTTTCTTTGCTAAGAGACAACTACCCTATTGAAGAATATAAATGAAGCATACACTTACTAATACCAGGCTGAACTTAAATAAAAATCCTTCAGATAAAATGAAAACCTCATTGAGCCTTTAACTAAAAATATGCAAATACACGCATTAGGGCTGAGCTTTCCATATTGAAAGCAATATCAATGAATTCCAATTTAGGGATTCAAACTATCAAAACACAAAACTGCTGGAAATAAAAATCAGAAAGCCAAAAAAACTTCTGGTGTGTTTCTTTTCTTCCTGATCTTACTTGCCAAAACAATGCTTAAAGCCTAGGGCATTCCAATCCTAGAGACAAAAGCCACATAATTTAACATTACAATATTTTAGCCAACATTTGAATGTCTAGCTTTGTTAGGGACTCATATGCAGGTAATATTACATAGTTTTTTCCTTTAAGAAAATGGTAGATCGAGAGAGAGACAAATTATCATACATGCAGATGTTATAGAGATGTTTAAATGGGAATGTTAATATGGAATGATGTTGATATTACTATTCTAATTCTTTACATATAATAACCCAAGATAATAAACCCTATAAGAAAGGGTTTATAATTATTCCCACTTAAAATCAGCAAATTAGCAATTAAAAAACTTGATTAAGATTCCAGAAACATTAAATAAAGGAGACAGGATTCAAACTCATGGACTCTGACTCCCAAGTCTTAACACTGGCAAATTAGTATGAGTACAGTTAAGTGAAACATCCATTTGCCTATCGAGAGAGAAGTCAATAAGGAAAAGACAAAGGTAATGCATGTGAGTTGGGACTAAAATGATTAACAAGTTAGTCAAGTAGAAAAAGGAACAGAGACCGGAGAGGGTAAACAATGAACAGTGGGAAAAAAGACACAGAAGCAAAGTTGCACCATAGTTTGAGACGTCAAGAAGAAAGATAAAGGAGACAAAACTGGAAATACAAAGGAAAAGAGCTGGCAAAAATGCCATGCAGAGGCAGATGCAGCCTCTCATGGTGTGATCATACAACAGGCAAAGCAAAGAAGATTGAATTGTGTTCATTTTATTTGATTTTTTTTTTTTGCCTAGAATATATTTCTTTTTTTAAAAATTATTATTTTAGATTCGGGGGGTATATATATGCAGATTTGTTACATGGAGATATCACATAATGCTGAGGTTTGGGCTTCTACTGAATCCATCACCCAAATAATAAACATAGTATTCAATAGGTAGTTTTTTGACCCTTCCCTCCTCTTCCTCTTCCCACCTTTGGAGATTCCAAGTCTATTGTTTCCATCTTTATGTCCATGTGCACCCATTATTTAGCTCCCACTTAAAAGTGAAAATTTGTAGCATTTAATTTTCAGTTTCCATGTTAATACACTGAGGATAATAGCCTTCAGCTGCATCCATGTTGCTGTAAATGACACAATTGTATTCTTTTTTATGACTGAGTAGTATTCCATATACATATATGGTAGTATATATAATATAGTAGTATTCCATATATAAAGAAAAATATGTATTTCTATCATCTGTTATGATGCTGTTGATGGACACAGGTTGATTCCATGACTTTGTCACTGAGAATAGTGCTGTCAAACATATGAATGCAGGTGTCTTTTCTACACAGTGATTTCTTCTCTTTTTGGTAGACACCAAGTAATGGGGTTGATTTCTGGGTCAAAAGGTAGTTCTCCTTTCAGTTATTTGAGGAATCCCCATACTGTTTTTTGTACAGGTTGTACTAATTTACGTATCAACAATATATAACTATTCCCTTTTCCACACATCCATGTCTACCTCTGCTGTTTTTGGCTTGCTAATAGCTGCCATTCTAACTGTTGAAAGATGGTATTCCATTGTGATTTTAATTTGCATTTCACTGATGACTAATAATGTTCAGCAGTTTTTCATGTATTTGTTGATCACTTATATGTCTTCTTTGAGAAATGTCTATTTATATCCTTTGCCAACTTTTTAATGGGATTAGCTTCTTCTTGTTGAGTTGTTTGAGTTCCTTGTGGATTCTTGACACTAATTCTTTTTCAGGAGCATAATTTGCAAGTATTTTCTCCCACTCTGTAGGTTGTTTGTTTACTCTGTCGATTCTGTGTCTTCTGCTGTGCAGAAGCATTTTCATTTAATTAAGTCCCATTTATCTATTTTTCATTCTGTTGCATTTGCTTTTGAGGTCTTTGTCATAAATTCTTTGCCTAGGCCACTGTCCAGAAGAATTGTTCCTAGGTTTTCTTCGAGCATTTTTACAGTTTCAGGTCTTACATTTAAGTCTTTAGTCCATCTTGAGTAACTTTTTGTATATGGTGAAAGATTGGGATCCAGTTTCATTGTTTTACATATGATTATCCAATCGTCCTAGCACCATTTATTGCATACAGTGTCTTTTACCCATTGTTTATTTCTGTCAGCTTTAAGATTGGTTGGTTTTACATATGTGGCTTTACTTCTTGGGGCTCTATTCTGTTCTATTGATCTATTGCATCTAATTTTGTACCAGTACCATGCAGTTTGGGTTACTATAGTCTTATAGTACAATTTGAAGCCACAAAATGTGATGTCCGCTTTTTTTTTTTTTTTTTTAATTTAAGATTACTTTGGTTATTCAGGCTCAGTTTTGGTCCCATATGAATTTTAGGACTGTTTTTTCTAATTCTGTGAAAAATTATGTTGGTAATTTGATAGGAATTACACTTCTGCAATTTTGAAGATTGCTTCGAACAGTATTTTTTTTTTTTTTTTTGAGATGGAGTCTCACTGTGTCACCCAGGCTGGAGTGCAGTGGCACGATCTTGGTTCACTGCAACTTCCGCCTCGTGGGTTCAGGCAATTCTCCTGCCTCAGGCTCCTGAGTTGCTGAGATTACAGGCAGCTGCCACCACACCTGGTTAATTTTTGTATTTTTAGTAGAGATGGGGTTTCACCAGGTTGGTCAGGCTGGTCTCAAACTCCTGACCTCAGGTGATCTGCCCACCTCAGCCTCCCAAAGTGCTGGGATTACAAGCCCGGACAGTATTTTAATGATGTTGATTCTTCTGATCCATGAGCTCAGAATGTTTTTTCATTTGTTTGTGCCATCTACACAATTTCTTTCATCAGTGTTTTATAGTTCTCCTTGCAGAGATCTTTCACTTCCTGACTTAAATATTCCTAGGTATTTTACTTTTGTGTATGGCCATTGTAAGTGGGACTAAGTTATTGATTTGGTCTTGGTTTGAATGTTAGTGGTGTACAGAAATGATACTTACTTTTATACATTTATTTTGTATCATGAAATTTTGCTGAAGTCATTTATTAGGTCTAGGTATCTTTTGGAGTGATCTTTAGGGTTTTCTAGGTTTATAAGATCATGTCATCAGTGAGCAGAGATAATTTGACTTCTTCTTTTCCAATTTGAATGCCTTTCATTTCTTTTTCTTGCTTGATTGCTTTGGCTATGACTTCCAGCACTGTGTTGATTAGGAGTGGTGAGAGTAGACATCCTTGTCTTGCTCCAGTTCTCAGGGAAAATGCTTTTATCTTTTCCCCATTCTGTATAATGTTGGCTGGGAGTCTGTTATATATGGCTTCTATTTTGAGATATGTTCCTTCAACGTCTACTTTGTTGAGGGTTTTTATCATGAAGCAATGTTGGATTTTACTGAATGCCTTTTCTGCATCTATTAAGATGATTGGCCAGGTGCAGCGGCTCATGCCTGTAATCCCAACACTTTGGGGGACCCAGGTAGGCAGATCACCTGAGGTCAGGTGTTCGAGACCAGCCTGGAAAACATGGAGAAATCCCGTATCTACTAAAAATACAAAAATTAGCTGGGCATGGTGGCACGTTCCTGTAATTCCAGCTACTCAGAAGGCTGAGGCAGGAGAATCTCTTGAACCTGTGAGGTGGAGGCTGCAGTGAGCTGAGACCTAACCACTGCACTCCAGCCTGGGCAACAGAGTGAGACATGTCAAAAAAAGAAAAAGAAAAAAGATGATCATATGGTTTTTAAAATCTCTTTGTGTGGTAAATTATTTATTGAAACACATATGTTAAACCATCCTTGCATTCCTAAAATAGAACCCACTTGATGGTGTTGTATAATATTATCTTTTTGATGTGCTGTTGGATTTGGTTTGCTAGTATTTTCTTGAGAATTTCTGCATCTATGTTCATCAGAGATATTCCTCTGTGTGTGTGTGTGTGTGTGTGTGTGTGTGTGTGTGTGTGTTTTCTGTTGTTGTTGTGTTCTTGCCTGATTCTGGTATCAGGGTCATACTGTTTTCATGAATGAGTTACAAAGGAATACCTCCTCCTTCATTTTTTTGAATAGTTTCAGTATGCTTGGTCCTAGCTCTTTGTATGTCTGGTAAAATCTGGCTGTTAATCTGTCTGGTTCTGGGCTTATTTGTGTTTAGAGATTTTTGTCTTTTAAATTACTGACTCAATTTCATTACTTGTTATTGGTCTGTTTTGGATTTTCTACTTCTTCATGGTTCAATCTTGGGAGGTTGTATGCTTCCAGGAGTTTATCCATTTCCTCTAAGTTTTCTAGTTTGGGAGCATAGAGATGCTCATAATAGTCTCTGATGACTTTTGTATTTCTTTGGTATCAGTTTGTGTTGTCAACTTTATCATTTCTGATTGTGCTTATTTTAATCTTTTTTCCTTGGTTAATCTAGCTAGTGGTCTATCTATTTTGTTTGTCATTTCAAAGAACTAACTTTTTGTTTTGTTGATCCTTCATCATTTTTTTTGGTCTCAATCTCATTTAGTTTTGCTCTGATCGTAGACATTTTGTTTTTTCTTTCTTCCTTTTTTTTTTTTTTTTTTTTAAACTAGCTTTGAATTTGGTTTGTTCTTGCTTTTCTAGCTCCTTGAGGTGCAATGTTACATTGTTAACTTGAGAGCATTCTGTCCTTTTTTATGCAGGCATTTAATGCTATAAATGTTCCTCTTAGCACTGTTTTGCTGCATCCCAGAGGTTTTGGTATTGACCAAGGAAAAAAAGTGCAAATATTTTTCCACTAGTTTAAATTTAACACAATTCATCAGTTCAACATGATTTAATTATCCAAAATATATATGCACCCAGTAGCAGCTGTATCTAGTTTCATTCATTTCAAAAAACCTTTTGATTTCTACCTTAATTTTGTTGTTTACCCAAAGGTTTTGTAGGAGCAAGTTGTTTACTTTCCACATACTTGTGTAGTTTTGAGAGTTCTTCCTGGTATTGATTTTCAATTTTATTTTATTTTTTTCTGAGAAGATACTTGATATTATTTCATTTAAAAAATCATTAAAACTTGCTTTATGGCTAAACACATGGTCAATTTTGGAGAATGTTTCATGTATAGATGATAAAAAATATATGTTCTGTTGATATTAAGTAGAATATTCTATAAATAAATGTCTTTCCATTTGGTCTAGAGTCCAGTTTAAGCCCAGAGTTCCTTTGTTGATTTTCTGCCTTTATAATCTGACTAATATTGCCAATGGGGTATTGAAGTGTCCCTGAATTCCTCTATTGCTGTCTATCTCTTGTCTCAGGTCTAGTAGTATGTTTTTTTAAATGAATCTGGGTGCTCTGCTACTGGGTGCATATATATTTTAGATAATGAAATCCTGTTGAACTGATGAATTGTGTTAAATTTAAACTAGTAGAAAAATATTTCCACTTTTTTTCCTTGGTTAATCTAGCTAGTGGTCTATTTTGTTTATCATTTCAAATAACCAACTTTTTGTTTTGTTGATCCTTTGTCAACTTAGTTGAAGTGGAACTTCAATTAAGTTCCACTTCTGGACTTAACTGAAACAAACCAAACTTACACTCCTGCTGTAATTAACTAGAAAAATAAATATAATACATGAAACTGTTTTCGTATACTGAAAAATAAGCAGCATAGGAATCTGATCTCCATGGTGCCCTGCATTCTTTGTAGATTTCTATCTAAAGGCAATTTTTAAATCATAGATGCTAGAAAGGAGAACCCAAATAAGCCAATCAGTTTTGCTGAGTTGAGGAAATACAGATAGAAGTCTAGGTAGGCTGACATGACTAAAAGATGAGGAACAGAGTTCTAGAGAAGAAATACTTTTCAGAAAAGAAGGGTCAAAAATCTGCATTAAGCTTTCTAAATTTTAGCTGGGTATTAAATGGCACATTTATAGAGTAAAATTATATAAGTACAAGAAAAGAACCACCAAGAAAATATAAGCTGAACAATTCCCAAAGCTTTTCCAGGGCCAAAAGATGTTCGCTGTCTAAAGAGGCAGAGTGGAGAGCTGTCATTGATCACATGAGACAGGATGGTCTTGGAGAACTCAGTGGGGGAGATAAATTATTAGTAAGACTGAATTATCACTGGCATGAAGGATGCCCCAGACTAGCCTAAGCAAAGCTTAAAAACAAGCCCTAAAGGGATCAACTGAGTCACATGTTGCCTAAATTATCTGCCTAAACAAAGTCAAATACTCTAAAGAAATGCACAAAACCTAGACACTCAACAACATAATGTGCATAGTGTCTAGCACTTAATAAAAAAATTACTAGACCAACCAAGTATCACGAAAGTGCAATCACATTCTTTAAGTCAATAGACAGAGACCCAGGAATGACAGAAGATGAACCAGCAAATAAGGATATTAATACTAATGGAGTTTTTTGTAACCACCCTCAAATATTAAAGAAAAACATGAACATAATGAGAAGAAAATGGAAGATATAAAAAAAAAGAACTCAGTGGAACTTGTAAAGTGAAAAATATAGCATCTGAAATAAAACATCCACTGAATGGAAACCACATAAGATTAGATACTGTAGAAGAAAATAACAACAAACTTGAAGATGTAAAATTTGGATCTATTCCAACTGAAGCACATAAAGGAAAAGACTGAAAGGACAGCAGAATCTTGATGACCTTGTGACAGTAGTAAACATTCTAGTGTTATGTGTCATTGTAGTCCCAGAACAAAACAAGAGATGGAGACAGAAAAATCACTGAAGGAATAAGGGTCAAAAGTTTTCTCAATTTGATACACACCATAAACTCCTAAAACCAAGAGCTCAGTTAACCTCAAGAGAGAGAAAAACACAGCCGGGTGTGGTGGCTCATGCCTGTAATGCCAGCACTTTGGAAGGTCGAGGTGGGTGGATCACCTGAGGTCAGGAGTTCAAGACCAGCCTGGCCAACATGGTGAAGCCCTGTCTCTACTAAAAATACAAAAAATAGCTGGGTGTGGTGGTGGGCACTTGTAATCCCAGTTACTTGGGAGGCTGAGGCAGGAGAATCACTTGTACTTGGGAGGCGGAGGTTGCAGTGAGCCAAGATCATGCCATTGCACTCCAGCCTGGCAACAAAGGTGAAATCCTGTCTAAAAAAAAAAAAAAAAAAAAAGAAAAGAAAAAAGAGAGAAAAACACATATACCAATGCATATCATAATAAAAATCCTATAAAATCCTATAAAACAGCAATAGAGGTAAAATTTAAAAACCAGAGTTTAGGAGAGTGGGGAGACACATTTTATAACAAGCAACAAAAATATAAATTACCAAGGACTTTGTGGTAGGCAGAATAATGGCCCTCTAAAAATGTCCATGTCCCAATCCCCAGTTGTGAATATATTATATTACATGGGAATATGATATAATAAATTTAGGGGGAATTAATTTATTAATCTCAGCTGTAAACATATTATATGACATGGGAATATAATATAATAAATTAAGGGGGAATTAAAATTGCATATGGAATTAAGGTTGCTAATCAGCTGACCTTAAAATGAGAAGCTCATCTTGTATTAAACCTCGTTGGCCCAATGCAATCACTGGGTCCTTGCAAGTCAAAGAGAAAGGTAGCAGCATTAGCGTCAGAGCAATACATCACAAGGAAACAAGGAAACCTCAACCAGCTATGGCTAGGTTGGAAGACAGCTGGAAGCCATAAACCAAGGAATGTGGGCAGCTTCTAGAATCTAAAAAAAGGCAAAGAATTGTACGCCCTAGATACTCCAAAAGGAACACAGCACTGCTAATATAATTTTTGTCCATTTCGAGTTTCTGACTTGAAGAATTATAAGATAATAAATTTGTATTGTTTCAAGCTATGAAGTTTGTGGTAATTTGTTACAGCACTAATGGAAAACTAATATAGATTCCTTGTCAGAAACTATTCAAACACAAGACAAAAGAACAATATCTTAACTGCAGAAAATAAAAAAAACCTGTTAACTGAGAATTCTACATTCAGTAAGAATCTCTCTCAAAAATGGGAAATAAACGATTTCAAGAAAGCAATGGCTAAATAAAATTTTCCACCTGCAAATCTACGTAATGAGAAATGTTAAGGAAGTTATTCAGGCAGAATAAAAATGATACCTAATGAAAAGCTGGATCTATGCAAATGAGTGAAATAAACTGGAAATGCTAATCATGAGGATGAATATAAAATACAATTTTGTCATTTAAAAAATGTTTTAAGATGATGACTTAAATGCAAGTAGGAGCAATATATTGTTTTGGTTATATCATATGTAGACATAAAATATATGACAATAACAGCACAAATAACAGAAGGGAGAATGAAAGTATACTGTTGGAGAGTTCTTACATCACCTGTGAGGTTGTATAACACTACTTGAAGATAGACTGTGATAAATTAAAGGGGCACAACACTAGAGTGACCACTGAAAATATTAAACAAAGATGTACAGCATATAAGCCAGTGGTGGAAATAAGATGAGATATAGTTGACCTTCAATATCCCTGGAAGACTAGTTCATCTATGGTATCCCACAGATACCAAAATCCATGGATGCTAAAGTCCCTTACATAAAATGATGTACTATTTGCATATAACCTACACACATCCTCACATATACTTTAAATTATCTCTGTAATAACATAAATGTCATGTAATATAAATAATATGTAAACAGTTGTTATGCTGTATTGTTTGGAGAAGAATGACAAGAAAATAAGTCTATACACATTCTACAGGTACAAACATCCTTTTTTTTGTTGAAGTTTTTTGATCTGCAGTTGACCGAATCCACAGATGCAGAACCCACAGATACGAAGGGCTCATTATATTAAAAAATACTAATCAATAAGAAAAAGGGGAAAGAAAAAAAAGAAGGAAAACAATAGATGAAACAAATAGTAGACAAATATAAAGATCAAAAGTTAAACTCAACCCTATCATTACTATATTAAATGTAATTGTTCTAAATGCCCCCAATTAAAAGCCAGAGATTGTTTGGCTGGATCAGAAAAATAAGACTCAACTTTATGCTCTCTAGAAAAAGAAATTCACTTAAAATATAAATGCACAATTAGGTTAAAAGTAAAAGGATAAAATGGTATATTATGTAAACACTAGCCATAATAAAGCTGAAGTAGCTGTATTAAAAATAGACAAATTAGACCTCAGAACAAGATATGTTATCAGGAAAAAAGGAGAAACAATACATAATGATAAAGGGATCAATTCAAAAAGAAGATATAACAATTCTAACTATGTTTGCATCCAAAAACAGAACTTCAAAATACATAATGCAAAAACTAACAAAAATAAAATGAAAGAAAGACAAAATTCCCAACTGACAAAACAGAAAGAAAAAATAGACAATCAAAAGTTGTAACTAGAGATTACAGCCTTCTTACTAACTGATAAATAAATTAGAAAGAAAATCAGTAAAGACATATTAAACAACACTATCAAAGCAATAGGGACATTTATACAAAACCCTGAAAACCTGACAGGTCACCCTTGCAGCTGGGGAATGAACTGGAGGGAATGGAGGCTTGAGACAGACATATCAATTGAGAAACTGTTATGATAATGTGGATAGCAAGTAGAAGGACATGTGAGAGATAATCTCGAGTTAAGAATGCCTCTGAAGTTTCGGCCGGGCGTGGTGGCTCATGCCTGTAATCCCAGCACTTTGGGAGGCTGAGGCGGGTGGATCACGAGGTCAGGAGATCGAGACCATCCTGGCTAACATGGTGAAACCCCGTCTCTACTTAAAATACAAAAAAAACTAGCCGGGCGTGGTGGCAGGCGCCTGTAGTCCCAGCTACTCGGGAGGCTGAGGCAGGAGAATGGTGTGAACCCGGGAGGCGGAGCTTGCAGTGAGCCGAGATCGCACCACTGCACTCCAGCCTGGGCAACAGAGCAAGACTCTGTCTCAAAAAAAAAAAAAAAAAAAAAAAATGCCTCTGAAGTTTCATGCTGGGAAATGGATGGGAATAGGAAAGTTCAAAAAGGTAAATATTTCATTTGATGATTACAGCAACAAATATTCCTAAATGCATTGCTTTATTAATAAAAACGCTTCTATGAATTTTATGAGATCCATCAAGTATGCCTTCTAACCATCTTCTGTGTTGCAGCTATAACATCTCATTGCAGGTATGCCTGCTTTTATTTTGCTTTGCTTTACTGTGTTTTGTAGATAATTTTTGTTTTATTTTTATTTTGTTTGTTTTTTTACAAACAGAAGATCTGTGGCAACTGTGGTCGAATGGCTATTGGCACCATTTTTACAACATCATGTGCTTACTTTGTGTCATATCACTTTGGTAATTCTCACTGTATTTCAAACTTTCCCATTATTATTTTGTCTGTTATGGTGATCTGTGATCAGTGATCTTTGATGTATTTATTAAAATTGTTTTGGGGCACCACAAACTATGACCACATAAGATGGCAAACAATCAATAAATATTGTATGTGTTCTCACTTCTTCACCAAAAGGCTGTTTATCATCTCTTTTCCTCTTCTCAGCCTCCGTATTCCCTGAGATACAACAGTGTTGAAATTAGGCCAATTAATAACCCTACAATATTGAAATTAGGCCAATTAATAACCATGCAATAATTAATAACCCTACAATTAATAACCCTACAGGCCTCTCAGTGTTCAGGTGAAAAAAAAAGAGTTATATATGTCTCACTTTAAATCAAAAGTCAGAAATAATTAAGGTTAATGAGTTAGGGACGTCCAAAGTGGAGAGAGAATGAAAACTAGTTCTCTCGCTTGAGACAGACAAGTTGTTAATACAAAGGAAAAGCTATTGAGGGAAGTTTAAAGTGCTACTTCAGTAAAGAAATGAATGACAAGAAAGCAAAAACAACATTACTGCTGATGGAAACATTTTTAGTGGTCCGATTAGATTATACCAGCCAGAACATTCTCTTAAGCCAGTGCCTTGTCCAGAGCAAGGCCCTAGTTCTCTTCAATTGTATGAAGACTAAGAGAGGCGAGGAAGCTGTAGAAGAAAAGCTTGAAGCCAATAGAGGTCAGTTCATGAAGTTTAGAGAAAGAAGCTGTCTCCATCACATAACAGTGCAAGGTGAAGTACCAAGTGCTGAGGGAGAAGCTGCGGCAAGTTATCCAGATCTAGGTAAGATAATTGAAGAAGGTGGGCTACACTACAACAGACTTTCAGTGTAGGTAAAACAAGAGGCAGATGCCATCCAGGAGTTTCATAGCTAGAGAGAAGTCAATGCCTGCTTCAAAACTTCAAAGGACAGGCTGAATGTCTTCGTAGGGGCTAATGCAGCTAGTGACTTTCAGTAGAAGTGAGTGCTGATTGATCATTTCAAAAATCCTGGAGCCTATAGGAATTATGCTAAATCTACTCTGCCTGTGCTCTATAAATGGAAGAACAAAGCCTGGATGACAGCACAGCTGTTTACAGCATGGTTTATTGAGTGTTTTAGGCCCACTGCTGAGACCTACTACTCAGAAAAAAGATTCTTTTCAAAATATGACAGCTCATTGACCATGAACCTGGGCACCCAAAAGCTCTGATGGAGATGTTTTTTAATACAAGAAGATTCATTTTGTTTTCATGCCTGCTAATGCAACTTCTATTTAGATCAAGGGGTGATTCTAACTTTGAAGTCTTACTATTTAAGAAATATATTTGATAAGGCTATAGCTGTCGCAGGTAGTGATTGATTCCTCTGGTGGATCCAAGCAAAATCAATTGAAAACCATCTAAAAGGATTCATCATTCTAGATGCCATTAAGAACATTCTTGACTTATGAGAAAAGTTCAAAATATCAACATTAACAGAAGTTTGGAAGAAGTGGATTCCCAACCTCACAGATGACTTGCAGCGGCTCAAGTCTTCAGCAGAGGAAAGAACTACAGAAATGGTGGAAACAGCAAGAAAATGAGAATTAGAAGTGGAGCCTGTGGATGTGACCAAATTGTGGCAAATTGTTCATGATAAAATCACTCATGATAAAATTGCTCATGATAAAATTGCTCATGATAAAATTTGAACGGATGGGGAGTTGCTTCTTCTGAATGACCAAAGGAAGTCATTTCTTGAGATGGAATCTACTCATGTTAAAGATACTGTGAACATTGTTGAAATGACATGAAAAGATTTAGAAAATTAAGTTTAGTTGATAAAGCAGCAGTGGGGTTTGGGAGGATTGATTCAAATTTTAAAATAAGTTCTACTGTGGGTAAAACGCTATCAAATGGCTTTTCACGCTACATAGAAATATTTAGTGAAAGAAGAATCAATTGATTCAGCAAACGTCATTTTTGCCTCATTTTCAGAAACTGCCACGGCTACCCCAAGATTCAGCAAACACCACTCTGCCCTGTCAGCAAGCAGCCATCGACGTGGAAGCAAGACCCTCCACCAGCAAAAAGATCCCAACTTGCTGAAGGCTAAGATGATTGTTGGCATTTTATTATTATTATTTATTTATTTATTTTGAGCTAGAGTCTCACTCTGTCACCCGGGCTGGAGTGCAGTGGCGAGATCTTGGCTCACTGCACCCTCCGCGCCTCCTGGGTTCAAGCGATTCTCCTGCTTCAGCCTCCTGAGTAGCTGGGATTACAGGCGTGCACCACCACGCTGGGCTAATTTTTGTATTTTTAGTAGAGGCGAGGTTTCACCATGTTGGTCAGGCTGCTCTCGTATTCCTGACCTTGTGATTCATCCACCTCGGCCTCCCAGAGTGCTGGGATTACAGGCATGAGTCACAGCGCCTGGCTGATTGTTAGCATTTTTAAAAATATTTTTAAATTAAGGTATGTACATCATTTTTAAATGTATAATGCTACTGCATACTTAATAGAGTACAGTATAGCATAAATGTAATTGTTATATGCACTGGGAAACCCCAAAATGCATGTGACTTCCTTTATTGCTTTACTGTGGTGGTCTGGAACCAAAACTGTAATATCTCCAAGGGATGCCTGTCTACAAGCTTTCAAAAACTCCTTAAAAAAATAGAAATTCTTCCTCCAAAAGTGATTTAGGTTTGGTTTTCCTTTAATATACAATACATCTCTATAGATTTTATACCTATTTTTTATATATAAACAAAGTATATCTAATAAATATATACAAAATATATAATGTATTCCACCTGTAAAAATATAAGCAGAAACTTTATAAAGAAAAAAATAAGAAATCATTGGAGGAAAAATACTTGCTACTACTCATTTCTTCTCTATCATATTTCAGAAATCACTAATTACTCATGCTACTCTTTCAAGCCCAAGAATTCAGGTAAGATCTAAGATTTATCCTCAAAACACAGCTCCATTAAGCCAGTATCAATCTGTCAGATTTGGCACATGAAATGAGACTATTTGCTATATGAGTTAGATGACTTTTCTCATAAGTTTTTGTTTGTTTTTTTTTTGAGATGGAGTCTCTCTCTACCACCCAGGTTAGAGTGAAATGGCACGATCTCGGCTCACTGCAACCTCTGCCTCCCAGGTTCAAGCAATTCTCCTACCTCAGCCTCCCAAGTAGCTGGGATTACAGGTGCCCACCACCATGCCCAGCTAATTTTTGTATTTTTAATACAGATGGGGTTTCACCATGTTGGCCAGGCTGGTCTCGAACTCCTGACCTCAGGTGATTCACCCACCTCGGCTTCCCAGAATGCTGGGATTACAGGTGTGAGCCACCACGCCCGGCTGACCTTTCTCATAAGTTAACGTGGTTTAGCAATGTTTCACTTAGATTTTATTCATGCACAACAGAGAGGGGTAATTACGCCAACGCCCTCCACTGTGTGACACATCTCTGCCTCACAAGTGTTGCTTATCTTCAGAGTAGACTCAGGGCCATAGACAACCTACAACAAACACACTCAACTCTTATTTCCCTAATGATCCAAATGCCCAAGTAACATGTAGTCAGAACATGCGTCAAGCAGAAAATTAATAAACTGACAGATTTTAGACATTAACCAGAAAACATCATAATTTTAAATGGTGCAATTTAATATCTTCTGACTATTTACTTCTGAATCAACACGTTGGTATTTCTTAGGTAACCATACAAATGGACCCTTGGATTTTATTATAACAGAACTGCTTTAACAAAATTTAAAATTTTTAAAGTGCTAGTCTTGAACTCGGCTGACTTTTCTTCAAAAAAACTGGAAGATTCACGTCAGTCACTAAAGAATGTAATTGAGGTTCAGCTACGAGAACATAACCATTTGGTCAGGATTTTTCATCATGGCAGAACCTATCCAAGTAGCCAGAACCTAAGGAAGTTTCGAGAGCTTAGACTTCACCATGAAAATATATGCAAGTAATTTTGTATTATCTAACATGAAGGGCAAATAAGGTATATTTAAAAAATACACTTTAGGTCAGGGGCAGTGGCTCACGACTGTAATGTCAACACTTTGGGAGGCCAAGGCGGGAGTATCACTTGAGGTCAGAAGTTCAAGAACAGTTTGGCCAACATGGTGAAACCTCGTCTCTGCCAAAAAAAAAAAAAAAACCAATTAGCTGGGCATGGTGGCATGTGCCTGTAATCCCAGCTACTCAGGAAGCTGAGGCAGGAGAATCGCTGGAACCCAGGAGGTGGAGGTTGCAGTGAGTCGAGATCCCGCCGCTGTATTCCAGCCTGGGCAGTAGAGCAAGACTCCTTCTCCCAAAAATAAATAAATACATAAATAAATATACATTTTAGATCTTTTATGCAGTTTAAAATATATTAGCTCTATATTTTCAACATACATAAACTGTAATGAGTAGTCACACACTTTAACAATTTATTATACTAACGTGATTCAATCTTTTCCAGAAGACTGAAGGTTACTATCAGGTTGTTGGTGATTATACGGTAACAGAATGGCAGTGATGAGGAAAAGTGAGACCTGTTAGGAAACGGTCAGCCTAAGGAAAAACAGTGATGATTTGGGGCTGAGATAGGTTGATGCAATGGGATTAGAGTGGAGTGGACACATGTGAGTAAAGCCGTAGGACTTAACAACGATGAGGTAAGGAAAGCAAGGATAGCAAAGGCATAGGAGAAAAGGAGGCATCAAGAAAAAGGCTAATACTGCTTTCGACCCAGCAGCTCAACATTTCGGACAGTACAGTACCAAATGTTAACTGTGAAACCTACACACATGTTTTTACTATAACCTTTTGCTTTCGAAAGCAATGTTTTAGAAAAAAGGTTGGTAAGTACAGAAATAAGCAAATACGTTTGGGTGCATTTTTATAGTGAAATACTATGAAGTCATTTTACTAATGTACACTTATTTTAAATATATTTTAATTGAAAAAAACAAGGTAGACTTCTAATTTCAACAATACTATAGATATCAAAAAGCTTCAGAACAAAGAACACAAAAAAGCTGGGGTAAAGTAATATTGAATGCATGGCTGAGTTGGATAGAAAATAAGGAAAATTCTCTGAGGCCATAAAAACAAACAGGAGCAGGATTCCAAAGAGGTGTAAGCCAGCACTTCCTCGGGGCATCACTAAACCCGGCAACCTAGAACTTTAGTTTTAAGAGCCATATGGGAAAATTCTGAACAGGCCTCGAATCGTCCTACATAACCACAGAGACATCTTAAAAGAAGAAATTGAAAAGAATCACCCCACTAAATTAGGCATTAAGGAAATGCATCCACCTCACCAGTGGCTCTGGGGGAAGGGGAAACCCTGTCACATAAGAATGCCTTACCCGTCATGTGCAACCACACTGCATTAGGCCCCAAACACCCAATGTGTGATCCTAACATGCAAGGCAAGAATTTATTTTAAAACGGTTTTGGTTGGTAGTGCCTGCTGATGATTAGCCAAAACAAACATATGGAGAAACAGAAAAACATAAAAGATCCTGAGGGAAAATTTAGATTAGAAACAAAGCAACAAAAATTGGACCCAAGTAGAGCTGTCAATGCAACAAGGGAATAGAGAAATCAGAGGCCTCCAGGCGGTGAAAGGAATTTACTTTGAACCCAGAATTTTGTAATTAGCAAATCTATCGCTAAAAAACAGGCTTGATATAAAGATATGTTCACACAGACAAAATCAGAATTTACAATCCGGAGTTCACACCCAAGCAACTTTTCAAGGGTGTACTTGAGAAAGAAGAAAAATAATCTTAGAAGGCGCCCGGCATAATATGAAGGAATCGTGAGCAAAGACAATGGTATTGGTTACATTTAAACCAAAAATGAATACATAAAATAATAATTCTATATTTTAGGGGTAACAGACAATATAAAATGAAACTAAAACAATGGAAAGGAATGGCATTTAAATGGTAAGATTAGCATTAAAACATGCTAAGAATTTGTTTAGAGGGAAGTAAAAACAGCAACTTTAGACTTTGTTAAATAATTGTGTTAACAGAAAAATATTGCTTGTTCTCACTTATATGTGAAATCTCAACTAAAAACAAAACCCAAAACTTGCATACCTAGAAACAAAAAGTACAAATGGCAGGAGGTTGAGGGAAGTGGGGAGATGGAGGTGAAAGGGTATAAAATCGTAGCTATGTAGCGTAAATATGTCCAGAGATCTATTCAGCAGTATGCAGGGTGCGCATGCGTGCACTCACGGTACCTATGTGAAATGATAAAATATGTTAATTTGCTTGATGAATCACTTTACTCCGTGTGTGTATACATATATATAAACATTGTGTTGTATACTTTATGCAATAAAAAGAACTATATCAGTATATCAGAGGTAGGCACTAAAACAATAAAGATATAGAATATCACTTGAAAGTAGTAGGGGGGAAAATGAAATGATACAAAACCTCCAATCAATTTGTGTTAATTTGTTTCCAAAGATGGCCAAAATATTTATTTCAACTCCTCTAATTACGCCCCTTTGTGAAATGACATTCCTACTCTTTCTGTCCATATTACACTGAAGGTACAACACAGTGCAAAATGACCAGAAAAAAGAAAAAAGAAACTAGGAAGCAAATACATACATACATACATAAAACCGTCATTATTCACAGTGATATCTCCAGAAAAAAATTTTTTTAAATCTCAAATTGTTAAATAAGAGGGTTTAACAAGTTTGTAAGATGTAACCTATTTGAATTTTACATACCTTCAAAATAGAGTAAATGCAGTTCACAAAATATAAACCAAAATGAAGTCTTTAGGAATATCTCTACAAAAACATATGGAAATCTTAAAGAAATTTTAAACTTTTTAGGCAGATATTAAAGGAAACATAAATAAATGCTAGTCTGTACCATGTTCATAGATAGGTACAAAATCGCAGCTATGTAGCGTAAATATGACCAGAGATCTATTCCGCAGTACGCAGGGTGTGCACACGTGCACACACGGTACCTATGTGAAATGATAAAATATGTTAATTTGCTTGACAAATCATTTTACTCTGTGTGTGTATAGATCAGTTCTACTCAGTCTGATCTATAGCCTATGTAACTGTGTCAGAATCCTAATAGATTTTTTTGGTGGAACTTAACAACTTAATTATTAAATTATATAGCAGAATAAATTACCAAGAGAAGCATAAATCTAAAGAAGGTGGGAATCTAGCCTTTTCACAGTTCAAGACTTATTAGAAGTTTATAGTAAATAGGATAGTAACAGGTTTGGTTATAAGGATAAATAATGGAAATAGGCTAATGCAATAGTATAGGGAAAACCCAAGAAAGCCTCATACATATATGGAAAGTTCCTACATGATAGAAATGGTACAGTATATTACAGAGAAAATGGCTTATTCCTTACACGGCACTAAACAACTAAAACAGCAATATCCATATGACATAAAATTAAATGTGATTCCTATTGCAGACCATAGATAAAAATGAATTTCAAATAGACAGAAGGATTAAATGTGAAAGCAAAACTATAAAATTTCTTGGGAAAATAAAGAACATTATCTTTACAAACTTATAAAAGGAAAGAATTTCCTTTTTTTTTTGGAGATGGAGTCTCGCTCTGTTGCCCAGGCTAGAGTGCAGTGGCGTGACCTCCGCTCACTGCAAACTCTGCCTCCTGGGTTCACGCCATTCTCCTGCCTCAGCCTCCCAAGTAGCCGGGACTACAGGCGCCTGCCACCATGCCCAGCTTATTTTTTGTATTTTTAGTAGAGACGGGGGTTTCACCGTGTCAGCCAAGATGGTCTCGATCTCCTGACCTCGTGATTCACCCACCTCAGCTTCCCAAAGTGCTGGGATTACAGGCGTGAGCCACCACATGCAACCGGATTTCTTAAATAAGGCAAAAATTATGCGCCATCAAGAAAAACATTGCTAGATATCACTACATAGAAAAAAAGAACTTTTTAAAATCAATAGTCAGTAAAAGAAAAATGAAAAGACAAGCTCCAAAGTGGGAGGGGCGCTTGGGAAAATTTATCTGACCACATTTTAATGTCCTAAATATATAAAGATGTCCTCATAACTTAATAAGTAAAAGACAAGTTATTAAAAAACAGCCAAAAGGCTCACAAAGGCATTACAGAGAAAAGGAAACAACTATAAATGTGTGAAAACAAACGATTTCTCAAAAATCATCAAGAACATGCAGATGAGAACCTCAATGAAGTACCATTTTAAGGAGCCAATTGAGTCAAAAACAACTAAAAAACATAAAATCAAAGAACTCAGTGCTGGTAAAGATTTCACACAATTGGAACTCTGCTGATAGAAGTGCAGATGAGAACTCATCATTTTTAAAACACTTTGGCTTCACCTCCGAGGCTGAAGATTCACATGTCCCCTGCCTCAGCAGACCTCCTAGGTTTGCAACACAAAAAGGGAGTATGGATGTGGATCAGGAATTGTGAACACAAATGTTCATATAAGTAGTTTCCATAATCAATAAAAAAGAGATAGAGGGCCAGTCTTGGTGGCTCATGCCTGTAATCCCAGCACTTTGGGAGGTTGAGGTGGGCAGATCACCTGAGGTGGGGAGTTCGAGACCAGCCTGACCAACATGGAGAAACCCCCTCTCTACTAAAAATACAAAATTAGCCAGATGTGGTGGCGCATGCCTGTAATCCCAGCTACTTGGGAAGCTGAGGTGGGAGAATTGCTTTAAACAGGGAGGCAGAGGTTGCGGTGAGCCGAGATCGCACCATTGTACTCTAGCCTGGGCAACAAGAGCAAAATTCCGTCTCAAAGAAAAAAAAAGGGATAGAATAGGACAGATGATCTGTGCTATTATAGTCCTACAATAGAGTTAAAATTAATGAGATAGAACCACATGCAAAAACATGAAAGAATTTCAAAAACCATGTTCAGTGGAGAAAAAACTAAGTTGCAGCAGGTTATGCTTATATTTCCAGTCACACGAAGTTCCTAAAATTATAAACAATGCATTGGTTATGATTTACATTTTTGGCAGAACTATAAAGAATAAACACTGGAATGATAAATAGAAAATTCAGGATAGTGGTCGTCTCTGAAGGGGACACAGGTATAAGACTGGGGAAAGATAAACGGAAGAGCTGACTGACAGATATGGATCATATTCTCTTCTGTGAGCTGGGTGTATATGGCTATTGGGGTAAATCTTTGTATCTCATTTAGGTTATAAGATATACATATACATCTATAATACAAGCTTGTTTTTGTTATATAAATTAGCATGTTTCCAGCTGAGGTTTTACAAGGTAACACTCAGCCTTCTTGTTTCAGCTCTTACACTGTGAAAAGTGTCCTTGTCACCATCTATTTTGTGTCACATTTTCCACATCTTTGTGGGATTTTTGGTAATTTCACTGTTTTAAATGGCCCCCAAGCAGAGTGCTCAATTGCTATTTAGTGTTCCTATGTGCAAGATGGCTGTGATGTACCTTATGGAGAAATACATGTGTTAAGTAAAGTTCATTAAGGCACGAATAACAGTGTTGCTAGCCAAGAGTTCAACATTAATGAATGAACAATATATATTAGATAAGCTGTCATTAAACATAAACACACATAAGACAAAGTTATGAGTGAATCAGTTGACAAGAATATGACCACAGGCTTGAAGGCACCTAACCTTGTATTTCCCCATAGGAGCAATGGTTTCGTATTCGCTAAATCAGTGTTCAGAGTGACTCTATAAAACCTGACTACAGAAAATGAGGAGAATTGGCTGTCTCATATAAATAGTGTAAGAATAATAAAATGTTATATTTCTGTGTTCAACATAAAATGAATATAGTACAAGATTTTATGTTATAAGTATGTGTGCATCTAAAACATATACACATGCATATATGTTATCTCTATATTATAGAAAATATAAAACAAAGAAATAGAAAATATTTCATAATGGAAATGGAAAGACAAAAGGCAGAAAGATATATAGAGCATGTAACCACTAGTAAAAACTAAATAAATACCAATGTGTGTGTATATATGTACATATATGTATACACACACACACATACACATATATACATATACAGCAACACTGCTACTCATGCCACACACATATATATCTACACACACATACATATGTATGTGTATATATACCACTATGAGTATATCTATACATACATACGTATGTGTGTGTAGATATATACGTGTGTGTATATATGGATGTGCATATATATACACTTATAGTG
Source organism: Theropithecus gelada (assembly GCF_003255815.1). Taxonomy (NCBI): domain Eukaryota; kingdom Metazoa; phylum Chordata; class Mammalia; order Primates; family Cercopithecidae; genus Theropithecus; species Theropithecus gelada. Next base: position 214,149,259 of record NC_037668.1, on the reverse strand, counting down.
GTATACATACACATACATATGTGTATGTGTATATATATATGCTCATACATGCTTATTCATGCAAATTATCTCTGGAAGGCTAGAAATGAAATATAACGTTGGTTAAAATAGAGGACAGTAATAGTGAGAAGACTTACATTCCATTATGGTCCTGTATTTTATAACAGATACATGCACTATTTAAATATTCCCATCACTCATTCCTAGAAAAATGAAGAATGAGGCCCAGCTTTCTGTCTTAGACAATCACATGGGTGGTAGCACTATTTCCAATGTTAGAGAACACAAGCGGGGCAGAAGAACTGAGACGCTTGTGTTGAACGGACAGTCATTCCTTCATTCATTCATCGGTGAAGTAAATCTTGGGAGTCTGTGATGTACTAGGTGCGGAAGACACAGCATGGAACACATTGTGGAGATATTTAGTGTGAGGTGCCGGTGGGAGCATCCGAGTGGAAATATGCAGGAGGTGGTGGTTAGGGACTCCCATATGGAATCGATTCCCCGTCACTCCTCAGAAGCTCTTTGATCAAGTCTCATCTATGGTTGTATAATGAATGATTGTGGCTGCTGGAAATCTAACCCTCAGAAAGAACTGGTGATATAAACTATTTTTCTTTCTAGAAGAATCACTTCAAATTCATGCTTCTGAAATGCTAAGGGTGGCAGGAAAGGTACCTTTAAAATGGAATCATCATTTGTCACCACAATAGGGGAAAGAGCTTTGTCCATCTGGTTCATGGTGTCTGCACGAATGTTTCACTAATACAAAAGTATATTCATTTGGCAGTCCGGCTATTAGTGACTTTTGAGTTTAATTGATTATCTTACATGGGATTTCATCTGTATTTATGGTTTCTAACACCTGACACCACAAAACTGCCCTATCTGGGTCTCTTACTATATTACAATGATTTTTAAATTAAAATGCTGCTCCAGCCTCCTTTAAAAGATCTTGATTCCAGCATGACTTTGCCATCTATTGTATTTCAGTCAAGTAATGAGCCTTCTGAGAATTTGTTTCTTCGTCGTAAAATGAGGATAATAATGGCTGCTCGGACTGACCTAAAGAGTCATGAAACTAAAATTGCATGGCGTATAAATGGCTTTGCTTCATTCTTCAGCACAGCAGAAATCGTATTAAGGCTTAATAATTGTTATCCTACGACCTTTTTTTTCTCCCCACCCGCACACCAGAAATTTACTGAATCGCCCACTTTCCCCTAAAGCACAATTACCCACACAAAGTGGCAGAGGCAGGGGAGTCTCCCAGGCTTGCTCTTGCAGCCTGGGCCAGCATGACCAGCATGGGGACACCTGAGCCATGAGGCAGGAGGCAGGCTGGGGGGCACAGGGGACACAGGAGTGCGCGACAAGGTAGTACAAGGGCAGAGGCTCTGGCTGGAAGTTCTGAACCCCCAGTATAAAGGGAAAGGAGAAAAAGAGTGGGGGATGTGTAGAGCTGGCAGGACCCCGAGAGCTTCACAGGCAGGTGGGGGAGTATACACACAATGAAAAGAGGGTAAAACCAGCCCTTAGGATGCAGCCTCTGTCCTGGGTCTCAGGGAACACTTGCACATGCGTGCACATGAGACAAGAAGCTCCTGCTGAAAGGGGCAGGAGCCAGAGACCTGCCCTCATTCAAGCTTAAAACTGGGAGGGGCTAAGCAAGGGCTCAGACCCAAGTCCTGCCATTTACCAGCAGGGCAAGTGTTTTGGTTTTTCTCCAAAAGGGAAATTTAAAAATCTACAGAAAATCACACCAAAATTTAAAAATCTACAACAAATCACACCAAATTCATAATGGTAAAAGTGGTTTGCTTAAAAGACAACCATGCTTCTTTTTCCACATTAAATGGTCAATGAAGGAAGATTACACCAAAAAATCAAACATACCTGTTTTCATTACTGGAAAAAGTGTCTTTATCATATTTTCAGAAAAAGACAGAAGTACAACATGAAACGTGCTCCCCCTGTGTAGAGAGTACTGCCCCATATTCCTTTCTGAGAAAGATACTCACTTCTACTAGGCTTTTCAGCCTTTGGCATAGTTAACAGCCACTGCTTTCACCATCTCTTTGTTCTCAAGTATAGCATTACCAATACTAGAGACTGTATATTTAAGAGCTGGGGTTTCAACATTCTTTTAATTATAAGCATGTGATTACAGATTTATGCATTTTCATTGTGGTTCTGTTCCCCTACTTCAGCCACAATTTACCATGCTTAGTTTAAAGAAGAAATGTTTGGGAAAAGGCAGGGGTAGAAGTATGAAGAGCAAGGTCAGTGAAAAATCCTATTAGCTATTTTTGATTTATAAAACCACGGTAGGGACTTTATGTAATAGCATGGAGAGAACCCCCGACTCCTTTTTTAAAAAATTGCCATTTGTCCAAAAAACAGTTGAGCTTAAGTTTTAAGATATACACTTATCAAAATGTACCATATGATTAAAAAGGCACTGAAGGCCAACAAAGGAGACCCAGGCTTGTATTTCTCTCCCAGAGATTTCAGCATGAGCAGATCCATACATAAAGGTCATCCATTCCATCTAAGGTTCTTTATAGTTCAGCGATAACATGGTTTTTGTGTGTATACTTTGTCGAAAATACAAATTAAATTCAAAAATAAAGAGAGAGAAAAAAGGAAGGAATGTGCTGAGTTCTGAGAGATATATTACGAAAACATGAGTCCCTAGTGATCACATTTATTTCATCTTTCTGTATCCCACATTTTCTGCTATTAAAAAAAAAAAGAAAATTTTAACACCAAACTGCAAATAAATGCTGAATGACCATCTGGAGATTAAGAATTAGTTGTCTTCATCTCACATGCACAAAAACAAAACCATCACATATGTTGGTTTTGTGACAGAAAAATCCTAGGTCACATATGGTTTCTTGTCACATATGTGACAGAAAATAGAGATAAGCTAAGTTATAGTAACTCTGATTAAAGAGCTCAGTCCAACACGTATGCATCAGTTACAGTTGTCCCGCAGTAAGATCTGTGCACTCCAGTTCTTTGCTTCTATGTTAAAAGCTCAGAAAATCAGTGTCTGCTCATGCCAATCCAAGAAACATGTTCCGTCCACTGACCTCCACCTTCATATCCACAAGCCTAGATGTTGTTCAGTCCTCATTTACTCAGTGCATTTGAACATGTGCTACTATGAGTATTTGCATTTGCTCTTTTCTGAAACTCTTCCCGATTCTGGCTTCCGTAACAAAAGAATCTGTCAATTTTCTTCCTATTACCTCACTACTAACCTGGTTTTCCTCGGTCCATCCTAAAAATGCTATTCTCCTCCAGCACACTATCCCTGGATCTATTTTTTCTTATCCTCCTAGGTGACCACATCCATGCAAGAATAACCTTGCTTAAGATGCCCAGTCCTCAATCTCAGATCTCTATGCCAAGTCCAGCTCATGTACCCAACTGTCCACTGGGGATGCCCACTTGCATGTTTACATATGGGTAACCATGCCAACCATTCAAATCTTTCCCTCCATGCGTGTTCTCTATCTCAGTGATTAGTACCCTCACTCACCCAGATAACTCAAACCTAAAATCTAGACACCTACCCATCATCTCCTTGTCCATTTGGTTCTATCTTTTTATTATCCCTCACAGCTATTCTGTCTTCAGCACCATCACTGCTATTCTCTCTTCGGCACCATCACCACTTCCTTAGTCTAAGGCTTTCTCATTTCTGTACCAGCGTACCATAACGATCTTAAAAGTGGTCTCCTGCTTCCAAGTCTGATCTGCCCCCACTGATCCCTTGATCAATGGGAAACTGTTGCTCCCCAAGAGCAACTTCTGCTCCCCAAGACTTCTGGATGAAGCCTAAGTCCCTCAGCCAGGAATATATGTTCAGCCTCATCACACTCTACTCCCTCCCACAACACAACTACCAACTTGCTTGTGTCCATTTCTTTGTGTTGTATTTTTTTTCCTTCTGTAGTTTACACTCTCTCACCCTCCAATCATTCCTCTAATAATCAAGTATTACAGTCACTAAAAAGACTCGTCCTCTCCACAGGTGTACATTTAGCACCCCTCTTATAGTTTCACGCTCTGTAAGATAGAGTACATCTGAGTGCTGTTGAAGGAATCAAGCCCAGAAGGAAAACATACAACTGCAGCTGAGAGAGAAAGGGGAGGTAACTCTAGGAGTGGATTCCTGGATAAAAATAGGAGTATCAGGTCCAGAGCATGTGGGTAAGGATCTGCCTTTAAGGAGAGCAGGACTTTCCTTCTCTTGTAGTGAAAGATGCACAGAAAGTACAGATTCAGATGCTGTTGGTTTGCAGAATGTGATGGTGGGTAGGTGTGGGAGCTTCTGTATAATCACGTAACTGTTTCTCATTGAGGTTTAAGGTGAGGTTATCATTAGAGACATAGGTAAATGGAACAGGAAGATTGTGAAGATTTGGCAAGGGATGATATAAACGAATCTCAGAAATAGAGAAAGCTCAATTTGCAAGGGAAATCTAGTAACATTGTCGAGAAAAATATGAGTTCTGTCAGTGGGTTCATGAATTTAAAGTGACAACTAGTCAGTGTCCTTGTAAGGACCTTCCTACAAACAAAAATGATCAGCTGCTCAATACTGTGGTGCAAATATGGAGAAGGCAAAGAGATGAGCTTAATGAGGGTTGCTGGACCTATGCCCGTGAGCAAGACAGTGTACACTGTACTGCGCGTTGTTCTGGGTATGGGGTTACAGCAAGCAGCAAAGCAAAATTGCCTTCTTAATGAAGCTTATACTATCGAGGGACAACTAAATGATGCAGCTGCAGACAGTGATAAGTGTTATGAAGAACATAAAGCTGGGTGGTGGTCAGAACAATTTTTGAGTGAGTATATTCTCAATTCTCCTAAGGAGAGTACAAATCTAGCACCTTTACAAACAATGAATGCCTTACAACAGTAGGGCTACATTCTCTAAATCTACCTCTTTTAGGGCAGAGTTAAGAGATGTTCCCAGTGAGGAGGTGTTTAAACATAGACCAGGAAATCTTGGCTTCAGTAGAACTAGGAAGATAGAGAGGGAAAATTGAATGGGTTGCAGGGCTACATGAATTCCGTAAGACTCTTAGAGTGTGGGATCACCGACCACACAACAGCTGAATTACAGGGATAAGAGATGTTTCTGTTATACAGAGGCAGCTAATGCAATACAGACATTTGGGCAGTATCGGGCATAGTTTCTTGAATTGCTCAAGAGATTTTAGATTTTGAGGATGAGGCACATTAAAAAAGACTTTGCTTGTATATACAAAAATATAATCATACCCACATAAATGAATCTAAGCACAGAGGCTGATGTAAGAATACTATTATTGATGGAAGCCTAGTTATAAGCAAAGATTTGGCATTTGTTTGTGCTAAGATGGTATTTTCTTTAGTTTATAATTTTAATTTTAGAATCATGTCCTGATAAACTAGAAGAAACATGGGGGCAAAGGAATTGGCTACATCCTTAAAAATTTACCTTTATTTTAAATTTTTGAGACAGAGTCTTGCTCTGTCTCCCAGGTTGGAGTGCAGTGGCACAATCTCAGCTCACTGCAATCTCTGCCTCCCAGGTTCAAGTGATTCTCATGCCTTCACCTCCTGAGTAGCTGGGAATACAGGTGTGCACCACCATACCCAGCTAACTTTTGTATTTTTAGTAGAGATGGGGTTTCAGGCTGGTCTCAAACTCCTGGCCTCATGTGATCCACGCACCTCAACCTCCCAACGTGCTGGGATTATGGGAGTGAGTCACTGGGCCTGGCCTTAAACATTTATTTGAAGGGAAATAATATGGTTAGGCTTTGTGTCCCCACTCAAATCTCATCTTGAACTGTAATGCCTATAATCCATATGTCATGGGAGAGATGAGGTGGAGGTAATTGAATCATGGGGGCAGTTTCCCCATGCTGTTCTTATGATAAGGAGCGAGTTCTCACGAGATCTAATGGTTTTTTCATAAGGAGCTCTTCCCTCTTCGCTCAGCACTTCTCCTGCCTGCCGCCTTGTAAAGAAGATGCCTTGCTTCCCCTTTGTCTTCTGCCATGATTGTAAGTTTCCTGAGGCCTCCCCAGACTTGCTGAACTGTGAGTCAATTAAACATCTTTTCTTTATAAATTACCCAGTCTCGGGCAGTTCTTTATAGCAGTATGAAAATGGACTAGAACAGGAAACATATTTGGAACTCCATTGTTTCCCTACATGTTATTGAAAACAGCTTTGAGAGTGACTATGCTTAAAGTGAGACTTTTATTCTTTCATATTGTTAACACACTTATCTACACACATTTGATGTACACAGGTTTTTTTTCAAAAAATTTTCTGTTGTTGTTTATGTTGTTGTTATCACCTGTCTTCCAGGTAATGCAGAATGTAAGGTCCATTAAGACACATACATTTTCTCATTCACTGCTGTAAATCATACCCAACAGAATAGCTGGGCATATTGAAAGCGTTAAAATAATTTTTAAATGAACAAAGAAGAGCAGATGCAGAGAAGAAACAAAAAGGCAACTGAAAGTGGTGGAAGGGGTGCCATGAAGACTTATCTTGTTTAACTTAACAGCAAAAAGGTGAAGCATTTCCTACTTCTAAGAATACAGTATATAGGTTAGTATCCTTACAACATTGTTTTCATTTAACATGGAGAAGTATAAAAAAGAGTTAATATCTGAGTTTCGTAATAAGGAGGTTAAAAGATCTTCCTGGCTGGGCACGGTGGCCCATGCCTGTAATCCTAGCACTCTGGGAGGCCAAGTTGGGTGGATCACAAGGTCAGGAGTTCAAGAACAGCCTGGCCAACATAGTGAAATCCCGTCTCTACTAAAAATACAAAAAATTAGCCGAGCATGGTGGCAGGTGCCTGTAATTGCAGCTACTTGGGAGGCTGAGGCAGGAGAATCACTTGAACCTGGGAGGTGGAGGTTGCAGTGAGCTGAGATTGCACCACTACATACCAGTCCAGTGACAGTACAAGGCTCCGTCTCAGAAAAAAAAAAAAAAAAAAAATCTGAAAGGTTGTTAAAATCCAAAGAGATACTTACTTACACATTTAGTATGACTGGGCAATCCCATCTTTCCTACCAGGGAACCACTAGACAAATCCTAAACATCTCTAACTGCCTTTCAAATCATTATAAATGACTACCAGAGATATAATATTTGGCTGACAGTCTGTATTTTGAAAGCACATGTGTTGCAAAATATAATTTCACTATTCGGTATGGAAAACACCAGTCTCAATGCCTGGTCTATAAATTGTAGATTCAAAAGATTATATAATAAATCACATATAATGTGACCAAGAATATGAGTGACACTTGTTTACATTTTGGATGTGAAATCCAGTGAATAGATTGATTGTTTTTTTGAATAAATCCTAGGATTAAGGATTCCTTTCTTCTTATACGACAAAAATGAATATTCTATGCTTTTACCTATATTATTTCCTGTTACATTTTTTAAAAAATGTGCTACATATTCTTGACTCCACAAACCCACTAGATGGAAAAAGCACGATTCACTTTTATTCACTACTAAGAGTGGAATGAGTTTACAAAATGTTCCCTAATATTTACTACAGGACTAACGATTTCAGTCAAAGGATCCTTTAAGAATCAATGAATAGATTTTCCACTCTAAGTTATGAAGACCACGGAATTGGAAAATGACATTCACCTTGATTTATGAGTTTCACCAGAGTTCTGTTTCAATCTTCACAATTATCTTAAATGATTAAATAGTATTTTCCCATCTTAAAAAAAGCTGTGCCTAACATTTAATCAAATTGTAGTATGACTAATTCATTGTAAGTCATCATTAATGACACTTGAACAACCTATAACAAAATAAAGGATGGAGCCAATCTTCAGAGTTTTCTTGGCCTCAGTCTCAAGCCATGTCAGCCTCTAGGAGAATTCCTGAAGCAGAAAGCACTTTCCCAGAGCGTGGCATGATACAAATCTGATCTTCAGAGGAGATGGAACATTCCAAAGTTGAAATATTTTGAGTAGTAAATGCTTTGATATAATTATAAGTTTCAGTGATTTCAAACATCAAGACGTTTAATAGATGTTTTCCTCTTAAATTTTTTTTGTTCCTTTATTGTCTTCTAAAATTTTCCATCCCTGCCTATCTCCTAGAAATGCAGGAAGAGTCCATGAGATAATATTTATAACGTTTTTAAGCTTCCTGGAAGAAAGGCGTTGAATATCCAGAGGTATTGGTGTATCCCATTAAAAAACTGCAAATAATGCTCTGAAGATCTGAACAACATCAATATAGTCTGTTCTCTGGATACAATGTTTTGACAAGTCAAATAAATACCAGGTTGAAATGAGGTCATCAGCACAATTAAAATGTAAAATAATACCATCTAATTTTCTATCACAAAAAGCATAGAATTGTTAATGTCTTACAAAGATGAGTTATTTTAACTAATATCTAGTGTATTTACTGTCATGCAAGCAAACATTAATAATGAACATTATCCACAAAATAGCATGTTTATCAAATTGCTAGCCTCTTACAACTCTGTGACTCATAATTCAACTTAATCTGTTTTTCTGTAATGTCAAAATAAGCCCTTTAAAGCAATATGTATTTTTCAAACAATGCCTTTTACCTTTGTTTTTTTTTTTTTTTTTTTTTTTCCGCTGAAAGGGGAGAAAAACATAACACATCTCTTTGGAATTTACCTTGAATAATAAATTGTTCCATGTTTTCTTTAAAAGGCTGCATGTGCTCTTTTGAGGAGACCTGGTATACTTTCCCCGCTTCAACTTCACAGGCTGAAATTAGACAGAACATTATTTAGAGTGTCACACTGTTAGTGGAGCATTAAGGCAATTTTGAAAACATCTTAGCTAATGTTAGAAAATTCTGTTAACTCCCCTAATCAGCATATGTTCTGCACACATTTTGGAAACATCCAAATACGGACATGAGAAGCCGATGATCAAGGCTTCCTTTTAGAGGGCTGTAAAAAGAAATTGTGCAGAATTTATCATCTCAGTTTGATCATTCCCAAACCAATCAGTTGGGCATGTTATATAACCTCTAAATCTCAGTCTCTTCATCTGTAAAATGGGCATGATAGCAGAGCCTGCCTCACAGTGCAGTTATAAGGATCATATCTGTTAAGAGATGCAAAGTGTTAGAATAATGCCTGGCACAGAGTAAAGCAACATGTAACTATTTTCTATCATCATCATCATCATTATCAACTGACTGAAAATACAAGTTTATTCCTAAAGACCAAATTTCTGAAAAATAAAAAATAATAACATGGGTGGTAATGTTAGTACAGCATCTATTACATGTCAGATGCATTTTATCCATTATTTAACATAATCCTTAGAATTAAGCCCATAAAGCAGACATTATTACTTCCTTTTACAACTGAGAAAGTTAAGGTTCAAATAAGGCGCTAATTTACTCAAGGGTCCACAGGTAATAAGCAGCACATTCATAACTGAAAGCCTGATCTAACACCAAAGTTTATCCTCTTTTCATGCCTGTGGAATCATGACTGCCTTAGGTAGCCTACAGATTCCACTTAGATTAATATCAAGAAGTACCTCTAAGAAGATTGCTGAAGAAATGTCTGCCATTATGGTGATAGCAAGAAACCAGAGCCAGTTAGGAAGTAATTCAACAATGAAAAGTACATATTTAAACACAAAACTTTGGATAGAACACATCTGACGGAAAAAACCACAAACAAATGCAAAACCTCTCACTACAGTTCTTAAGGTCAGGTTGCCATTTCTCCCAGGAGACTCTGTCTGCATTTCTAATATATTTTCTTTCTTTTATAAAGCTGAAGTTTTCTCTTTTTTCCCTCCAGGTCATTAGTTTAAGCATGGGAATCTAGGAAGGCTGTATTATTAGTGCACATTCTTCCCAGCAAATGTGGATGACTTTGGGCTTAGTAAAATCTAAGACCAGTGTAGGCAGATCCAGGGTTCTCCCTGCCTGTCTGCTTCTTATCCCTCACCTGTGCCCAGGTAACCTCTTGCAAGCTGGATGCTGGAGAATTTCTAACCCATATCCATAGCCCATGTATTCCATAGCTCCGGACTCAACACATGAAACTTTCACCCGAACAGAATTCCTCATGGACTTCTCTAAACCTTCCAACTCCCTTATTCTCCTTTCACTGGTAGCGCCACCACCTGACCTAAGTAACTTAAGCCAAAACAGGAGACTCATTCTCAACTCCCTCTCTTTATTCCAACATCCTGTTGTTTTTACCTCCATTCTTCAGCTGACCCCATCCTTTCCATTCCTGTTCTATTCTGGTACAAATGCCCTCATTGTTCCTACTGAGGCTACTGTGAAAACCTCTTGCCCTTGGCTTCCCATCCCCAGTATTCCACAGATCCATGCTCCTCCTCATAGCCTTAAAAGCCATCCAGAAGAGACCCAATCTAAAACTGTTCAGTGACCTCCGCCCTCTCAGCTACACTCTGAATACAGGAAGAACTGCAAAGCCTACACCATGACTTGTAGCATCACTACAATGTCAACTTTCCAACCATCTTTCAAACCATCCATCTCCCTCTAGTCCTGGTATCTTCCGCAGACTCAATGCAAATGTTAATCTCCAGGCGTAACTGCCCCTGAAAAGCATTCCCTGACCTGCCCCCGGGCCTGCTTTTCTCCATTCCCTGCCACTTGTCTCCAAGCAGGATGAGGTGTCCCTCTTTGGTGATTCCGGGGCATCTTGTACATACAGAGTTAAGGCTGTCATTTACTGAGTACTTTTTACATGCCAGGGATAGTATTAAGCATGTTACCCGTACTGTTCCATTCAATCCTCATAAAACCCTTTGAAGTAGATGATTAACATGCTTACTTTACATCAGAGAAAAATGAACTACAAAGAGATTGCCCACATTTCTATAGTTCGCAAGCTGAGGAGGTGGGATTCAATATCAACTACCACACTATATTAAAGTTATTTGTAACTGTGTGTCTTCTACCCCACTAGACTGAGCTACTTGAAAGAAAATCCATCTTATTTCCATTTGTGCCTGACTTAGGCAATAAATTGCTGTTGGATGGGTTAGTTGCTGTATAAATAGTTACTTAAGTGGAAATAACATTCTAGATGTTGAAATCTAGCAGACAGGGTTTAAAATTCCAGGTCACCCATCCACTGAACGTGCCTTATGATTTGGGGCTAATTACCTAACCTTTTTAGATCTTAGTTGCATTATATGGTAGTGAGTTTAATAAAATCTCTAACATTAGTGTGATGATTAGCCACAAGGGTGTAAAATGTCTGAAACTGACTTTGTGCTAGCTAAGTACATGCACAAAAAACAGGAGCTATTGCTGCTATTGTTTTTCTAAGGACCAAGTGGAGTTCAGCCTAAGGAAGTGTAAGATCAAATACAGGAGCTGTTTTCAAAGAGCTGAAGTGTGGTCTCATGGATGACTAGGTGTTGACATTCTCTGTGTTGATCTCAAGGAAGGAGGAAGTTGAATGAGCAGAAGTTAGAGATGTTAGTTCCATGTAACAGGGATGGCTAGTGTTTACGGAACTCCTACCGTGATGTAACCTGCCTTCTGAGGGGGTGAGCACTTTGTCACTGGGATTATTCAGAAAGTAGCTGACTGCTTGTCAGAAATGTAGAAAGGGATGGGTCAGATGACAAGACATCCGTAGTCAACTTCCTGTGGGCTGTATCACTTACGACAGTCTCATGTAGCTGGAAATTCTGCTCTTTAACGATGTTTCTAGATGCATATTAAGGATATATTTAAATCATGTCATAAATTTGAGAGTTTCCTAAAACTGTGTAAGGATTCTGAATATATGGAAGACAAGTTATATCACTTAAAGGAAATAAGGCCGAGATTTAACAGCCCTTATCATTTCAGTGAATTATTTCTAGCAACGTCAGGTGACACAGTGTTCCCAAAAGTCTCTGAGCAGTTTTATTTTAAAATTTTTATTTTTTTTGAGACAAAGTCTTGCTCTGTTGCCCAGGCTGGAGTGTAGTGGCGCGATCTCAGCTTACTGCAACCTCCATCTCAAGCGGTTCTTGTGCCTCGGCCTCCCAAGTAGCTGGGATTACAGGCGCCTACCACCACGCCCTGTTAATTTTTGTATTTTTAGTAGAGACAGGGGTTCATCATGTTGGCCAGGCTGTTGTTGAACTCCTGACCTCAGGTGATCCACCTGCTTTGGCCTCCCAAAGTGCTGAGATTACTACTGGCCTCTGAGCAGTTTTTAATGTATACATGACACAGATATCGATCAACTATCTACTGATTCAAGGGACTGCTCTAGGCACTGATTACTGCCACAAACAGAACTGACAAAACCCCTGTCCTCAGGGAGCTTGTCTTCTACTACATTACAATCTTCAAGTAATGACTTTTCAATCCCAACGAGGAAAGTAAATAATAACTTTTCAATCCCAATGAAGAAAGTAAAATCCTATTAGCCTCATGTTTAATAACATACACTAGCATAGAAAAAAAAAATCTAATCTCTCACCTTGACTGATTTGCAAAACCTAAAAACCAGAGGCAAGGAAGGCTAATGTTTTCATTACTGGTCACAATTATTTCATTTTCCATTTTTAAGTTAAAAAGTAGAAGTAATAACTGTCCTTTTCTTCATGACATCATATACGTCCATGACCTCATACACACCCATGACCTCATACACACCCATGACCTCATACCATCCATGACATCATACAGTATCTTGGGGTCTAGGATCCTGTATGGGCATGCTACCACCAGAAACCTGCAGAATCATCTACCGGGTCTGGTGACCTAAAGAAGGATTTCATTAGCTGGGGAAGTAGAGAAAGATCACAGACTGCCTGTGACAAAGTCTTCTACATGGTGACAACCATCCTCTGGGCCTTCATTTTTACTCTAATATTGAAACAATAGAATATTCAACAGATAATAAAATGCATGCTATCATAATTTTCCTTCTTATTTTAAATTAATTTTCACTTAATTTTATCGATGTCCTTGGCCCATTCATATGAACTGTATTTGTACATCAATGCATGCAAAAACTATTTTTTCTATTTTTTCTATCTTTCCCCCTAACTTATAGAATTTCCTGTGCACAGTGGGAAACATGTAGAATTTCAGCTCTAGAAGAACTGTAAAGTCATTTGCTGGCAGCCTCATCTCATCTACAGTCCTCCTTCTAGAAGGTCACGAAACATACCTGTCCAATGTCTGGGTGTTTTCAGTGATGTGCATTCTTATTGCTTCCAGGCAGCTTTTTCCTTACTAAGGAGCTCAAATTATTAGAATTCCCAACTGTATACTGAGTAAATCTCTCTCTACAGTGTACCCCCTGTGGAATGATATGTCTGGAGGTTGCTTTAAAATATTCTGGATATAGTCACACCAATACTTGTGCCATTACAAAGTAAAAAGATGTTTTTAAAAGTCCAGCATTGGTAGTTCGGGTCTTTAATGAGTCACAGAACAAGTCTGCTTGTTTTGAGGACAGATTTCTTCTCTACTCTCATCTCCTACGAGTCAGTCTCCATTTACTTTGCTATATTACCAGTACTTGGAATAATCTCCCACAGGCAATATGCATTCAACAATTCTTTGTGGAATGAATAAATAAATTCATTGTATCTTCCTGTCATAGTGAGCTTCTTGTTTATCTGCAAAATGTCTCGCTTATTCACATTTCTCCAACCCTTCCCCATGCTCTTCACCCACCAAACACACTCTCACCACTTAATGACCAGTTTTGAACTTCCACTTATCCTTTCCCAGAGTCTGGTTCAACTGTCACCTCAAGATAAGAGGGTCAATCTCCCCTCAACTTCGCATCTCCCTTTTCTACAGAACATGTACGAATGATATAGGATAGAATCAAAGCACTGGTTAAACAGATCTGGATCCAAGTCTAGTTCTTGTATTAGCTCTATAATCTTGGGCTACCTACTTAAATTACCTCAGCCTCAACTAGGAGTTGAACTTAAAGTGCTAAGCTAGCTATTAGAAAACTCTTTTAAAAATAAAAAAGCTGTTAATTATCTCATTGCATGTGTTTGTTTGTGCATCTTTGTTTCTGATTATAATTTGCATTCCTTGAAGCCAAGGGCTATCCTATTCACCTCTGTGTGTCAAGTGTCTGAAATGCAGAGGAAGTACTAAGACCCTGTATGAAAGAAAGTGCTTTCAACGATGCCCTAATCAAGGCCAAGGCTTTCCTTAATAAGGATATTAAGTCTTCAGTGTGATGTAAACCACCAAAACTCACATCCAAATTTCCAAAGCTCAGTGTGATATAAAACCTGTACAGTTATTTGTTGGTAATTGTTGCGTTACTTATTCACTATATTAAGAAGGAAGAGCCTGTTGGATAAATGTAAAAGTAGAATGTCATATTCTAGAGTTTCTATATCCATAACTCTAATATATTTTGTACATACACAATGCTATATATAAATATGCTCAATGTAATAATATATAAGGAATATATTTAGAAGATTGGACACCATTCTTCTCTTAACTGTAGCACATCGAGTTGCACAACATATCATCTTGGCTATTACTTATCATCCTCAAAATTGGTATGTGACTATGTAAATAAAAAAAAAAATACCAAACACTACAATCTCACAAACTTGAAGGGTCATTTAGAAACATTATTAAAAACAGAACAAAGATAGAGTTCCTGGAAAACTTGCATTACGGTCAAATCCAAATATTAAAAAACATTTGTTAGGAGACTGTTGGCATGACTGAGTAATTCCAATCATCTCAACTTTTGTTTAATTTAAAGACCTCTCTGAGCCAAAAAGATTTTATATTATGTTGAAGGGCTAGTATCAGAAAGCATGCATTAGGTTTCCAAATACAAAGAATAACCCAGCCAGAGGACAGAAAGAAAAATGTCAGACATTCCCACTGGCCAATGCACTCCAATACATCCATGCCATCCACAGAGTGGCACGTTGTAGGGCAAACACCAGTTTATCACTGTCAGATTAAAGCAAGAACATGACATGCCACTCCCTGGAATGAACCATGATCATGAAGCGTCTGGCTATTTTTTTTTTTTTTTTTTTTTTTGAGTAGGGAATTGGAATAATCTATACAAGTCTCCAAGTTCAATCAATGTTAATCACAGCTTAGAGTTGCTGCTTCTCTGTGAGCTTCCAAAAAGTTTCATCGGCATCTACAAACCTGCCTCAGCAAGTAGGAAGGAAGTCACGTAACAGACACAAAGGAAAAGAAATAACTGTAATCAGATCAGAAAGCCTCTTCTAAAATCCAACTGTTTTCCATGTAAGCCTGGTTTATACATTATTCTGGGTGCAGTTTTAGGAAACAGACACCACTGTAGCCACTTAAAGCAGATCAATGTAGGCAGCAAGATGCTTGCAAAGTAGGTGTAAGTGCAGAGAGAATGGGTTCTACACTTGGTCTCCAAAAACTATAAAATCAGCCCACCAGGGGCATGCTATATATGCCACAGTCAGGACCTATGCTGTGTGGTAGGTACCACAGGCTCGACTTTTGGTTTTAGACTCAAACCTTACTTGTTAAGTCTGCACCATCAAATCAATCATTGCCCTGTGCCCCAACTCTGCCTCTCAATATTCACAGAGCTAGTGACTGGGCACTGGGAAAATAATTTGAGAACACCCAGTCTCTCCACAGAGTGAAGCAAACAAACAAGCAAAGCAAAACAAAAAACATAGAAATAGTAAAAACATTGATGTCTGGCCTCACTACCTTTCACAAATACTGCATATGTATTGACAAAAGCAAGAGTCAAATTCAGACAGAAGGGAAGATACAGACACAATAAATATTTAGGGGGTAAAATTTGCAGAGCTTGGTAATTGAATGGAAGGTTACTGCTCCTTCATGAAGATGTAAACTTCAGAATCAACCGGGGAGTCTTTTCAGAATGTACCTGACAGGGCTCCAACCTAAGTCATTTTGAAAAGTAATCTCTTTCCATCTCACACCAGTCAAAATGGCTTTTCTTAAAAAGTCAAAACAAAAAACAAAAAACAAAAAAAGGCTGGGTGCAGTGGCTTACATCTGTAATCCCAGCACTTTGGGAGGCCAAGTGGGGGGGTGGATCACCTGAGGTCAGGAGTTTGAGACCAGCCTGGCCAACATGGCGAAACCCTGTATCTACTAAAAATACAAAAAATTAGATGGGCACGGTAGTGGGCACCTGTAATCCCAGCTACTTGCGAGGCTGAGTCACAAGAATCACTTGAACCCAGGAGGCAGAGGTTGCAGTGAACCAAGATCACACCATTGCACTCTAGCCTGGGCGATAGAGTGAGACTCTATCTCCAAAAAAAAAAAAAAAAAAAAAAAGGTAAAAAACAAACAACAACAACAACAAAAAACCCCAGCATATACTGGCAAGGCTGTAGAGGAAATGGAATGCTTATACATTGTTGATGAGCATGTAAATTAGTCCAGCCACTGTGGAAAGTAGCTTGAAGATTTCTTAAACAATTAAGAGTTGAACTAGCATTCGACCCAGCAAACCAATTACTGAGTATATATGCCCAAAGGAAAATAAATTGTTCTACCAAAAGGACACATGCATTTGTATGTTCATTGCTGTGCTATTCACAATAGCAAAAACATGGAAGCAACCAGGGTGCCTGCCCATCAATAGTGGAATGAATAAAGAAAATATGGTACATATACACCATGGAGTAGTATGCAGCCATGAAACAGAACCAAATCACGTTCTTTGCAACAACATGGATGCAGCTAGAGGCCATTATCCTAAGTGAAATAATGCAGAAACAGAAAACCAAATATCACATGTTCTCACTCAAAAGTGGGAGCTAAACATTGAGTATACACGGACATAAAGATGAGAACAATCAATGCTGGGGTCTATTAGAGTGGGGAGAGACAAAGGGGGAAAAGAGTTGAAAAACTACCTATTGGGTACTATGCTCGCTACCTGACTGAGGGGATCATTCATAACCCCAAACCTTAGCATCATACAATATATCTTTGTAACAAAACAGCACATGTACCCCTTGATTCTAAAAAAAAGTTGAAGAAAACCCCAAAATATAAAGTAAAAAAAGAAAAGTAATCTCCATGATAAGGCTCATAAAAAGGCCACATGGAGATTCTAATGTGCATTGATGAGTGCTGTAGGGAGGAGAACAGAGGATTCCAAATGGATGTATACTCTGGGTGGCTTTGAGATGGAGGAGGAAGAAGAAGAGTAGCTTTCAGAGGAAAGAAAATGCATTTGGTTTTGAACTCACTAGGTTTCAGATGTCAGTGGAACATCCAGCTATAGTTTTCAGGTAGTTGCATGTATGAATTTACAGCTCAGATAACAGAAACTCTGAATTTCGATAAAACCACTTGAGGAATGCATGTACACAGTGAGAAGATGAGTAGGCCGACGTTGAACAGCTGAAGAATACCAACTTTCATGAAGCAGCAGAGAAAGAGAAGGTCATGAAGAAAGAAGATTCAGAAGGAATTGTGAGGTTATCAGGAGTGAGTGGGGCTAAGGAAGCTAACAGGATAGTGAGCTATGAGAAGTTAGTCAAATGCAACAACATCAAACGAGATAGGGGCTGAAACAAAACATTCAATTTGGCAAATAGTGCTAACAGTTTTAGTAATGCTAGGCACAAAAGACCAACTGTCATAAAGTGAGGAAGGAGTGGGAAATAATAAATCAATGAACTCAGAAGTTGACCAGAGATCTGTTAACCATCTGAACTGCTTAGCACCAGGATCGCAGAACAGCTGCCAGTAAAGGAGGGCATGGGAAAAAAGATGAATAAATGAATAGGAATCTTCCACAGCTTCTGGAAAATTCTCAAAATGTTTTAGTCTTACCAATGGTGGATCATTAGATCCAAAGGCATACTACAAAAAACATGTTATTTAAATGGACTATTTCCTCCAAAAGATGGATTTCAGAAGAATCTGATCACCAACAATTAAATATATGTAGATTGATCTTCTTATCACATAAATGTATGAAAGAGGACAGAGATAACACACATACAAATCCCACAATACCTTACCACTGTCATAAATTCTATTTGTTCTGGGTACACTAGTTTATACTGAAAGCTAGCAAGAACCGAATGGTTTTATAAGTATACTCTTCAACAGGTGTTTCGCAGGAGTAATCTTCAACAGAAGAGATTTTCAAGGTGAACACTGTTTTAAATGGAAATGAATAAAAGGATATATTATAAATTTTAGAGTTTTGCTGCTTACGTAATCATTCCTATAAGATAATTCTCAACGTGTCACCCCCCATACACAACTGGTTATGTTTTCAAACATGATGCACTTCCATGGACAGGTCCACTGTATGGGTTAAAGACAGACAAAACACACTGGCTGTGCTGTAATACACAAATAACAATAGAAGTTGCTTCCTCAAGTTGCCATGAGGGATAAATAAGTTAATATAGGTAAAACACCTAGAATGGTGCCTGGCGAGAGAAAGGGCTATGGAAGTTTTGACCATTATTATCGTTGTTACCACTGTTACTGCTAGCAGCAAAAGCACACAGAAAGGCAATATACCCTAGAACCAAGAACACAGGCCCTGGAGGCTGGGTCTGCGTCCTGGCTCTTCCCTTTACTCGTTTTGCACTTTGGCCAAGTATGTAGCCTCTCTGTGTCTCAGTTTCTTCATCTGTAACATGGGGATAATCATAGTGTCTAATTAACAGAATTGTGAAGATAATTGATTTTATATAGGTAAATACATAAGGACACCAAACAGTGCTTCACATGCAGTAAGAGGAATAGAAGTGTTTGCGGCAATTGCTGCTACTACACTAACAGCATCATATACCATCACGGTTACCATTGCTACCAAACAGGAAACTGAGCACTTATCTCGGCATCTCGAGAAGCACTGAAGGCGATGCTTCAGGTTGGGAGTGGGAATGGCGTTTGTATAAGAACAACACAGAATGTGTCACAGGTTTTTTCAAACACATTCTTTATCGGTGGTAACGAATTACTTATGACCTATTTTAGACTTCAGACACACCTCATAATTCATGATGACACACCATAGGTTGATACTTTGGATGACACTGGCTGGACTAGATGATCCCTCCGGGTCCTACTGACACTGCTTGTTGTGCTCTTCAATTTATCTACGTGTTCACAAAGAGGAGGAAGTCATCCTTCATCATCAGTTAGGGTCTAAGTCTTGGTCTGATATGAGCAAGTTCTCCAAGCTAGTTACTCATGGGTCAAGGAATAAAGATGTGACAAATGGTGAAAGTACGCTGTTGACAATGAACTTCCTTCACACATTTGGCCTTGGGAGACAGAAAAGGTTAACACGTATCCATCATTATAAACAAGGCCACAGTGGTCATTTAGATAATTTAAATGAGTGTACTGTATTAGTAAGGGATAGTCCAAAATGAAATTAAATGAATTCTCCATTATTTAATTGTGATATCTATGCAAATAGCATCATTTGATAGAGCATAAAATTTCACAAGTTTGTACTCTGCTAGCTTTAGGAGGGGTCACTAGTGTTGATTCATTTCTCTTGACCTTGAACATATTGACTGACACCAAGGTTTCATATCAGGTGTAAGAGATGAAGTCATGAGAATTAAAGAACACACAGTTATTTAATGAGTTATTTAATGTCCTTAGTCTTCTGGCCTGTATACGAACATTTCTAGTTACCAGGGGCTTTCGACTTTTAAGGTTAGCCCTTCTATGGTTTCAGCTCCCATCTTTAGACGGATCTTCATGTAGAAATGAATTTTGCCCACCTATCGCTCCACGTACTGACCTTTTTCTTATCCTCTGGTATGACACAGACTTATTAACTGAAATGCGTGACTCAAGTAAGCAAAACATCTTTCTATCATACTGGACATTGGTCAGAATCTTCCGTATTACGTCTGTTCTTACTTTTTCTACTCAAATTTTGGAAATGGACACAATCATCTTTGAGGTTATCTAGAATGCAACCATAGAAGAACTAAAGTGAGAAGACAACATTAAGAAACGCTCACTGAGAGAAGAGTACAGTATGGTTTAAATATTTTAAGAGTTATAAATCTCTTCCATGTATTCTTAACTTGAAGAGCTGTAAGAGAGGTGGATGGGACCACCTTAGAATAATCTAAATAATATAATACTAAAGAATAAAATAAATAAACAGCATTTCAGTTATTAAGATATTGTCTCTTAGCTCCAAAACTACTTTTTTGTACTAGGGCTTGGGACACTGGTGCTGGCAGCTCAGCAAACTACCTCTCTCCTTTGCCCTCTGGCTTCCCAACAGGTTTCATCAATGAAGGGAGAAGAAAGAGGCTGGAGGTGGGAGGAAGAGGAGGAAGATGGTTGAAGAGATTCGTTCATCTCATGAGCGTTGCCTCCAAACACTTCTCACCGCCACAAATCCGCAGGTGTTTCTAGTTCCTGGCTTGTTTCCACAATCTCAAATCCGGTATCACTGCACCCCTCAAAAGTACCAGCGCAGCCAGGAAGAACCCCTTCTCCAAGCACTCCAGTCCCAGCTGTGGAGGCTCCCATCTTTGACCTCCTCAATCCCAACTCTTCAGGGTACCCCTCCACGCCACTCAGGCCCCATTTGCAGCAGTAGTAACTCTCCTTAGAGGTCCAGGCCCAAGCCCCAGAGAGCTCTATATCCAAAGTTCTAGATTCTTTGCTAACCCCAACCTCTTCACTGTATTCTCCTGGCCCTACAGATGGCAGCCACTTTCCACATTTTCCTCAGCATCCTCTTTCTGCATTTAACATCTTTCAACATGCGTTTAACTTCATTCTCTATGTTAAATTACTTCTATTAAAATAGTAAATGCGGTTTTTGTTTCCCCAGCTTCACACAGAACTAGTAGAAGGGGTAACCAAAATTAATGGATTATATTTCTCTAAGTACTCAACAGCTTTCTGACACTGGAAGTTATTTCTAATGTATTAATTGCTTATAAATAATGTCTACTTGAATTGTTGACCATAAAATATGCGAGTTTCTCAGATTGTTTTTCCCAAATAAGTTTTATATTATTAGCACCGCCATGTGCAAATATATAAAGTCTTAAACATAGTTTGTTCTTTAATTAAATTTCTTATGTTCCTTAATGACACTTATTTTTGAATATGCTATTATACAATTTCTTCATAAAGTATAGGAAAGGCTGAACAATCACATATTTCACATTCATGGGGCCCAGATGACTGAATTTCAACTCAAATTCAAACATATTCCTGGGTGGTTGCCTATTTTTCTTTCCTCTTAAATACAATTATTAAAGCTGTACTGTGGAGCATACATAACATGTGTGTAACATGTAAAGACTAAATGAACATTCAGCTACTACATTTCCAGTTTAAGAAGCAGAACATAGCCAATGCTTTGGAAAAATTCAGTGTGTTCCTCTCTGTCCCTGTCTCAGGCCCAGAGGTAACTACAACCTTTAACTTTGTGTTTCTCATCCCCCTGCTATCCCTAAACAAGTGAAGTTGCCCTCCCTTATCCATGGGTTTGCTTCCTGTGGTTTCAGTTACCAGTGGTTAAGCATAATCTGAAAATATTACAGCATTTTAAGAGGGAGAGAGAGAGACACCACATTTATATAACTGTCGTATACAAATAACACTTGTATACAACATTGGTATAACTTTTATTACAGTATATTGTTATAATTGTTTTTATTATTAGTAATTGTTATCAATCTCTTACTGAACCTAATTTATAAATTAAGTTTTATCCTGGCCTAATTATTAAGTATAATTAGGTATGTACGTATAAGAAAAACATAGTATATATAGAGTTTGGTGCTATCCGTGGCTTGAGCCATTCACTGGGGGTCTTATTCTCCACAGACAAGGGGACACTACTGTACTTGTCTATATATTTGAACTTTAAAAACGGAAATCACACTGTTCATATTTTTCCTAAAACTTGTTCTTTCTCAAGCTTGTGTTAATAAGATTTATCCATTTTTAATGCAGGCAAATACAGTTCAATCAGTTTCACAGTTCAACAGATGTCCTTTGAAAGAAGATACCATAATTCACTCAGCTATTATTTCGTTGAAAAATATCTGAGGGTTTTGGTGCTGCTGCTATCAGTATGAATGCCATTATGTATTTCACCTGGTCACCTGTGCACTGTAGTATATATCTAGGGGCCAAGTGCTGGGTCAGAGTATAGACATCTTTGACTTAATAAGATATTTCCATGGCCAGGTGTGGTGGTTCACGCCTGTAATCCCAGCACTTTGGGAGGCCGAGGCGGGGGGATCACTTGAGGCCAGGAGTTTGAGTACAGCCTGGCCAACATAGCGAAACCCTGTCTCTACTAAAAATACAAAAATTAGCGGGTCATGGTGGTGCACGCCTGTAATCCCAGCTACTTGGGAGGCTGAGACAAGAGAATCACTTCAACCCAGGAGGCAGAGGTTGCAGGGAGCTGAGATTGGGCCACTGCACTCCAGCCTGGGTGACAGAGCAAGACTCTGTCTCAAAAACAAAAGAACAAAAAGATATTGCCAGATGGTTTCTCGTGGGATTGAATCAATTTTCATTTCCATCACCAGTGTAAAAGCGTTCTCACCAATCTACATCTTTGCCAATATTTCAAATTCTCTGACTTTTAATATTTTTGAAAAGAATAACAATCACCAGTGATAACGATCAAGATGAAATTCTCAGTATGATTTGAAAAGTTATTGACATTTACACTCTCATATTTAACATGTTGTCAGGCACTTCTGCAAATCACTGTTTATGTGGCTATCAGTGAATCTTTGTTAAGGTTCTCCTGTAGGGCAAGTTCATCAGACAGCTTTGCTGAAGAGGAATTATTTTAGCTAAGTATATTCATTTTAGCTGAATCATTTAGAAGAATGAGTAGAAGTCTGCCAATTAAAAATGGAAAAAGAAATGACTCGGTTATGGAGAATGAAACATTCTCATGAACTGTTGTAAATGACTATAATCTCACGGTAAACTTGTACCACATATGTGTAGACCATGCTTTCATGTGGTATTTGTTTATACCAGGTCCCTGAAAGAAACAGAATCTTATGGCTTTGCATTA
This sequence comes from Theropithecus gelada, assembly GCF_003255815.1. NCBI lineage: Eukaryota > Metazoa > Chordata > Mammalia > Primates > Cercopithecidae > Theropithecus > Theropithecus gelada. Next base: position 214,126,146 of record NC_037668.1, on the reverse strand, counting down.
AACTAAGTTGGCTATTGCTCTAAAAGCAAACATTTTTGCAAAGTACACACTGTAACACAATCACAGATAATTTGTAAAATAAAATGTACCTTAACTCAAAATGACAGGGACGTAATCATCTGTAATTAGCTGTGGTTTTCACCAGGCAGCTGGGTCAGAACAGCAGGCAATCAGTAAAAAGGAGAAAATACAGTTTTGTTATGTTTTTCTTAATATATATAAATGGCATCAAATCTTAGAATTCAATGACTAATGACTTAAATGACTTGAAAAATTTTCTTAAATTATTAATTTTCCTCATTAATTCTCCTTTCTGATGGCAAAGTCACCACTGAAAGTGAGAGGTGAAGCCAGCTGGATTTCCTGGGTTGAGTGGGGACTTGGAGAACTTTTCTGTCTAGTTAGAGGATTGTAAATGTACCAATCAACATTCTGTGTCTAGCTAAAGGATTGGAAATGCACCAATCAGCACTCTGTTAAAATGCACCAATCAGTGCTCTGTGTCTACCTAAAGGATTGTAAATGCACCAATCAGCACTCTGTAAAATGGACCAATCAACATTCTGTAAAATGGACCAATCAGCACTATGTAAAATGGACCAATCAGCAGGACGTGGGTGGGGCCAAATAAGGGAATAAAAGCTGGCCACCTGAGCCAGCAGCGGCAACCCGCTCAGGTCCCCTTCCATGCTGTGGAAGATTTGTTCTTTCACTCTTCACGATAAATCTTGTTGCTGCTCACTCTCTGGGTTCGCACTACCTTTATGAGCTGTCACATTCACTGCGAAGGTCTGCAGTTTTACTCCTGAAGTTAGCGAGACCACCATCCCACCAGGAGGAACAAACAACTCTGGATGCGCCACCTTTAAGAGCTGTAACACTCATTGCAAAGGTCTGTGGCTTCACTCCTGAAGTCAGCGAGACCATGAACCCACTGGAAGGAAGAAGCTCCAGACACATCTGAACATCTGAAGGAACAAACTCTGGACACATCATCTTTAAGAACTGTAATGCTCACTACGAGGGTCTGCGGCTTCATTCTTGAAGTCAGCGAGACCAAGAACCCACTGGAAGGAACCAATTCCAGACACATTTTGGCAACCACAAAGGGACTATCGACTATTGCCAAGCAGTGAGTACCATCGGACCCCTTTCACTTGCTATTCTGTCCTATTTTTCCTTAGAATTCGGGGGCTAAATACTGGGCACCTGTCGGCCAGTTAAAAGCAACTAGCGTGGCCACTGGACTACAGACACAGGTGTCAGGCTTTCTGGGAAAAGGCTCTCTAGTGTTGGTTTGCCTGGAACCAGCTTCCGCTTTTCCTGTACTTCTGGGCTGAGCCAAGGTTGACAGGGAGGAGAGCCATTTAGCTCTGGGATCTCGACAACAATTTGGTTGACCCTGCGGCCATAAGTGGAACTCTCAAAGTTACGTCGCCCAAGTGAAACTCGCCCATATAGCCTATCTATCCTGACCTTTGTCTCCTGGGTCCTAATACCTGTCAGACAAACTTCCTCTTGCCTTTCTTCTCCGAGGCTAGTCCTGCTTCTAAAAACCACTCCCTGTCTCTGGTGCTTTTCTAGTTTCTCCTATAAGAATGATTTCTAGTATAAACTTCAGGACTCTGTTACCTTCTCTAGGCTCCCAGGCTCACCAATCAGAAAGACATAATTTTTGCCCAAAGCCCCATCATGGGGGCGGGGGTCACTATCTGGAATTTTAGGATCCCTCCTCAGACTAGCAGGCCTGACAAAAGCTAATCCTCATGCTAGGATATGGGGAGCCTCAGAAATGATATCCTTTCTATTCCAGTGAGGACAAAAGGCGTCACTCTTCCAACCCTGGAGACCCCTTCCCTCCCTCAGGGTATGGCCCTCCACTTCATTTTTGGGGCATAACATCTTTTAGGACAGGGACAAAGTCCCAATACTACCAGGAGAATGCTTAGGACTCTAACACATTTTCAAGAATGCATCGGTAAGGGCCACTAAATCCAATTTTTCTTGGTTCTCTTTGTGGTCTGGGAGTACAGGCAAGGGTGCAGGTTTTCGAGAACGAGTCGGTAAGGACCACTAAATCCGACCTTCTTCATTCCTCCCTGTGGTCTAGGAGGAAAACGAGTGTTTCTGCTGCTGGGTCAGTGAGCACAACTATTCCGATCAGCAGGGTCCAGGGACCGTTGCAGATTCTTGGGCAGGGGGAGAAACAAACAAACCAAAACTGTGGGCGATTTTGTCTTTCAGATGGGAAACACAGGTATCAACAGGCTCACCCTTGAAATGCATCCTAAGCCATTGGGACCAATTTGACCAGCAAACCCTGAAAAAGAGGTGATTCATTTTTTTCTGCACTACGGCTTGGCCCCAATACTCTCTCTGATGGGGAAAAATGGCCACCTGAGGGAAGTATAAATTACAACACTATCCTGCAGCTTGACCTTTTCTGTAAGAGGGAAGGCAAATGGAGTGAAATACCTTATGTCCAAGCTTTCTTTTCATTGAAAGAGAATCCACAACTATGTAAAGTTTGTAATTTACATCCCACAGAAGGACCTCTCAGCTTACCCCAATATTCTAGCCTCCCTATAGCTCCCCTTCCTATTAATGATAAGCCTCCTCTAATCTCCCCTACCCAGAAGGAAACAAGGAAAGAAATCTCCAAGGGACCACAGAAGCCCCGGGCTATCAGTTATGTACCCTTCAAGCTGTATTGGGAGGGGAATTTGGCCCAAACTGGGTACATGTCCCCTTCTCCCTCTCTGATTTAAAGCAGATCAAGGCAGATGCGGGGAAGTTTACAGATTATCCTGATAGGTATACAGATGTCCTACAGGGTCTAGAGCAAACCTTCGATCTCACTTGCAGAGATGTCATGCTATTGTTAGATCAAATCCTGGCCTTTAATGAAAAGAATGTGGCTTTAGTTGCAGCCAGAGAGTTTGGAGATACCTGGTGTCTTACTCAAGTAAATGATAGAATGACAGCAAGAAAGGGACAAATTCCCTACCGGTCAGCAAGCCATCCCCAGTATGGATCCCCAATGGGACCTTGACTCAGATCATAGGGACTGGAGTTGCAAACATCTGTTGACCTGTGTTCTATAAGGACTAAGGAGAATTAGGAAAAAGCCCATGAATTATTCAATGATGTCTACCATAACTCAGGGAAAGAAAGAAAATCCTTCTGCCTTCCTCAAGCAGCTAAGGGAGGCCTTAAGAAAATATACTCCCCTGTCATCTGAATCACTTGAGGGTCAATTGATCCTAAAAGATAAGTGTATTTCCCAGTCAGCCACAGATATCAGGAGAAAGCTCCAAAAGCGAGCCCTGGACCCTGAAAAAAATCTGGAGGCATTATTAAACCTGGCAACCTTGGTGTTCTATAATAGGTACCAAGAGGAACAGGTCAAAAGGAAAAGCAAGATCAGAGAAAGGCCACAGCCTTAGTCATGGCCCTCAGACAAACAAACTTTGGTGGTTCAGAGAGGACAGAAAATGGAGCAGGCCAATCACCTGGTAGGGTTTGTTACCAGTGTGGTTTACAAGGACACCTTAAAAAAGATTGTCCAACAAGAAGCAAACTACCCCCTAGCCCATGTCCACTATGCAGAGGCAATCACTGGAAGGTGCACGGCCCCAGAGGACAAAAGTTCTCTGGGTCAGAAGCCCCCAACCAGATGATCCAACAACAGGACTGAAGGTGCCTAGGGCAAGTGCCAGTTCATGTCATCACCCTCACTGAGCTCCAGGTACGTTTAACCATTAGGGCCAGGAAACTGACTTCCTCCTGGACACTGGCGCAGCTTTCTCAGTGTTAATCTCCTGTCCTGGACGACTGTTCTCATGATCTGTTACCATCCAAGGAATCCTGGGACAGCCTGTAACACTCACCATAAGGGTCCGTGGCTTCATTCCTGAAATCAGCAAGACCTCCTCAGTTGTAATTGGGAGACTTTGCTACAGATAGTAAGTATGCTTATCTAATCCTACATGACCATGCTGCAATATGGAAAGAAAGGGAGTTCCTAACCTCTGGGGGAACCCCCATTAAATACCACAAGGAAATCATGGAGTTATTACACGCAGTGCAAAAACCTAAGGAGGTGGCAGTCTTACACTGCTGAAGCCATCAAAAAGGGAAAGGAGAGGGGAGAACAGCAGCATAAGTCACTAGCAGAGGCAGGGAAAGACCAGCAGAAAGGAAAGAAAGAAAGAGACAGAAAGTCAGAGAGAGAGAGAGAGAAAGAGAGGAAGAGATAGAGACAAAGAGGGAGTCAGAAAGAGAGACACAAAGAAGAAGTCAAAGAGAAAGAAAGAGAGATAGAAGTAGTAAAGAAAAAACAGTGTACCCTATTCCTTTAAAAGCCAGGGTAAATTAAAAACCTATAATTGATAATTGAAGGTCTTCTCCATGACCCTTTAACACTCCAATACCACCTTGTTGTCAGTGTAAACAAGGGCATAGCCCGAAAGCACTGAGGCCACTGACAACCCTAGCCTTCCTATCAAAAATCCTTAGCCCAGGAGGTTTCCTATCAGGGGATCTAAATCTTAATTGATGACCATACAAAGGTTCGACCAGATCTAGGAGGAACTCCCTTCAGGACAGGACAATAAATGGTTCCTCCTGGGCGATTAAGGGAAAAAGACACAATGGTTATTCAGTAAGTGATAAGGAAACTCTTATAGAAGCAGAGTTAGGAAAATTGCCTAATAATTGGTCTGCTCAAACCTGTGAGTTGTTTGCACTCAGCCAAGCCTTAAAGTACTTACAGTATTAGGAAGGAGCCAAATATACCAATTTTAAGTTAACATGGGCTGAATGAGGTCTTATTAATAGCAAAGAATAATTGAAATCCCAGACTTACAAGGTTTTCAACAAAAGTAAAGTTTGCTAAAAGTTAATAGTGTAACATGTATTATCCTACTACCACACACTCTCAAAGGACTTCTGAGATGGTTTGCAAGAAATAACAAAATCTATCCTTATTCTACCAATCAGCACTCTGTGTTTAGCTAAAGGATTGTAAACGTGCCAATCAGCACTCTATAAAAATGCACCAATCAGCGCTCTGTGTCTAGCTAAAGGATTGTAAACGCACCAATCAGCACTCTGTAAAATGGACCAATCAGCACTTTGTAAAATGGACCAATCAGCAGGACATGGGTGGAGCCAAACAAGGGAATAAAAGCTGGCCACCTAAGCCAGCAACAGCAACCCACTTGGGTCCCCTTCCACGCTGTGGAAGCCTTGTTCATTCAATCTTCACGATAAATCTTGCTGCTGCTGCTCACTCTTTGGGTTTGCACTACCTTTATGAGCTGTAACATCACTGCAAAGGTCTGTGGCTTCACTCCTGAAGTCAGCAAGACCATGAACCCACCAGAAGGAAGAAGCTCTGGACACATTTAAACATTTGAAGGAACAAACTCTGGACACACCATCTTTAAGAACTGTAACACTCACCACGAGGGTCCGTGGCTTCGTTCTTGAAGTCAGCAAGACCAAGAACCCACCGGAAGGAACCAATTCCGGACACAAAAGTAATACATATTTTGAGATTAATAGTTTAAAAAAGTCAAAGAATACTGAAAAATGTTGATTTAGGTTGAGTACACATGCATGTTGTGTGGAGAAAGGATTGAGGAGAAAGATAAATACTTGAGGCTTGTCAACTGGAAAAAAAATCACACATGAAAATGTTTCTTTCAAATCTTCTGGAAAGAAATGCAAATATCTCAAACAGTAAAACATCACAGTAACCTACATACCACTGACTTGAAGGAAATCATGGAATGACACAATTTTATTAAGAAGCATTTATATGTTACATAGATTACAGAAAATTCTAAACAGTTACTATCTAGAACACTGATTGTCCCTAAAAATAAAAAGATTTGTTTAGCTCTTCCCAGCTCCTCTGTCTCCCTCCTTTGTCAAAATCACAATTGCTTCCAAACTGGTCTCACAAATTCTCCTCTTGCCAGAGCAGTACTTTCAAGACATAAATCATATCACTCCATTTCCCCCAATAGAATCTTTCAATGGCTGGATACTTGCATTTAGAGTAAAATGAAAATTCCTTATAAAGTATACACATTTGTAGAGCTTCTATAATCAGAAAACATTTTCTATCATTTAATGGTCACTATGTTCTAAGAATGCTGGGGCCCTGGGACATTTCCTCTGCCTGAAATGCCTCTCTGCCTCCTCCTTCATTTCCTTTCCAACACCACCCCACTCCATCAAACACACACCCCTTGTTCACTCAGAATCTTCCTGCCTATGTGGGATTGATCTGCCCACTACCTACGTCTATGTCTTTACTGCTTTCCACTTCTCTTTACTCAGCCAGTATTTGAATCATGTCAGATTGCTCAAAATTCGAAGATACATTAATTTCATCTCATTGAACTTGGTGGCCCATCTATTCAAATTTTCTCCTATAAATTTTTTCATCTGGTAAAGTATTTATACTTCATGACTCAATTCTCATGGTACTACCTAACTCAAGCCTGTTCTAACCAATTAGATAGAATTAGGCTCACTCTCCACTCTGCCCCCTGCTCCTACTTTCTCATGGTTGTTACTGTACTTCAGTGCAATTATATTTGTATGTTTGTCTTCTCAACCTTCCCTGAAGGGTTCTGTGCAGTGAACCCCAAAAGGAAGTGGTGTTTGTGTTGAGCTAAAAGGGTGAGCTCTGGATCAGCTTCCTCAGACCCAGATCCAGCCTCAGCTTGCACTATGTGACCTTTTGTAGGGTATTTACTATCTCTAACTTGCAGTTACCCAATCACTAAAGAGAGGATTAATGATCCTCTCTATGGCATAGGGATTAGATGAGCTAATACATGTAAAATAGTGATACAGAGTAGTCATAGCAAGTTACTTTGAAAGACATATCAGAATTACCAGCTGGGAGGTTTTTTCAAACCACATATGTGCACAATCTTCACCCTGGTTGTGAATTCTGCTGCAATGAGTCCCATCTCAGGTATGAATATTTTATATCTGTTAGATATATACCTGATATAAATTGAGAGACTTCTGGGATCAGGAACCAGGAAATAATCAAAGTCCAAATGGTTACAGGATGGGTGACTTTGCTCATGCTCTTTCCCATTCTTGAAATTCTATTTTTTTTTTCCTCTTGGGAGAATTTGACAGATCTTTCTAAGTCCAATTTAAATATAATTTTCCAAGTATACCTAACAACTACTACTTCTGTGTTTCTATATAATGAAAAAAATTGTATACTGCATAGTGGTTATTCATATCATCAACGGTCCTCTTTTTAGTCTATGAGCTATGAGGAAAGAATCTACTTTTTATTTTCTGTTAATTTAATAAACATTTGTTACATGATTAAGGTATGAGATCATAATGTCTCTAAGATTCTATACTAATCTAAATTTCATACATTTTATTATTCTGTTTTACTTTAAGAAACAACTCACCCATTAAAATTAATCAGTTTTCCTTTTAGAAAGCATTTTTATAACATTTGGTAATATTGAGAACTTGAAAAAATGTTCATTGCCTTTGATCCAGTAATTATAAATCTGAATCTACATTAAAGAAACAACCAGAGATACAACTTTTAAAAGGGCTATGAATAAGAATGTCCAACATTATATACTTAAGAGTAGTGAAAACTGGGAGGAGTCTAATTTCCTACAAGAATCAAATTACTCACTAAATTACAGCACTTCATGAGACGAATTATGAAACCATCCTAAGCAGTTTTTGAAGTATATTAAATACTATGGAAAAATGTTTCTGCTATAATTTTCAGTGAGGAAAAATGTAAGATATAAAGGTGAATACAGAAGTCCAGTCAAACAGAACTTACAACGAATTTATAGCCTGAGCTTTTCCTCTGTTGAAAACACAGAGCAGTGAATGGTAACATATAAAGAGGAAACTAAGCAGACATAGTATGCTTTTAAAAAATGTAAATATCTCCTTGGACCAGAAATAGTAGAGGAGCCCAAGTTAATAAACAGGGCATAAGTAGAAGTCACCGAACTGTGATTGTGGAGGAATAAGTAAAGATCTTGGCTTATGTGGGGACTGGGGATGGGAGAAAATAGATAGGAGGGAAAGGAACCAGTCTCTGTACTAGAAACCCAGAGTGGTAAGTGGTCTCCCAAACTCATGCAAGGAGGATGAAAACATCTACAATTCACGGCTTCCTAGGGCTGTAGCCCACATGCAACTCTATGCCTGGGGCAGCAAGAGTAAGTAGCCAGAGCTTCCCAGACCAGACCCCAATCAGGTCATTCACTAGTGTGGAGACTGGATCTACAATAAACCTAATATGTCCACAGGGCAGGAGCTCCATGCTGCTTCTAGAAGCTTTGGTTGTGACTTGGGTACCAAAGGCAGGCCAAGTTAAAGCAATTGAAAAAAACATCAAAAGACAGAGAACGATTTTGGGGGTCAGGAGAAGGGACTCAGGGAGGGACACATTCCCTGATAGGTCTCTATCACAATTCTTCAACTCTGCAGTTGTAACACAAACACAGTCACAGCTAATATGTATATGATTGGCCGTGGCTATGTTCCAACTGAATTTTATTTACAAAAGAGGACAGGTGTAGCCCATAGGCCATAATTTCCTGACTTTTTTTTTTTTTTTTAAAGACTAGTCAAGTGCAGTAGTGAGAAGGGGGTAAAGAATAGAATGAACAGTTCAATCTGCAATTGTGAACTTGACACCTTTATAAAAATCATCATTCTAACACCACATAGGAAACTAGTGATTCTGAAGGACAACTTACAAAAATCACTAAGTGGAAGATGAATTCATTTCAGATGAAACAAAAGCTGAAAAGGACTTTAATATATTTTTACAAATATCAATGAGATAAAAGGAAGATAAATATCCAAAACAAGAATAAGAAATTAGAGGCAAAATGAATATGATAAAAACGTATTAGGAATCTTGGAAACAAGAATCATTATGATTTAAAGTAACTGCATTGATAACATAAACATTAGAATTAACAGAGTCAAGAGAGAATGAATGAACTAGAAGATAATGATGAGGAATGCATGAAGATAATAGCAAAAGGTGGAAGGTGATTTTAAACATATGAACGAGATGTTAGGAGACATGGGGATTAGATCAAGGGGCTAAAAGGGATTAGACCAATGTACATCTAAAAAGGAGTTTCAGGAAAAAAGAGAAAAGTGAAGTAATACTTGGGCAGACATAATAATTGGGCTGAGAAATTTTTCTACACATTAAGGAAGCCATCAGTATTTTAACAGGAAGCTCTAAATACAGAGCAATACAAAAAAATTTTAAAAGAATATATTCATACCATACATATCCAAGGAAAGCCAAAATGAATAAGGACAATAAGAAGATTATATAAGTCATCAGAGAGAAGACAGCTTATGTACAAAAAAATGAAAATTACTGACAACACATCTATCAGTAATAAGAGGTGCCAGAAGAAAACAAAAATATCTTCAAAATACTGATGAAAAGTCAGTCAGTCTAGAACTCTATTTCTGGTGAAACTATCATTCCAAAACAAGGGGGAACAATTTTTTTCAGTTTGAGATGGAGTCTTGCTCTGTCACCCAGGCTGAAGTGCAGTGGTGCAATCTCCACTCACTGCAACCTCTGCCTTCCAGGTTCAAGCAATTCTCCTGCCTCAGCCTCCCGAGTAGCTGGCATTACAGGCGCCCACCACCATATCCGGCTCATTTCTGTATTTTTAGTAGAGACATGGTTTCACCATGTTGGTCAGGCTGGTCTTGAACTCCTGACCTCAAGCAATGCACCCGCCTTGGCCTCCCAAAGTGCTGGGATTACAGGCGTGAGTCACCACGCCTGGCCTGGACTAAGTTTAACACCCACCCACTCACACTGAAAGAACACCAAATGTGAAGCTCGGGGCGGTGGGGGTGGGGTGGGGAGTATGAGATGCAACAATGGTAGCACAGTAATTATTTAACTATATTCATAAATGTTATTACCTAATAATTATTAAACAGCAGTAATGTTTTTAAGAAAAATGACAGTACCCAAAGTCTGGAAAAAAATTGAAAAGAAAGTAGAAGGAGTTCAATTGCTAGTTAGAATGTTCTAAAACATTCATCTTATTTATAAGAATACACTACATAAATTTATAGCAAGTTATAAAATTGTATAGTTTACAAAATATGTTAACATTTAGGATTACCAAGTAAATTAACAGGAATACTGTGTACATTTTCTTAAATGTTATTGGAGGTGTTAGGAAGAGAATATTTAAAAATTTATGAAATAGACAATCAGAAAATATTAATAGAATATATGTAAATAAATAAAATTAAATTATCCTATTATAAACCAGAAAATGAGTGAACAAAAATTGCAATAATTATGTGCATCATGATCCCAATAGAATAATTCATATATGTATGCACATGCAATAAACACTCACCTACCAGATATAAACAGAACAAAATATAAGAATTATTTATCATTGAACTATAGAAATACAAATGTTTTCTTCTCTACATTTTTTGAGGTTGTCTAAAGTTCCTATGCTAAATAGATATTAATATTAAAATATAACTTAAAAATGGTAAAGATGGTAAATTTTATATTTTACTTCAATAAAATTTTTTTAATTAAAAAAATCATAAAAGAGTAGTGTTGCCTTATCCATGGAGAATACCTTCCAAGATCCCCAGTGGATGCTTGGAGCAGCAGATGGTACTGAAACCTATATATACTATACTTTTTCCTATACATACATACCTATGCTATAGCTTAATTTATAAAGTAGGCACAGTAAGAGATTAAAAATAATAGTAATAGAAAAATTATAACAATATACTCTAAAAGTTCCATGCATGTGGTCTCTCTGTCTCAAAACATTTTATCATACTATACTCACCCTTTTTGTGATCTGTTGGTCTGATAACCAAGATGGCTCCTAAGTCAGGGGTCCTCAGCCCCTAGGCCACAGACGGGTACTGGTCTGTGGCCTGTTAGGAGCCAGGCGACCCAGCAGGAGGTGAGTGGCCAGCGAGCAAGCAAAGCTTCATCTCTATTTACAGCCGCTCCTCATCACAAGCATTACCGCCTGAGCTCTGCCTCCTGTCAGATCAGCGGCAGCGTTAGACTCTCATAGGAGCCAGAACCCTACTGTGAACTGCGCATGTGCGGGATCTAGGGTGTATGCTCCTTAGGAGAATCTAATGTCTGATGATCTGTGACTGCCTCCCATCACCCCCAGATGGGACCATCTAGCTACAGAAAAAGAAGTTTAGGGCTTCCACTGATTCTACATTATGGCGAGTTGTATAATTACTTCATTATATATTACAATGTAATTATAATAGATGTAAAGTGCACAATAAATGCAATGCGCTTGAATCATCCTGAAACCATCTCCCTGGTTTGTCCATGGAAAAACTGTCTTCCATGAAACTGGTCCCTATTGCCAAAAAGCTTGGGTTCGTAAGTGACGAACAGGTGGGTAGTGTATACAGCAAGAATACGCTGAACTAAGCGAGGATCCACGTGCCAGAAGGGATGAAGGCAGAGGGCGGGAGAGTTCATCATACCACTCAGAACGGTGCCCAATGCAAAACATATGAATTGTTTATTTCTGAAATTTTCCCCAATATTTTTGGATCAAGGTTGACTATGGGTAACTGAAACCAAGGAAAGTAAAGAATTGGACGGGTGGGGAGGACTACTGTAAAATGTTAGTTTTAAAAAAGCTTATTTGTTTCCTCTCCTCAAACATAAGGGGAAAAAAGGAAATATCAGAAATGAACAATTTACATGTAATAGTTACAAAGTAGTAGCTGTAAGCCAAAGATAAAATATAGACAAAATTGAGAACTGGTTTTTCCTATAAATCTCTGGACATGGACATTGCTTCCACTTGAAGGTATAGTTAATGAATTTTAAACGTGTTTTCAACTCAGATATTGAAAAGAGAGAGAGAGAGAGTGTGACTGCAGGGAGGAAGAACAGAAAGAAAGAGGATACAGAGAAGAACTTGCATGAGAACATTCTCCTCCAGTTCCGGTAACTTAATTACTCAATGCTCTGTGCATGTTGAGTTGATTTAAGTCATGTGGCAAATGCTACAATTCCTATTCAAGAAATGCACTGGAACAGAGTCATCATTTGGCATGACTACATCAAGGAAAGCTGCTGACAGCCAGAAGAGATCAAAAGCAGATCAGGTTGCTTAATGAACTACAAGTCACTGAGCTAAGAAAGCCAGGGAAGCACCCTGAGGAAATATGGAAATCTTGGGAGTGAGCAGAGAAACTAAACACAGTGGATGTTATTATAAAATGCTAAAATGAGATTCAGTTGTCTCATTAAAATGTCTGAGCCATAACACATTATTTTTCAGCCTTTCCTTAGAAATAAAAACCAAGTCTCTAAGCAGAAACAGAAGTGCTAGAGCCAGTAGATGAGCTACTATGATTATTGCTTACCTGTCTTTATCAAACTAATCACACTGCTTATTCTATGTTTACCTTATTATGAATGGCCAAGATTTATTGGATATTTATTGTATGAAAGGTATTGAGAGAAATGCTTTATATATATTATCTTATTTTCTCAACCTTTTATAACAACTTGCCTTTGGGGAACAAAATGTGGCTGTATGAATCCTCTTAAATGAACGCCCTCACTTGATCATGTAGAAGGAATCATTTTTGTCAGGAGTTCGAGACCAGCCTGGCCAACAAGGCAAAACCCTGTCTCTACTAGAAATACAAAAAATTAGCTGGAAGTGGTGGCATGTGCCTGTAATCCCAGCTACTCATGAGGCTGAGGCAAAAGAATTGCTTGAACCCAGGAGGTGGGGAGGCGGAGGTTGCAGTGAGCCGAGATTGTGCCACTGCACTCCAATCTGGGCAAAAAAAAAAAAATGTAAAAAAAAAAAAAAAAAAAAAGAAAGAAAAGAAAAGAAAAAGAATCATTTTTAATAGGCTACTTTGATCAAAGTAGACATTATTTCAAAGTAATTGTTCCTAAAATAACATAATCCAATAATTTTCCATTTGACTCCCATTTAGTCAGATGGACATACATATCTATTTATATCCCTCTCATTCCTAAAAAGGACATGAGGCAGATTTCATGCGTTGTTGATATGAAATTCTACATTTGGATATATCTTCATTTCCCAGTAACTGAATTTATATTTCAGTCCATAAGATTTCCTTCCTCGTATCATAAAACATGTTGTTTTTCATGGAAAACCCCACATTTTAGAAAAGCAAAAAAAAAAAAAATGAGGTAAATTATGATTTGTCAGTTTTTAATCCTCAGAGTTGGACAGCTTTGTAAATAGCTCTTTGAGCTGATTCCATTTTTTAAGAAGAGTAATATATAATTACATTATTTCATCAACTATAGTATCATTTCTCCAACCTTCCCTGTAAGCTCCTCAAAGGTAAATGCCATTCTTCTGTTACTAACACAGTACCCCAGCCTTGCATTTCTCAAAATATGTTTCAGTGACTACAGAACACACCAGAGATTCTGTGAAAAAAGTGCTCTGTAATGAATGAGACAATTGCAAACCCCCCTATATTTTGGTTTTTTTTTTTTTTTTGGAGGATACCATGAAGTCCTTTTAACTTTAACTTAGCAGTTTCTACATTCATTTGGTCATGAGACTCCCCATTTCAACAAACTCTATCAAATTGTAACAAGCTGTGTTCAGACTGAGGAAAATACTGTGCCAGGCAAATGTGATCATTGTTGACCAAGGGCACAGGTCTGATGATATCTGAAAGATAAGTTCATCTTTCCCTGATATAAAGTGTAAACCTTCAGGGTTAAAATCCTCTCTTTAAACTCTGAGGTACTCAAAAATTGCTAAGATGCTCCTTCCATATCTCATCTTCTGTGCTACCAAATGTAGGCACCTAGCACTTGGAGTTGGCAAATGCAGATGTCAAAATAGTATTCAGAGGCGCTGGCTGCTTGTCTTTTTCTTTCTTTCTTTTCTTTCTTTTCTTTCTTTCTTTCTTTCTTTCTTTCTTTCTTTCTTTCTTTCTTTCTTTCTGTCTTTCTCTTCCTTCTCTTCCTTCCTTCCTTCCTTTCCTTCCTTCCTTTCCTTCCTTCCTTTCCTTCCTTCCTTTCCTTCCTTCCTTTCCTTCCTTTCCTTCCTTTCCTTCCTTTCTTTCCTTCTTTCCTTCTTTCCTTCTTTCTTTCTTTCTTTCTTTCTTTCTCTTTTTTTTTTTTTTTTTTTTTTTAGATGGAGTTTCGCTCTTGTTGCCCAGGCTGAAGTATAATGGTGTAATCTCGGCTCACTGCAACCTCCACCTCCTGGGTTCAAGCAATTCTCCTGCCTCAGCCTCTCAAGTAACTGGGATTACAGGCATGCGGCACCATGCCTGGCTACTTTGTATTTTTAGTAGAGACGGGGTTTCTTCATATTGGTCAGGCTGGTCAAGAACTGCCAACTTTAGGTGATCCGCCTGCCTCGGCCTCCCAAAGTGCTGGGATTACAAGTGTGAGCCACCGTGCCCAGCTGGCTGCTTGTCCTTTTCAAGCCCGCTATCTAGTGTTAGGTAGGTCTTTCTTTTTAGCTCCAAGTCTTGCGAGAACTTGCCATTTTCATAGTTACATGTATATTTAATGCCTATAGTAAGAAGTTATGTATTTATCTTAAGGAAGTGGGATAACATTCCAAAGTGATGCGACTCCAGAAAGCAAACATAAATCCTGATATCCCGATAATAGGGTCACCCATTCCGCTCCTTTATCAGATCACCTGTAAACTATGAAATCCCACTTTACGAGACTGAACTATTGATTGAAGTGGGAAGTGTTTTCCAGATGCCCCAGAAATGCCTCTAGCACCACCTCATAGTGTGTGTAAATTTCATAAGCAAACCAAGATGCCTGTCTTCGGGTTGAAGTGTAATACTATAGCATGAGTGTTTTCTTTCTGTTGCTTTAAGAATTCATTCTTAGCTTAAAATGCACAGTACCAAGATTATACAAATGTAATATAGTTTTATTTATTATTATTGTTGTACGAAAAACAGAGCAAGTCAAGGCAGTCTTTCTTGGCCTCAGCCAATGAGCACCAACTTGTAAGGCTCCAACAGGGTACGTCTAGGTGACAGAATTTCAGCCCTCTTCAACAGCGATGACTGTAACCTTTGTGGATCCACAGCACCTAGCAAATGTCTGATAGGAGCCAGGTCCATAATAAATGTTGTTGAATATATAAGAACTGTAAGCAGACTACATAATGTCTCTATGCTCACTGAAATCCATTTTAAAATATCTGTGACTAGAATATAACAACTCGATGAATTTGATTACAGATCAGTATCTTTGGATAAACATATCTCAAAATTGGGAGTCTCTTAAAAAGTTCTATGTTTTTTGGTTTCTGGACAGGGGTAACCAGGCCTTTTCTTCTCGTATAGTAACACAATATCAAATGAAAAGCTCAGGTAAATGTATTTAGTCCTTATCTCTATGTAATACAGCAAGAAAGAAGCTGAAATAGATAGCTGAGGTGTTCACAACTCAATAAGAATATCAAGAAAAGGGGGTAGCAGGAATTTTACTTACAAAATAAAAAAATCTGCAAACTATTTGCTTTTTTGTAAATGCTACTTTTAATTTAAGAGATTTGAAAAATTTCAGCCTATTATTCTTCAAAATAATTTTATATAAAGCTTGATTGGTAATAAAACAATATACTTGCATGTGGTTTTTAAGTAGAAGAAGACATTTTGTTCCCAGGAAAGTTCGTAAGCCAGAAAATCTTGGGCAAGTA
Source organism: Theropithecus gelada (assembly GCF_003255815.1). Lineage (NCBI taxonomy): Eukaryota > Metazoa > Chordata > Mammalia > Primates > Cercopithecidae > Theropithecus > Theropithecus gelada. Next base: position 214,110,355 of record NC_037668.1, on the reverse strand, counting down.
CACCAAGGGAAAATGGGGAGGGACTATTTATCTTCCATTATAACAATGACATAATTTGTATCCAACCATGACACGACCAATACCCAAATGTTCTTGGTTATAAAATAAAAATGAAAACAAAATGTAAACTTATTCCTGACAAAACAGATTAACTGAAATAACCAAGATATTACTTAATAACCAAATTTTTGACACACATAACGTTTTAAACAACTAAAGAATATAGGCAAAATTGTTCTTTTGCCACACACACACAAATTTAGTTCTATAAAGATAAAAAAGATTACTTTTCTCTAAAAACATTGAAAAGTCTGCCTTCTCTCATTAAAAAAGCATAAACAGAAAACATGAGTTCAGGATTTTAAGTTACCTTTCAAGTCTTTCTTCAGTTTTCTGAGATCTTTTTGAAAATCTTCAAACTTCATCTGTGAGGCCTGGAAAAGGTCCTGGGGTTCTGGCAGTGGAAAGAGGCACTGTTCTTTTCCAGCATCCTAATGAACAAAAAACCCCATTATAGTCAAAGAAATTGGTTATCAACATAAAAAAGAATAATGGCAGGTATCTCCAAACCAAAAACAACAACAAAAAGTACTGCCAAATCATTCAACAAATAAAGAATAATGGAATGTGACTAGATGTAAAAATTGTCTTACCTCATCAAAATTTCGGAGATAATACGAAACAATATATGACAAAAGGCTTCTGCTATTGTCCTAGGCAGAAAGACCAAAGTCAGTAACAACATATTTTTTAACTAATTAAATACAAAGTGTTACCAAAAAAGATTCTAGTAAATTCATATATATACATGAGAACATTTGGAATATAATGTGAAATTTTACGTTTTGAATTGTCTTGGCCATTGTGTCTAAGGAGTTTGATGGCTTAAAAGATTTTTCTCCCCAGTGTTCCAATCTTAGCGCAGCTATTTAGGGGCAAAGTCTAAACTGTAAATACTTTCCAATTGTTACCCCCCTCAATTAGAAATTTAGCTCATGTCTTGTATATTTTATTATTTTGTGTTTTTATTGTTTTATTTGATAATTTTTTGTTTTAAAACTACTATCTTAAAGGAAATAATTAAACATTGCTAGCATTGATATATAGCTGAACAAATAGGTACCACTCCAACAGTAACTTTGATTGAGGCTCATTAGCATATAGATTAGGGAAATAAAAAAGCTAAGTACCATTTTAAGTAAAGGGGAGCTTTTAACAATTCCAATATTATAATTTTTTATGTCAGCAATTGAGATTTGACAAATTAATACTCATGTGTTTATAAATAAGACAATGTGGGTAGTTCTATTTAAAAAAAGGTAAAATTGTTTCATATCTAACACACTTCAAAAATACCTTTTCACCTCCTTTCTGGTTTACTGAGTGGCATTAATTTTTATTTAGCTTTTTTGTGTAGTGTTCCAAAGTAGTAGTAGATAATCTGAATTTGAGAGCTCAGGTATATATTTTACTTTAAAAACAAACCCTATGACACAAACTACATTCTCTGGAATGTTTAATATAACCACGATTTTTTCTATATTTGTAAAAAGAGCAAAACCTCTTTATAATCAAGTTTGACATGAGTCAGTAATATAGCTATTAAAGACATCCCTCATTAGACAGGATTTGCTTGTAAAATGATTTAAGCAACTTGAGTTCCTTTCTCTCTCCCAACTTGTAATTCAATGAAACGGCTGGCAGCACCTGAATCAATTAACAAAACTAGGCGTGCTAAGAGAAAATTGTAAGTGTTCAAAGTAACAGCTCTGTCCATGGAGGTCTATAAACAGTACTAAGGAATAAGTATAGTTACATTTGTTTTACAGAGAAAGAACCAATTCAGGAAGACTTTGCATAGCTCTTCTGAGTACAAGTGAAACTATTTTAAAAACTTATTTCTTGATTACATATTAAAATTTTTATTTTAGATTACCCCTTGATTATCTAAATTAATGACATTTAGTCTAATAGAGGATTGAATACGATATATAAACTGATACCAAAAAAGTCCCACAAATAATCTCTTATTTGTATATGATCACTAGAATCTATTTCCAGTTCATTTCTATAATTTAAACATGATATTGATGCTATGTGTTTCAATATTATTTGCAAAAGTTGTTTCACTCCAACAAGCAGTTGCTGAGTATTCAAGAATCACCATAGGTTAAGAAAAGGACTTCTTTTCTTTCTTTCTTTCTTTTTTTTTTTTTTGAGAAGGGGTCTCACTGTATAACCCAGGTTGGCCTCGAAAAGTCCTCCCAAGTAGCTGTGATTATGGGCTCATGCTATTGCACTCGGCTTAAGCATTTTTTTTAAACAAATGTAATTTATCAGCTCTCTATAGTAAGACTTCTATGAAAATGTGTATCATACACATGAGCATTTGAACAAACAATTATAAAAATAAAAACATCATATGTGTGGGTGTACCAGGGAAGGACTACGAATTATTCAGTGTTGGAAAAGCAGTGTCCACGTTCCATAGATGCTCAATGAAAGACCGTTGAATGAGTATCTGTATTAATTTGACCACACACACACACAAACACACACACACACACACACACACACACACAGACGCTGACTTACAATGGTTCATCTTACAATTTTTTGACTTTACAATGGTACAAAAGTGATACACATTCAGTAGAAACTATACTTTGAGTACCCATACAACCATTCTGTTTTTCACTTGCAGCACAGTATTCAATAAATTACATGTGATATTCAGCACTTTATTATAAAATAGGCTTTGTGTTAGATGATTTGCCCAACTGTAGGCTGAGGTAAGTGTTCTGAGCATGTTTGAGGCAGGCTAGGCTAAGCTTTGATGCTTACTAGGTTAGATGTATTGAATGCCTTTTCACTTATGGTATTTTCAACTTAGGATGGGTTTATCAGGCCATAACTCCATTTTACATTCAGAATCATCTGTATATAAAATAATAAACAAATTGTTGGCTGGCAGAAAATATATATATATTTTTTGAGACGGAGTCTCACTCTGTCGCCCAGGCTGGAGTGCAGTGGTGCGATCTCGGCTCACTGCAAGCTCTGCCTCCTGGGTTCATGCCATTCTCCTGCTTCAGTCTAAAAGTCTCTCTCTCTCCCATGAAGGAAATTATTTCATTATCTAGGAAGGACAATCCTACATATTTTTATTTCTACAAGCCAATTATTAAACTTAATATTTCAAAAACATGTCCAGAATTTCCTTTATCTTACTTTTTTGTGTGATGATTCTTTTATTAGAGAAATATAACTCTTTTATTTTTTAAGTTTATCATCTCAGACTTCATTCTGTGACTCTAACCATCATTCCTAACCTCATATTTCTCCTGGCACTCTCACAATTGCTTAGATATTAATTTCAAACAAACACAACTGCAGAAGTAGTACTAAAAATAATTAGGTCTGCAAGAGGACTTAGACATCCCCCGACGCACCAGTATCAAGGAGAAAATCATATGCAGCAGAGTAGAATCATCTTTTATATTTTATTTACAAGCCATTTTATTCATCTTTGTGTTATTTTCAAAATATGGACCTATTGGCCTCCATTGCTTGACATGACAAAGAAAAAAACAAGAGATACACTGTCTAACTCATAGAAAATAATTAGCCTTCAGATTCCAAAAGGATAAATATTAGCAGACATGGGAAAGATACAGTAAAAGAAATTATTGTTTTTATATTAAAACAATATAAAGTTATTTTATATTGTTTTTATATTAAAAAGTTGTAATTATTAATTAGAATAAAAATTATTCACTTTAGGTAACATTATTAATCACAAATATCGATGGACATTACTTTTTTTCTAGCTCAGAACATAAAGAAACATTTGGCCTAGGAACATAAAAGAAATATTTATTACAACTGCTTTACATTCAGACTTATTACTAAACAAAACATTGAATTCTCAATTTGCCTATGTCCACTCATGCAAAATACTTACACTGCTCTTGACATCTTTCAGTTTTGGAAGAATGTCTAATCCAAAGCCATCTGCCTGTCCTCGAGTCTTATTTCCTCCATTCATGTAGTTGCCAAAGGCAAGAACCAAACCTAGAACCTGCATTACCCCTGGGCCATTTTTTAACGTCTGTGAAACAGAACAACAACAAAAAACAACTTCTATACCAGGTTTTGTTTGAATCATCAAGTCAATGCCAGCTATTTATATTAGTAGTTTTGGGTCACAACCAAACTTTATCATTCCTAATTATTAGGTATATGTTAAGAGCAGTATCTTGAAAGTTAGTAAAAGCTGCACCACCCACAAACATTCAGGTATGCCTCTGTAAGCTGGGGGATGCTATGTTAGGCCATGTCTATGATGTAATCGCAAGGAAAACAAGGTTGTGTGAGAACTATTAAGGCTATATGGGAACTAAGGCTATATGAGAACAAATAAGGATATATGAGAACTATTAAATAAGGCCAAATGAGAACTATTACAAAATAACATCGCTAATATATCTGCCATTGTCTTAATTGTGCCTATGTCTAGAACAAAACAAAATTTTTGGCCTCAGCAGAGGAAACCAAAAAGCAGATGCAGAGATTAATTTCTAAATTTAGGTTTACCCCCAAAGAGCTCACACTCATTTCTTTCAAAACATTGTGTTTAACTTAAATTTGCATGTCACTTCTTCTGAAAATGTGAGCCTTTAAGAACATCTTTTCACTTTTCAAAATGATTTACCGCAACTAGAACAAATGGTACTACTGATATTTGACAAATTGTTTTAAATGTTAACATTGGTCGTTTCTGCCAAGCATTTATTTTTTGTTTTCAGAAGAATATCTGTCTTCTGTTGAGTCATATGGCTGTTCCTAAATTATTTGGCTGGAATAATTATTAACAATTTGTGGAGGAGTCCTTCCAGACAACGAAAGAAAGTAAAGAAAAATGCCTTCAAATCACATTCCTTTGGAAGTCTGATGTCTGAGAGGACCGTGAAAACGGAAGATTTTGTTTTGGCAAAAGGAGAGGACAGAGAAGTCTCTGGAGGCCAACATGTACTGGCCACATTCTAGCAATGTGGTCTTGCAGCCCTGGGCACCCCTCGGAACATTTGCTTTGATCTTGAAGGTCAATCATAAAATGTTCCCTTCTGTGGGACTGTGATCCGTCAAATTTGGTGAGTACTTCGAGTAAATAAAAGAACGCTTTTCTGAAATATGAACATGGCTGAGCACAATTAAATGAGATTCAAGTTCAGCTCTCTTTGGACCAGAACTTACCTCACACAATTTCTGTAGTAATTCCAGTTTGCGATGAATTGAGCAAATGCTTTCTGAAAACGTGGACTGGAACAGGATGCAAAAGACTCGCTCTGAAAAGTTGGGGATTAGTGACAGTTCATAAAGGAACCTAAGGAAATAAAGCCAAGTTAAGAAGAAAAATATAATTCACATCCACAGATGTTTATTCTCATCTCATTCATAACAAGTATGCACTGAAGACACTGCATTGCATTTTCCAAACAAAACGGGCCCACCCATGGCCTGGACGCCCTCTGCACGGCTATAAGGCATGCTTACTGCTCAGGTTTGTCCAGAGACTTGGCATTTTCCTTGTCTTTGGAAGACCGGCCATGCTTTTCTATTTTTTCCAGTTCGTCTGACTGTGCTCTCTAGAAAAACAAAAACCAAACAGTTTTTCAAAGTCTGGCCAACTGAATCCCTTAAATAATCTAATTATCTTGATAAATGTACTGATCTGAATACAGCAAAACTCTATCTGTTTTCATGTTTCTTAGCATCTGTATGTAGTAAAGCTTGACTTAATTCATGAGGCATTTGAAAGTCTAAATATGGCCGGGTGCAGTGGCTCATGCCTGTAATCCCAGCACTTTGGGAGGCCCAGGCGGGCGGATCACCTGAGGTCAGGAGTTTGAGGACTGGCCTGGCCAATATGGTGAAACTCCATCTCTACTAAAAATACAAAAATTAGCAGGGCGTGGTGGCGGGTGCCTGTAATCCCAGCTACTTGAGAGGCTGAGGCAGGAGAATCACCTGAACCTGGGAGGAGGAGGTTGCAGTGAGCTGAGATTGTACCACTGAACTCCAGCCTGGGTGACAGAGTGAGACTCCATCTCAAATAAATAAATAAATAAATAAATAAAATAAAACAAAGTAAAGCAAAATAAAATAAAATAAAGTGTAAATATGTTTAATGTGAGCCAGATTATCCCTAAATCTTCCAAATAATGTTATTAACTATTAGTGATCTGAGAAATGTTTATTCATTCAAGCATGCTTTAAAACAATAGTTTTCCTTTGTTATTTTGGCTGTTTATAATACTTTCTAGAACACAAGCATTTCATTTTATAAAGTAGTTGCCCAGGTGGGAGTACAATGGCATGACATCTGCTCACTGCAACCTGCGCCTCCCAGGTTCAAGTGATTCTCCTGCCTCAGCCTCCTAAGTAGCTGGGATTACAGGCACCTGCCACTACATCCGGCTCATTTTTTGTATTTTTAGTAGAGACGAGGTTTCACCATGTTGGCCAGGCTAGTCTCGAACTCCTGACCTCAGGTGATCCACCCATCTCGGCCTCCCAAACTGCTGGGATTACAGGCATGAGTCACTGCACCTGGCCTGGATTTTCTTTTTGATACAAAAATGACTCCATGCTTATTTTCTTCTTAAGTGTCTTCTGTCACCCTTTATAATCTCAAACTAAAAATTTGTCATTCTAACTGTGTTTCCTTATGAGAGAAGATCCTGTACATTTTTAATATTAATATAGGGTAGGAGATTTTATAGACTTCAGGAAGCACAAATCTGTATTTTATAGAGTATTTGGATTATTTTTATTTGTAGTCCTGTCTTTATTTTACAACTCACAAAGGTGTATTAAAAGAGCCAAAATATCACATTTTCTACATGCATTAAGAATAGACCACCATATTATGATTTCTGAGTCCAGTCTTCAGAAGTTAATATTCTTTCAATATTTTTTTTGTTTAAATAGACAAGCAGCTCAGCCAAGAACTGCTACAGAAGCTAGAGCCTGACAGATTGCAAGAGAATTGATAGATACCACCTAAACAAAGCGAGGTTCTGCTTTGTATTTACTGATTGTTTTGAAATGCAGGTTTTCAGTTGATAGGATTAACTAACAAAGACTTGTCTCAAAAGAAGCTTCTTTTAACAAGGGAAGAACTTATGAGAGATCTGTCAGAGAAGTTGATCCTCTGACAGTTTCATAAATTTTGCATTTGGAATGTTATGCATCAAAAGAATACAAAGAAGTAAAGGAGGTACATTTTACTGCAAACATTCCAAGCTACTCCAAAAACTAAAACTCTTCTTCTAGAATTTCAATTGCACAGTAATCTTACTTTTCTCCTCAGTTTTTTGTGGCTTTGCTCAAGAATTTTACTACTTGAGCAACTACTACTTCATTCATTTGTCAGTTACCTATGAGAGTCAGCCTCACAAATAATATCATAAGACCATGTAAAGCCATATTACAAGACAAATACCGATCTTTCTGGCAAATGAGAGACTTGGGTAATATTCTAAAAGAACATTACAGCTAAGAATATAGACAAGGCAAGGGTTGTTTTAAGACACACAAGTCCCCACCAAAGTATAACACATAAAGGTCTCCAATCCCTATAATCTCTTTATTCTTTTAAAGGAAAGAGTTTCTACCAGAAAGTTGGTTAGTCAACTACCTCCAAGCCCAACCCCTCTCTATACCCAAAACCTCATAAAAAAAAAAAAAAAAAAAAAAAATCCAGCTTGCTACAGTTTGGTGACATAATTAGGTTTCTTAGTTTGATTTTGTTTAGACACCTTAATATAGACTCAATCTAGCTGTTGAATAGACTCAACGTGGGGTTGAATGACTAGAATCCTACTCCATGGACACAGTAAATTTCTTAAACAACACAAAAACAAATCAAAAGGCAGCTGTAAGAGCAAAAAGATGGCTAAGGTAAATCAGGGTAATAATTAAAGATACAAGAGAAGGATGAAATTCATCAATGTCTTCAGAACAAAGTGACTTTCTATTAGTACTCTAGAGGCACTCCCCAAACTATTCAGCACACATGAAGTACTAATTGCACAGTCCTTTATACCCTGTACTCTATTAGACCATTTCTGCTCACTTCAGAAAGAAAGAAAGCTGCCCTGGGCTAACAGTAAACTTCATGGCAAGTCGAGGGAACTGTCACTTTATCTATGCCCCTTTCTTGTTCCTTTCTTGTTCTCTACAACTATGTGTACATGATATTATCTCTTCTGTTCCCTTTTTCTCTCTGGGGCTTAGTTAACTCCACCTCAGGTAATCTTTGGCCCTCTCACTCTCATATACACACATGCACACATATATACATACTTATGTGTACACACACACACGGTCGATTCTTGCTATTTACGGACTGGGCACGGAATCAGCATATACTGAACTATTACTCCTAGAAAAAATATAGGGCTTCTGTGAGCCTCTGGGGTCACAACATTTTCATTGACTGATCAATACATAACATTGTTTGATGTTTAAAGACGTTTAATATATTCTGTTGATTCATTAATACTCAAGGCCAGCAGCACCATGGCTCATGCCTCAACAAAGCTTGTCCACAACACAGATTTTTCCCCATCAGGGACATCACAGCCATCTTGTGCTCAGAAGCACTAGCCAGCACTTCAACACTGTGCTTGTGGCCCTCTTAGACTACAAAATCACTAACAAAAGCACAACAGTGCAAAAAACATGGTACTAAATAGACTGCAAAAAGGATGCCTTACTACACAAGAGCTGAAACAAAAAGGCAGAATGTTGCCTTGTCTGATTTCAGTTAAGAACATGTATATTGGGAGACTCACATTTTTACCACTCAATACATGTCTGCAAATAACTACAAAAGCCCCATGCATGTCAGTATGTCAGTTTTGGAGTTAAAAATATATTTTAGTGACTAGGCAAGTTAGCAAATATAGAATCTGCAAATAATGAAGATCAAATCTGAATGTGTGTGTTTTTATGTGTATATACACATGTGCATTTATATGAGAGAGTATACACTCTTTTTTTTTATTTTTTATTTTTATATTTTTTTAGACGGAGCCTCGCTCAGTCGCCCAGGCTGGAGTGCAGTGGGCAATCTCGGCTCACTGCAAGCTCCGCCTCCTGGGTTCACGCAATTCTCCTGCCTCAGCCTCCCTAGTAGTTGGGACTACAGGCGCCCGCCGCCATGCCCACCTAATTTTTCTTTTTTTTTTTTTTTTTTTTTGCATTTTTAGTAGAGATGGGGTTTCACCGTGTTAGCCAGGATGGTCTCCATCTCCTGACCTCGTGATCCGCTCGCCTCGGTCTCCCAAAGTGCCGGGATTACAGGCGTGAGCCACCGCACCCGGCCAAGTATACACTCTTTTTTTAAACCTATTTTGGAGGAATATGGCCAAATGAAGCCTTCCTTATTCTTCTTTTTTTTGAGACAGGGTCTCACCGTGTCACCCAGGCTGAAGTGCAGTGGCGTGATCTCAGCTTACTGCAGCCTTGACCTCTTGGGCTCAATAGGTCCTCCCACCTTAGCCTCCCAAGTAGTTGGGAGTACCCTCCAGCTAAGTTTTTTTTTTTTTTTTTTTTTGTAGAGATGGGGTTTTTCCATGTTGCCCAGGCTGGTCTCAAACTCCTGGGCTCAAGCTGTTTGCCTGCCTCAGCCTATATATACAGTCTGAATCCCCTTCATTTTCCCCCTTCAACCAATTACTTCAAAAACATATCTCTTTTCATTCTACAACCACAGCAATGATTGACATGCACAAAGATGGTAGTGGTACACCTGAATCCACACATTTTGAAATATTAATCATCTTAAAGAAATGCGCAAGCCAATCCCTAAAGCTTTTGACGCATTTTAGAATTCCCCTCATAGTCTGTAAACACCTCCAACAAATTACAGACATGCAGTGAATATTCATTATTTAGGTAAATACCCCCATAACTATAACATAGTACAGCTATGGTTTTCTTTACAATATTTTTTTTCAATGCAAGATTTAAAATAGTCATTTGTGGACTAGTCCAAGAGCTAAACCTCTTTTTGTTTTTTTTGCCTTCTCTCTTTTCTTCTTCTTCTTCTCTTCTTCTTCTTCTTCTTCTTTCTTCTCCTTCTCCTTCTCCTTCTCCTTCTTCTTCTCCTTCCTCTTCTTCCTCTTCTGCTTCTTCTTTGTCTTCTTCTGCTGCTGCTGCTTCCTTCTTCCTTCTTCTTCTTCCTTCTTCTTCTTCCTTCTTCTTCCTTCTCCTCCTCCTCCTCCTTCTTCTTCCTTCTCCTCCTCCTCCTTCTTCCTTCTTCTTCCTCTTCCTTCTTCTTCTTCTTTTCTTTTTTCTTGAGACAGGGTCTTACTCTGTTGCCCAGGGTATAGTGCAGTGGTATGATCTCAGCTCACTACAACCTCTGCCTTTCAGATTTAAGCAATTCTCATGCCTCAGTCACTTAGGTAGCTGGGATTACAGGTGTGTGCCAGCCACCATATATGCCCAGGTAATTTTTGTAGTTTTAGTAGATACGGGGTTTTGCCATGTTGACCAGGCTGGTCTCAAACTCCTGACTGACCTCAAGAGATCTGCCTTCCTTGAGCTCCCAAAGTGCTGGGATTACAGGCATGAGCCACTGTGCCTGGCCTTAAACCACTTCTTGTAGCATAGTTTGTTTGTATTTTTTTAAAAATCAGATTTGTCAAGTGCCAATTTTTAAATAATGCCCTCTCCTATTCAACAGTGCTCTGGAAAAGGTAACTTCACCAGAATAGTATATAAATCAATAGCAAATGAAAAATTACCCAATTGGAATGTCCAGGTGGGGAGATCTCTAAAGTGGTAGGAATGTAAAGCAGGCTTGGAATTGGTGCGTTCGATTCATCAAATGAGTATCACTTCCAGACCACAACTCACTGTTATGGTAAGGGGAAAAACAAGGGCTAGCAAATTCCAACTCTTGCCTTCGGGCAGCCCAAACAGGAGGTAGACAAAAGAATAAACTGCCATGGAACAGTGTGACAGGTGCTCCTTTAGTGGTACTAAGTAATGGTAGTATGACAGTGAGGCTTGAGAGAACTCGGAACATTTGGAGAGCTGTGAGGGCAAAAGATACCATTGGGAATCAGCTATCCTTAAGTCAGACATAAAGAGAACCCTGGGGAGGAAGCTTCAGAGGAAAGACAGAAGTCAGCCAAGGACAGATCCTGGGGGATGCTCACATATCAAGAAGCAGGCAGGAGGAGGACTAACAGGCAGGAGGATGAGGAGAAGCCAGCAGAGATGTGAGAGACGAGGTCAGAGATAGAAAATGTAAGAAAGGAGACACTTTTATCCTCACAAATGGGAACAACAATGGAAGGGAAGAACAAGGACACAGAGGATTTTGATACAGAAAAGAATATTAGAAAGATCTTCCACGCGGATGATCTCAACTTTGTGACTAAATTTGGAAGTGAGGTTACTGCTCATAAATGAGGATGGTCAGGTTGAAGAGGATGACACAGAGTGAAAAAGGTCAAAGGTCTGGGACAGGCACATGGCTCACACCTGTAATCCCAGCACCTTGGGAGCCCAAGGCGGGTGGACTGCCTGTGTTACAGAGTTCGATACCAGTCTGGCCAACATGGCAAAACTCTGTGTCTACTAAAAATACAAAAAATTAGCCGGGTGTGGTAGCAGATGCCTGTAATCCCAGCTACTCGGGAGTCTGAGGCACAAGAAACACTTGAACCTGGGAGGTGGAGCTTGCAGTGAGCTGAGATTGGGCCACTGCACTCCCGCCTGGGTGAGAGAGAGAGACACACACAGAGAGAGAGAGAGACAGAGAGAGAAAGAGAGAGAGAGAGAGAAAGAAAGGAAGGAAGGAAGGAAGGGAGAGAGGGAGGGAGGGAGGGAGGGAGGGAAAAGAAAAGAAAGAGAAAGAGAGAGAGAGAAAGGAAAGGAAAGGAAAAGAAAAAAGAAAAGAAAAAGGTCTGAAGAGTCAATGTGCGAGGAATGCAAACAAAGGGAGAGAAGAAAAGGAACTAAAATTCAACAGTGATGAATCAGCCAAGGAAAATAAAGAGGAGGGGGGTTCTTGGGGATGGCGGAAGATCAGGCAGGGAAATCAAGTTATTATGAAATTAACTTGAGGACAATGAAGATAAAGAACAGGTTTAGAGAAGTTATGACAGACAAAAAAATTAACCTCCTAAATATCTTGCAAAGGATAAATGCCAACATGCTTGCCATGGAACATCAAGGGGCCCACGGTTCAGCTTCACTCTTTTCCAGGTCCGTGTGTGCCAGCCGCAAGCCCTCTCTCATGGTGACATGATGAAACAATAGCTCTTTCCATCCCCCACAGTGCCCTTCATGTGTGGATTCCTCGGTCTGAAAGGCTCTTATATATTACATGCTCAATCACTTCATGGGGAAACTGTTTCCTGATGAAAGAACCTCTTCCAACTACTTTTCCTCTCTAGCATACTGCCACTGTAATTTTATTTACTTTTGTGAATTTTGGGTTTATATCTTCCACACAGAGACTGGAAGTTCTGCGAGGACAGGGACAATATCTGTCTGTTTCTCATCACTAAATCCTCTCTCTGTCATAGCAAAGCCTGAGTGTTGGCACTCCTGGCAAGGAACAGAGAAATTCCTTTGCTTGGACAATTTCAGCAAGCACTGAATTAGTATAATATCATAGAATCATAAAAATCTCAGGGGTGGAAAGAAGCACAGGCCATCAACTACAGCAATTCTCAAGCATTTTAGACCCAAGATTCTTTTCTCTCCTAAAAATTATACAAGATGCTAAGGAGCTTTACTTTTTGAGGATTACAGAGGGTCCCCAACTTACTACGGTTTATGATTTTTTTTTAAACCGTAGTAAGTTGAGGTGGGAAAAGCAATAGACTTTCAGTAGAAACCATATTTTGAATTTTGACTCAAAATGTTTATATTAACTTGATATAAAATTGGCTTTTTGTTACATGATTTTGCCCAACTGTAGGCTATGTAAGTGATCTGAGCAAGTTTAAGGCTGGCTAGGGTAAGCTCCGATATTTGGTAGATAAGCTAGGTATATTAGAAGTACTGTTTATTAAAGATATTTTCAACTTATAATGGGTTTGCTGGGACATAGCCCCATCATAAGTTGAGGAGCATCTGTATAGCTATTGATATTTACCATATTAGATATTAAACCAGGAAGTGCTTCAAATATGTATTCCTTCCATCAAAATCATAAAAATCCACTAATGTAAAAATAATTGGATTTTTTTTCTTTTAAGTTAGGAGAGTTGCAATGTTTAACATTTTTGAAGTTCTGTTTATTGTCCAGCTTATAGCTGGAATCTGTATCTGCTTTTGCATTCAATCTAATGTGATTTGCTGCTTTGGATGAAGTATAGGAAAATAATCTAGCTTCATATAGATAGGTAGTTGGGAAAGTGAGGAATATTTTAATAGCTTTTTCAGATAAGTGTAGATAATCTTTAGTACTACACTAAGTGAAAACCATATCAATTTACTTTTTGTACTACGTTACATAAAAATGTATTGTTCTATCTTACAATGAGAATGGTCATCTAAAAATTATTGATTCACTGATTTACACAGAGCTTCCAAATTCTGGGATATGTCATTTTAGAGTACTAAAAATAAAGTCAGTTCTTTAAAAATATCATCTGCAATCCCATCAGAAAAAAGTATTTAAGTATAGGTGAAACTTTCAAGCTCATGCTGGCAGATAAAAGACTTCCAAAATGCTAACTTTTGCTTTAGAGCTTAGATTTTATCATTGGCAACAAATACTCTGAGTGGTTTTCCTTGAAGTAACTAGCTTACTTTGTTCAAGAAAATTTTTCAGCAAATATCAAGCTATGAATAACCATGGTTTGCAGTCTGGTTTTCAAGTAGAAATGGTGTTCAATGAAAAAGAAAAAACAAGTTCAATTCACAATGTAAATGATCACAGCAGTCTTTTTCATCAAAATAACTACATACTTTGCTATGCAGTAGACTTTATGTTTACTTCCCACCTCATCACATGGAATATTAAAACCAAATACCATCTTAGTGGGATCAGGAAAACAGTTTTGACCTTGCAGATCCCCTCAGACAGAATAGCAAGAATCCCTGGGCATCCATGGAGCAGACACTGAGAACTAATGTTTGATAAAACCTTCCTATCTAGCTGATCATTAAATTCTCAACCACAAACCCCCATACTTAAGCACTTTAAGTGACAAAATTCACTGTCTTCCTAAATTGGTCATCACATCTTTAAAGAACAGTGTTCAGAAACACCAAAAATATGGGCTTCTTTATACTAACCAAAACATTTCCTCTACTTTTAGCTATTGGTCCTAGGTCCACTCTTTAGGGTCATTTCAAAATCTCTTTCAGATATGTGAGGAAGCTACAATTGTCTTCTTTTGTCTTCTGTGCTAAGTACCTGGTTCTTTACTATTTACATGGCACAACTATGAGCCATTGCTGAAATAGGCTCATTCTTCCTTATGGCCAAATACATGAGCAAAGTGGCTACACACTTACACATTAATTAATCACATACAAGAATTTGCAGCTTCCAAACTTTCAACTAACAAACCTTCCCTCTCCCAGTCTTTTTCACTTCCATCAGGGAAAGTCCCTTCCAAGATGACATTGTTTCAGTCTACAAGAACTATCCTTTGCTCCTTCCTTTTGCCCCTTCCCACTCTCACCCTGATCATTTGCAGCTTTGTAGCAGAATATTCCTTTCTGAAGATTTACTGTGTTTGCCTATAAATGAAACAGACCCCAGTTGCTGCTAACCTGGATGCTTTCACCAGTCACCACCAGCCAGTGCAGATTCAGATTCCTAGATGTCATTGCAGATTTCAACAAATACTTTAACCTCCACCACCCCGGACCCATATACCTTCTGCAACCGAATTGTACTATTTCAACTCCTGGGGAAAAAAATCATTAACTCTAAAAGCAGGAAGATGTTTCCTTTGCAGGGGAGGGGAAACAGGCAGATGTGATATTGAATTGATATCCATTTCTGCTAAGTTTATGAATGGTGCGAAGCAACTCTCTCTCGAATGTTGAAATAGGCTCATTCTTCCTTATGGCCAAATACATGAACAAAGTGGCTCCACGCTTACACATTAATTAATCATATCAAAGAATTTCTAGGTTCTGAACATTCAACTAACAAACCTTCCCTCTCCCAGTCTTTTTCACTTCCATTAGGGAAAGTCCCTTCCTAGACAATGTCATTTCAGTCTACAAGAACTAACTCCCAGAGAACACTAACTTAAGTCCCTGAGATGTCTTAGGAATTGTTGTATACCACATCTGTTGTGAAGACTCACGATGCTAAACACTCTTAGAAATTATGCTGTTGGAAAGACTAGTTCTGTTTAGCAGCATTCCTTATACTTAATTTCTCACAAAACATGTGTGCATTTGTGTGTGTCTAAGACAGAGAGACAGAAAGATACCCCCAAGGAACCAGTGTTCTAAGGGATAGAATGTAGAAATATTGGGCTGACCAAACTTTTATGAGTTCCTTTATTCATTTTCTCTCCGATTTCACAATGTAGCTAAATGCTAAGCCTTTGCCTCTCTCCGCAAACACCACCACCCCTGACACTTTCATGTTTACTAGGCAACCTTGCATCCTAATATTGCTCCCTTTGATTACATCACATCTTCTTCTTGTGACTCTCCTCCCTCCCTTTGCTGAACCTACTCCGTCCCCACTGCCAGGTCTTCATCCACTATACCTCACCACACTATATAATAAATACATTTAGCTCTGGTTTCCCTTCTAAGCCTGTATTTTCATTCCATGTCCAGACAGACAATTACTTTCTCAACGTTTTCACCTGGGTACTTCAGAAGCATCTTAGATAAAACATATTTAAAAATCAACTCGGATTTTCTTCCTCTAAATCTTCAGTGATCCTCATTCCGGTAAATTAGAAAACTAGTCACCCACCCAGAAAGCTGGGGGTTATCCTAAACATCTACCCACATTTCACTTCCACATCCAATGGATCACTGAGTCTCAGATCCACCTCCACTGTCACCATCCTCGTCCAAACTGCCATCTCTCAACTCAACTATTCTAATATCCTGATTGGTCTCCCCTAAATCATTCCTGACCCTCTCTAATACAAGTTCTATGAAGTACTTAATGTGATTGTTTTTAAAAGGTGCAAATGAGAGCATGTATATCCTATTCAAAACTTTTTAATGATTAACCATTATTTTTAGAATACCTGAACATCACGGTACGAACAAACACAGGGAAGCCACGAAGGGTGGAAAAAAAGGCAGACTGGACAACAACCTCACAATATGGTTAACAGCACGGTGATGAACTTCCTGAGTTTTCTATTTTCTTCTCATTTATCCCAGAGTGGGTGCTAGAGAAGCTTAGAACCTGGAACCACCAGCAGATACAGGGAAAGAAAAGAAAAGCCAGCTGCCTTCCTCCAGACAAAGGACTAGGAAAAAGGTGGTCTGGCAGAGCAAAAAACCTTTCTCTTAATACCTGCCCTACGCCAAACACCAGATGAAAAACTCTCCCATTGAGGTGTTAAGTGAAGAGCTGAACTGTCACTCCAGCAGCTAGGAGGTGGAGCAAGTGGGTATGACACAGTGCTACTTAACACAATGCCTGCTCCAACTTCCCATCAACCTGGCATCTAGGGGCCCAGTGGGTAGCCAAACTTCCACCTCCACCCAGCAGCAACAAGGCAGAAAGAGGTGATCTGAGGTGGCACAAATGAGCAACTCAATCTAACTAGAAAATGGGAAAAAGACATAAACAGACATATCGCCAAAGAGAATACATGGATGACAAGTTAGCACATGAAATGACGTTCAACGTCATTCACCATTAGGGAAATGCAAATTAAAATCATGATGGACTATCACTACAAATCTATTGTAACAGCTAGAATAAAAATTAGTAACCATACCAAGGATGCAGCAAAATTGGATCTCTCATATATTGCTGCTGAGAATGGAAAATGGTACTGCCATTCTGGAAAACAGTTTGTCAGTTTCTTAAAGCATTAAATATACACAACTTGTAACACAACAATTGCAGTCCTGGGCATTTATCACAAAAAAAAGAAAACTTAAGTCGACATGCAAAAAATTATGTACATACATGTTCATAACAGTTCTGTGTGTAATACCCAAAAACTCAAACACTCCAAATACCTTTCAGTAGGTGAAAGATTAAACAACAGTATGTTCATACCATGAAATACTACTCAACAAGAAAATGAAATGAACTATTGATGCACTCAACACTTGAGTGGATCTCATGGAAATTATGCTGAGTGGAAAAAAGCTAATCTTAAAAGGTTATATACCATATGATTCCATTTATATCACATTCTCAAAATGACAAAATTATAGGGATGGAAACAGATTATTAACTGCCAGGGGCTAGGCATGGAGAAAGGGATAGTGTAATTATAAGGGGGTAGCACAAGGGATTCTTTGGGTGGTGGTTTTGGGTGGTGGAATCATTCTACATCTTTCTTTTCTTTTTCTTTTTTCTTTTCTTTTCTTTTTTTTTTTTTTTAGATGGAGTCTGTCTCTGTCACCAGGCTGGAGTGCAGTGGCATGATATCGGCTCACCACGACCTCCACCTCCTGGGTTCAAGAAATTCTCCTGCTTCAGCCTCCTGAGCAGCTAGGACTACAGGTGTGCGCCACCACACCCAGCTAATTTTGACATTTTTAGTAGAAACGGGGTTTCACCATGTTGGCCAGGATAGTCTCAATCTCTTGACCTTGTGATCTGCCTGCCTCAGCCTCCCAAAGTACTGGGATTACAGGCATAAGCCACCCGCTCATCCTGTTCTACATCTTGATTGTGCTGATAGTTATATGAATCAACATGTGATACAAGTGCATAGAACTATACACACATACATGTGCACATGCATGCCCATATCCACTAGGAGTGCATGCAAAATTGGTGAAATCCAAAAAAGGTCCACAGATCATACCAATGTAAATTTCCAGGTTTTGATGTCATATTATAGTTTTATTAGATGCTATCACTGGGGCAAACTGGGTATATGGGACACAGTACACTATTTTTACAAAGTCCTCCGAATCTATAATAAGTCTAAAATAAAAATTTGAAAGAAAAAAAAAAAACAAAATGACCCATTGATCATCCGTTCCGTTTTGTCCCCAAATCTGTTCATCATTTTCAACATCCAAGCCCAGCTATGGTGATCCAAACACCCATACAAGCCTGTGTATGGTCTCCTCTCTCCCACATCCCATTAGCAACATTTCCTGTTGAGTCTTCCCCTGAAAAACATCTTAGAAACAGACTTCTCCCTCTCACTGTTATTGCTATCCCAGAGCAATCTGTCCACATCCAACCCTGCCAGTCTCAATCCCTGCCCCTCCTCCTCCAACTCCCAAATCCCTATGCACTACTTTTCAGCAACACAAAATTCCTCACCTAAAACACAGTATAGATTTTTACGTACATACCTTGGATCATACTGCTCCATCTGCTGGGACTTTATCTCTTCTCTGTAGCATATTATTGACCAACACTTAAGAACAATCCCAGATACTGCCTCTTTATGAACATCCTTCTACCTCCCCCAAGATCAAGTCCTTGTTGCCTTTTCAGCAACTGCCCCACTCTTCCCAAAAAACTCTCTCTAGCACTTAAGAACATTAGGCTTTAATTATTTGGTTTCATGTTTGTCACCCACATTACATCCAAAGCTCTTCAAAGAGGTGAATATAATATTCATTTTTATAATACCAACACCTAGAACTGTGCCTGGCACACAGTAGGTTGACTCTAAATATTTATTGGAGGGGAAAAAAGATCCGATGGTTAGGTTCTCCCATTTTATTTGAGTATGTAAAAAATCTACATATATGTTATGCATGAAATCACCTTTTGTGTGTTGGACTGGGGGCTTCCCAGCACATTTAAGGGAAAATACTTTTGCGTTATTAAAGGGCCACTTAAATACATTTTTACACAGTCCACGTTCAAGAGTTTATGGGTGGTCTATATACTACTCGTTGATCTCGTCTCATCTCAAAAACTAGCTTTTCGAGAGATGTCCTTTTTATGGTCCACCGACTCACGCACTACAGTTCCACAGATCTTTCTTCTCCAGGTTACATCAAATAATTTTAATATTTTCAAATACCAAGGGCTGAGGAGAACTTTCAAAAGAATAATCAAATATACCATAGCAACCTAAAGTTGTATATCCAATGGCTGAACAGCTCCTCGGGGACCTGAAAGTCTTGAACACTTGTATGTTGGCAAACGTGAGAAAACAAGAAATTCAGAGCCAAATGCTCATGTAATACCATCTGGAATCACTCAAGTTCCTAAATAAGTTCAGTGAAGAAAAACATGATAGGAGTTCTACATCCTTATTAAGAGAGTTGACTATTTATTCCCTTAATAAATTTATTACCCAGTTAAACTGCAGTTGTTGCAATCATGGGAAGTAAGAAGGGAAGGGTGATGACCCTATCAAGCATAATACATCAAAACCATCAAATGTTTTTACTGTTCATGCATAATTTTAAGTTAGGACCCAGCTTTAGTCATAACCAAGGTTGTTAGCAGGCATGAGAACAATTATATTTGCTACCATTCAAAAACCTCTACCTTATATGTCCACACAGGCCAAACCTGAAAGTCCTGTACATAAACTACAATATGCTTAGTCTTAAGTCCATTTCTGTAACATCAGCAGAATAAAGGAATCTGAAGACAGCCTACTGAACATTTATGGCATCAGGCTGGCAAAATTTACTGGGGTTGCTAGCCAACTGCACCATTTCCCTAATGCTTGCCTGCCATCAAGGAAAATTACTGGAAAATGTTTACTCTGTGTGTGTCAGAAGAAACTGTCCTCCCAGAAGAGCTGAATAGTTATTAAAGAGTGAATGCGCAGGAAACACTTTTGTATTCCACTAAGCTAAAAGGTTTGTTAATGTTCTCAAAAGAGACAAATGAGGCAGATCACAGAAGAATAGAATTTATGTAAAAACAATGGCTGGTAGAGGCAGACTGGGAACGTACAAACAATTCAACACCACACACAAGGATGTGCAATTCATGTTCTCCTGAGCAAAGACCTCCTGAGAAACCAAAAAAGGTCGCAATAAAAGGAGAAGCGAACAAGTGTTTCCATTATCAAACAGGGTTACATTTAGAACTGAAAACATGAGGAAAAATAGCAGCAAGGATCAAAGCTAGGATGAAACGAACATGAAAGTATTCCAAAATTTTTATATTTATTAAGGATTTATTCTCCAGCTATTTTTATAAAGAATTTGAGGACAACAATAACAGTGATCCTTTAGCTTTTCCTCTTCCCTCTCTCTTTTTAAAAAGTAGAAACCCGGACTATTTTTTTCATTTCAGGTCAGTACATATTGAAGACAGGCCTGTGATTTAAAATATGTCAGTAGTTGAACCTAGCATTTCAGAGGGAAATGTGAATCTGGCACAGACATAATACAGCAACCCTCCCTTTCTCTCCTTTCCATTCAAGCAATATTTGCACTGCTCACTACAGATGGACGCCATATTTCCCCTCCCAAAACACCACAGTCTTTATGATCTACTCCCCCTTTTTTAAGGTTGGTAATTAAAATGCCTTGTGATGTGTTTTCTGTTAAACTACTATTCATAGAATGCTAGCAGTGGAATTCTTATATGATAATTAAAATTGTATGCATATTGTAGCTGCCCAACAAAATTACTTTCTCCTTGCAGAGGAGAGTAATAGATACCCAGCATCTTCCTTAGTAGCTTTTTATGTACAAAAGCATAATTTGACAAAAAAAGTACGCATTAAATTTTTTCAGGATATTAATATACACTATTTTTTTTTTTTTTTTTTTTTGAGATGGAGTCTTACTCTGTTATCCAGGCTGAAGTGGGCAGTGGCTCAATCTCGACTCACTGCAACCTCCGTCTCCTGGGTTCAAGCAATTCTCCCACCTCAGTCTTCTGGGTAGCTGGGACTACAGGCACACATCGCCATGCCCAGCTAATTTTTGTATTTGTATTTTTAATAGAGATGGGGTTTCACCATGTTGGCCAGGCTGGTCTCAAACTCCTGACCTCAAGTGATCCGCCTGCCTCGGCCTCCCAAAGTGCTGGGATTACAGGTGTGAGCCACCGTGCCTGGGCAATGTACGCTATTTTATATACATTATTTTAGTATTAATTAAATATCTTATTTTATATTTTAAGGTACACAGAGCTGTCCAGGAATAAAGCCATGCAGCAGTACCTAAGAAATACTATACTTCGAATTTACTAACTGTTAACTATTTTGGAAAATCTTATTAGCGGTGATAAAACCATTGTTAGATATTGTATTCAAGATGATTATAAATACCCTAACAGATATCTACTTTCTTATATATTCTGGTTCAATCATACATAAGCATTTACATAATTAAATACATCATATAATATTATACATGACTGTACCACTTTATACTGTCACACAATAGATGACTTAAGTTATGTATATAGATTTATTATCCATCCATTTCTTTTCAGAATAGTGAAAAAGGTGTTATGCATATTTGTTAGGAAAAGGAAGCATAAGTGCTCCCACTTGGATGGGAGAAAAAGGAGACATCAGATGGGTGGAATGGAGAACTAATGGCCTGCTCTAACTACACCCATCCAAAAAGATGACTCATCTTTTTGTAGACAGCTCACCTTGTAAAGACCACCCAAAAGAAAGGGTAAGTGGTAACTGGTCACCTACAAAGCAAATGTTGCAATAGGAAGTGACCTAGCAAATTCCAAGGGATTAATTTCTGTATTGAGTCTTGTACTTCGGAACAAGATGCACGGGTGGGTGAGGGGAAGGAAAAGGTCAGGAACAGGAAGAAGTGCTGGGGAGTTCTAAAAATAATCTCTTAAGTCTTTTGCATTGACATATAAGGAAGACACTAATCTTGATGTGCCAATTGATAAGTGTGGTGGTCAAGTGTGTAGGGCATCAATCTGATCAGTTCAACAAGTGCATTTTACTTGGGATAACCGATTCTATAATACATTGTTACTCTGCTTTCTGTCACAATGACCAAGAAGGCAATAGTCTTTATTTCAAATGTAAAAGTAAACACTGATAATCAAATTTACTTTGTGGAACATCTGATCACAGAATTACTCTTTCTTCCAAGAAACAATGTCATCATTAAAATCATGATCAAAGCCCTGGCTTTTTAAAAGAAATTCTATTTAAGAGAACTTGTCAAGGGTAGTGTTCTAACTGCCATAAACAATTATGTGCATTCATCTGGTAACTGTTTTTTGTAGTGCTTACTATGTGCCAAGGAGATACAATACCAAGGAAAAACAATAGAACTTTCATCAGATTGGAGAGAATGGCAGTAAAGAAAAGTGAATATGTATATATTGTCTAGGTTTACAAGTATTCTAAAGATAAGGTGCATGTTGCTGTATGAGTCTGAAATGGAAGGATTTGATACAAAGAATTTCTAAGGAAGAAAAGAATGAGAACTGAAGATTCAGGAGACTTTTACTAGAAGGAGATGGCAAGTGGAAATCGCCCGCCTGAATGAACACCTTTTGTCACTGCTGTTCTAGTAGTAGGATCTGCATGGTTTTTAGAAACTAAGAGAGGGTAGGTGGCTGGAGAGCAGAGGGCTACAAGACGGCAAAGTGGACAGACCATGCAAAATTAAAAACAAATGTGAAGGAAAAGTGCTCAGAGAACCTACCTGCCTAGAAAAAGAAAATGGCCATAAATTCCACAATGTGAACATGAAACTGCTCTCTGCTCTACAGTGTCAGTTTTTTGGATGTCAACTAATAAAAATATCATATTAAAATAACAGAAAGCCAGCATGGTGGTGCATGCCTGTAGTTTCAGCTATTCGAGAGGGTAAGGCAAGAGGATCACTTCAGTTCAGGAGTTCAAGGCTGTAGTGAGCTGTGATCATACCATTGCACTCCAGCCTGGCCAAAACAGTGAGACCCTGTCTCTTAATAAAAGAAAAGAAAAGAAAAGAAAAGAAAAGAAAAGAAAAGAAAAGAAAAGAAAAGAAAAGAAAAGAAAAGAAAAGAAAAGAAAAGAAAAGAAAAGAAAAGAACAGGAACAACGTATAAGAACAATCCCCGGTCATTTATTTCCACATATTTCAAACGCTATTGTGTTAATCTTTTAATTTTCATTTTCCAGGAATTTATGCAATATAGTTGGTTTATCCAAAAGAAGCATAACTATCAAAAAATCAGTCAATAATTTTATGTTTTGACAGGCAGTGTCACACCTTAGATTAACAAGAAAGAAACAGAATTTCTGGCTTTTATTAAGTTTATAGAGTCAATCTGTAAGTGATTCAAGATCCAAAGCTTTTCTTTTTTTTTTAATTCTGAAATTCACCTTAAGCACGTTTATGTCTGAAAATGAGCATACTTGCAGGGATTCCATGAACCAACTCAATAAAACAATGAAATATGAGAGTATGGTTTTAAAATGGCTATGTGGGGAAAGTCAATACTCCTCTCATTTTCGTTTGAAGAAACTGATGATTAAATGTTGCCTAAAACATGAATCAATTAAATTCCTCTAGGAAGTTATGGGAACACAGAATAGTTAATCCAATTCATTTTCACTAATGTAATACGGTATACACTTTTGAGGATGCTATATCATGTGGCATGCAATGATATCCTTCTTCCAGATTAAAGTTTATGGTATATCAACTACTACCCTAGTAATCTTTAAGCAAAGATTGCTAAAACTATAAAGTATGCCTGTGAAATCCAATCCTGAGAAGTGTAAATGTAGATCTCTAATTCTTTCTACTTTACCTGCTTTTTTTTTTCTTCCTTCTAATTGGATTAGAACTGTTTCATTCCAAAGGGGCGTTGAAATTTTTCCCTTCCTATCTTTTTTTCATTTTTTTTCTTCAGTTGAACTTCTAATAGTATTCATGTCCAGGGTTTGGTTTGGTTTTAATACTTAAGACTTTTTATTTGTTTCTTAAATATAAAAGAAAGAAAAAATTGATTTTCAGAAAAACACAATTCAACTGATAGTTATATATGAATATTTTAACAGACACATTTTTGAATTGAAGTTAGTCATTTAACACACTTAAAAAAATGAGTAATTTTCCTCTTCTGCTCCCTCATTCCCCACAGCGCAGTCTACTGCTTCCCATCCACCTCACAAGCTCACTTTGCCATATAAGGAGTATATTTCAAGATTCAGAAGCAATAGATATATTTAACCAACTGTAAATATTATATACTGCTTAGGAAAAGACAGTTACTCTCTGAACTTAATGATAGTCAATAACCCTAAATAAACTATAATGACTTTTGTTTTTAAAAACTCACTAGGTTGTACTGCATTTAGTAACTATGTGGTTTCACTAGGTTTTAATTCCTCAGTAAACAGGAATTGAGTCCTCAGGATTGTGGTTTTTGAAATTAGGGTGTGTTTAGATTTGGAGGCTGCCCAAGATTCATTCACATCTAGAAGAGAAAGCTCACTGCCAAACATATGCAATCAGGAGAGAAAAAAAGATTACATTCTAAATAAGGTTTGTATAACAAATACTTCCATCTGTTTCACAGAGATCAAATAGAACTACTTTAAAACAGACCAATGACATTTAAGCATCTGGCAAAAAGAAAGTGTGTTGTATTTATGGGAAAGGATTTAGGTTAGCAATATTTTTTTCTTCAAGGATAAGAAATGGAATGCCAAATAAGATTATTACTCATATATTTAATTTAAAAATTGAGTTTAAATATGTTTATTTTTTCTAGATAAAATTCACATGTAGCCTCAAATGTTATTATTACACTATTAAGGCAAAATTAAGACTATTCAGCTATCTTTCAAACACTGTGTCAGACCTGAAATTAATAATTACCCTTATACCAACATGATAAAGTTGGAAAGATTTCCTAAGAGGACTCAAGCCAAGTCTAAGCACGTGCATATCACTTTTTGTTTCTAGAGACACTTTCATATGAGCATGACACCTACCATATGAAGTCACAAACACATGTGACTGTCATGCCAGATGAGACAATACCTCCTAAAATCTCAACCATCCCTACCATCTGTGCCAGTTACTGCCTCTTATCCCTCAGTTTACCTTCTAGAACTGAATCCGAGATAACGGACTGGGCTCAGCAGCTCCCCGTTAATAGCGAATACGATGTTATGCTTTGCCAGTAGGAGGCGATGGAGGGGCACTGCTGGAGGAAGCGGGTTCCTCTTCCTGTTTCTGGTATGCAGTTTGCCTTTTCTGCAGCACAATTGGGTGGGTGTATAATGACATGTGGGGGTGCTCTGCCACACCCCAGCAGCACACCCAGAGTGCAGCGCCCTTTGGCAACCTTGCAGTCCTGACCAAGATTCAGAGACCAGTTTGCCCCCAATGCAGACACTATGCACTGTGCACTTGCACCAGCCAAGGCTCGCTTGTGCCCTGAGGTTTGTCTCCTGGGCCCTCCCTACATGGATACTGTACACTCTGGGCTTCACGTTCACTGTAGCATCCTAACTCCTGCATATCTGCCCACTCGCTGGAGCTCACCTGCCCCCAGAAGGGTGTTTCCTGCTTGCCCAGAGACATGACCAGCTATGGCCCAGGCAAACCAGTGGGCTGTGACCACATCTCCTCCAATGAGATCTGCATCCCAGCCTTAGAAAGGGGACCCCCTTCCAAGCTTATCCGAACTTGGGTATGCTTACTCATCCCTAGGGTGCTGTTAAAGTTATCACTACATTCCTGTACTCTTCCATCATAGGTTAATCATTCATTATATTAAACGCTTCTGCTTATATTAGTCTATGGTTTATATACCAATTGAACCCATACTGTTAGACTTTCTAACACTCACAGCCGTACTCTCCACTTTCTGCCTTGAGACTGCTAGACTCCTGTGTCTGCATATCCATTATGAAGGAGCAGACCACTCAAACCTAACATAACCACAGAATTCTCATTTCCCCATCTTCTACCAAGCCGCATCCATTTATCAGCTAATGGCAATCCCTTCCTATTGTTCAGGCCAAAAATTATGGGATCACTCTCAATTTCTTGTTTTCTCTCACAGTCCATACCCAGCCCACTGGCAAATTCTACTGGCATATTCTTCAAAATAGTTCCAGAGCCTGACCACTTCTCAGCAGCTACACTGTGTACAATGAGGTCCAAGCCACTATCATCTCTTAACTCTGAAAGGTCTCTGACACTCCACCTTGCTTCTCATAGTCTATTCCTAGTTGTCAGAGCTTCTTACAGGGGTGTCCAAGGGAGAGAATACAGTCATGGGTTCTTAGTTTCTGTTTCTGGTTGGGCCATTAAAGCCCCTTCCTCATCCCTCTTTTCTACTTATCACTACACACGAAACTAAAAACCATGGTTTCAGCCTGAAACAAAAAAAACAGAATGACAACAACAAAATAAGGCGAGTTGGACAAGCTTTAAAACATGAATCCTCTAGCCAAAACTCTGTGCTAACTTCCCATTTTACTCAGAGAAAAAGTTCAAGTCTTACAAAGTTCTACAAGTCCCTAGAGGGGCTAGTCCCCACCAATTTATCTCTAAGTAACTTCTACAATGTTCCCCTCCCTTGCACCATTTCAGCTGTGTGGGCTTCCAGCTGTTCCCTGAATATATCAGACTTGCTCACACTTCAGGCATGATATAGTCTCTTAGATTTTCTTGCTCACACTTCAGGCATGATATGGTCTCTTAGATTTACAAATGGCTTCTCTTCCTCATCTCCCACAATTCCTAGTTCAAATGTCATCTTTCAAATAACCATATTAAAAATTGTGCCCACCATCCTGGGCAACATCCTTTCCCTCACATTGATTTTTTTCCCTTTAACACAGAATATTTAAAAAACTAAACATGTACCTAATAGCCACAATAAATAAATAAACAAATAAATAAAATACCTAGGAATACCAAGAAGGTGAAAGATCTCTATGAGGAGAACTACGAAACACTGCTGAAAGAAATCATAGATGACACAAACTGAAAAGCATTCCATGCTCATGGGTTGGAAGAATATCATTAAAATGTCCACACCGCCCAAAGCAATCTACTGATTCAATGGTATTCCTACCAAATTACTAACATAATTTTTCACAGAATTAGTAAAAAACCTCTAAAATTCACATGAAACAAAAAAAAAGCCCAAATAGCCAAGACAATCCTAAGTAAAAAGAACAAAGCCAGAGGCATCATATTACTGGGCTTCTAACTATACTACAAGGCTACAGTTACCAAAACAGCATGGTACAAAAATAGACACACAGACAAATGGATCAGAATAGAGACCCTTGACATAAAGCTGCACACTTACAACCAACTCATCTTTGACAAAGTCAGCAGAAATAAACAATGGAGAAGGACTCCCTATTCAATCAATGGTGTTGTGAAAACTGGCTAACCATATGCAGAAGAATGAAACTGGACCACTAACTCTCACCATATATAAAAATTAACTCAAGATGGATTAAAAACTTAAAAGTAAGACCTCAAACTATAAAAATTCTGGAAGAAAAGCTAGGAAATACTCTTTTAGACATGGGTCTAGGCAAACAATTTACGATGAAACCCTAAAAACAAATGCAACAAAACCAAAAATAGAGAAATGAGACAATTAAACCAAGGAGCTTCCACACAACAGAAGAAACTCTTGACAATAAACAGATAATCTACAGAATGGGAGAAAATATCTGCAAACTATGCATCTGACAAAGGACTAATATCCAGAATCTATAAGGGATTTAAATGAATCAACAAGAAAAAAGGAAATAACCTCATTAAAAAGTGGCAAAGGACAAGAACAGACATTTCTCAAAAGATGATAACAAGCAGCAAACAAACATAAGAAAAAGTGCTCAGCATGACTAAACACCAGAGAGATATAAATCAAAACCACAATGAGATGCCGTCTCCCACCAGTGAGAATGGCTATTACTAAAATGTCAAAAAATAACAGATGTCACAGAGGTTGTGAAGACAAGGAAATGCTTATACACTGTTGGTGGGAATGCAAACTAGTCCAGCCACTGTGGAGAGCAGTTTGGAGATTTCCCAATGAACTAAAAATAGAAATGCCATTCAATCCAGCAATGCCATTAGTGGGTATATATTCAAAGGAAAATAAATCATTCTACCAAAAAGACACAGGCACTCATATGTTCATCACAGCACTATTTGCAATAGCAAAGACATGGAATAAACCTAGATGTCCATCAACAGTGGACTGGATAAAGAAAATGTGGTACAAATACCCCATGGAATGCCACAACACCATAAAAAGAATGAAGTCATGTCCTTTGCAGAAACATGGATGCAGCTAGAGAGTGTTATTCCATATGCAGAAACAGAAAATCTAATATCACCTGTTCTCACAAGTAGGAGCTAAATCTTGGGTTCACATAAAGATGGGTAGAAACTGGGGACTCCAAAAGGAGGGAGGGAGAGGAACAAGGGCTGAAAAACTTACTGTTGGATACTATGTTCAGCTTCTGGGTTACGAGATTAACAGAAGCCCAAACCTCAGCCCCACTCAATATGCCCTTGTAACAAACCTGTCATGTATCCCTTGAATCTAAAATTAAAATGGATTTTTTTTTTAAAAAGAAAAAAACTATAAGCAGTCACGTGCGGTGGCTCACGCCTGTAATTCCAGCACTTTGGGAAGCTGATGAGGGTGGATCATGAGGTCAGGAGTCCGAGACCAGCCTGGCCAACATAGTGAAACACCATCTCTACTAAAAATACAAAAATTAGCTGGGCGTGGTGGCGGGTGCCTGTAATCCCAGCTACTCAGGAGGTTGAGTCAGGAGAATCACTTGAACCCGGGAGGTGGAGGTTGCAGTGAGCCGAGACTGCGTCACTGCACTCCAGCCTGGGTTACAGAGCGAGATTTCATCTCAAAAAACAAAACAAAAAAACGAAAAAAAAAAAAACAAAAAACAAAAAACAAAAAACCTTACAAGCCTATCTATTCTAGAAAACTGTATAACTAATTGTATAACTAATGACTTTAAAAGAATTATGCTGACCTTATAATGGTTTCTATCCTATTACAATAATTATGCTACACTATTAAGATGACCTTTTCATGTAATAATTCTTATATGAAGAAGTATAAGTGGAAGAAATACATAAAAGGGATATGCATGCAATTATTTGGTAATAAGTAAAACAGTAACTATGTTAAATTAAAAATATACAATAGACATATTCCTTGGCATTATACAATAGCTAAGTTTCTGCAAGTCTGGATTTATTTTGACTGCACTGTAGTAGCATCTTCCAAACCATGTAATACTATTGTTTTCACTAGATTAATAATTTAATTGAATATAGTTTAAAATGTCCTTCACTTGGAAACTACCACTTTATTAGACATACACTCTGTTTAGACATACGCTCTGCCGTTTTATTTTTAACTTTAACTTATTTGATTAACTTATTTTTCACCTGTTTGATTACACAACATGTTTTTTACAATAGACTACAAAAACAATAGTGTTTCACTGAACCCAGTTTGAAAAACGCAATACTGGGAAACGCATGCTTTCAAAAATGAATGAGTTTCTTTCTCAACAAAACCTAGATTGTGTATCTTGTATCAGAGAGAGAAATAAGCTCATTTAAATGTTAAATGAAAAGAAATGATTAAATACAGTTACACAGACTATGTTGCCAAAGATACAAAATTATCCAATGTGCCAAAACGAGGAAAATCTGACTAAATCTCAAAGGAAAATACAATCAACAGATACCAACCTCAAGATGACCCAGGTGTTCATACTGTCAGATAACATCTTTAGAAAAGCTGCTATCATAACTATGCTCCATGATATGAACAAAAGTACATTAAGAAGGAATGAAAAAATCAGAAATCCCAGAAAGGATTCTGGGAAGATAGCAGAGTAGAAAGAATCAGGGGTCTATTTCCCCATCTAGACAATTGTACTAGCAGAATCTGTTGGAAACTTTGGGGTCTACTGCTGGGCTTACAACTTCCAAAGAAAGGCATGGAGCTTACATTACAGTTAATTTTGGTCAATGTCAGCTCTTAGCAGATTAGCAGCTACCTATCCCCCACTCCCGGCCCTGTGGCAGGCAGCTGTGCGTGTGCTTCTGGAGCAACCTGCACGCAGCCTGCAGGAGCCAAAGTGAGCCAACCTCCCAATCTCCTCACCTTCCAAATATAAAGGATCTGTGCTCTGATCCCTGATTACTGCTTCTGATCACACAGGTGCAAACAAAGAAGCAGGAGGCCATTGTTGAGCCTCTGTCCCCGCACTGTAGTTGCCCCTCCTTATCTGGTTGAAGTGACAGCTGGGGGATTAAATGGCCAGAGCCCTCTTTTTTCCATGATTCCTTTTAATCTTTCCCACCTTTTGGGAGCCAGACATTAAAGATGAGGACATTTAAAAGCAACTGCATAGATCGGGAAAATCAGAAAGTGACCACGCGTACCCAGGGAAAAGTGCAGGCTGAAAAATGCCCTGAGAAGACCTTAAGTTTACACTTCAGGCTTATCCTTGGCGCAAAGATAAACTACAAAAATAAAAAAACAATAAATAAAAACAATAAAAAAACCCCTCAGCAAACCCTTGAGATGAGGGAGAATGTGATTTCCGGAATTACATTGTTAAATTCAAATGTCCACTTTTCAAAATAAAAAAGAAAGAAAATCACAAGACATACAAAGAAACAAAAGTTTGCACCATTCAAAGGATAAAGATAAATCAATCCAAATTATCCCTGAAAAAGACCTGATGGCAGAGTCAAGATGAAGGATTTGTAAATTTTGTTTTAAATATGCTCAAAGAACTAAAGAAAGGAAGCCAAGAAAACAATGTACAGACAAAATGGCAATATTAATAAAGAGATAGAAAACCTGAAAAGAAATCAAAAAGAAGCTGAAAAATACAATAACTGAAAAGAACTGAAAAATACAATAACATTAAAAAATGCACTAAAAGAATTTAAAGACAGATGTAAGGAGGCAAAAGAATGAATCCATGAACTTGAAGATGGATCAGAAAGTATCAAGTCTAGAGAACAGAAAAAGAAAAATGGAAGAAAAGTGAAGAGAGCCTCAGGAAGCCGTGAAACACCATCAAGCAGACCAAATACGCATTATGGAAGTCCAAGAAGAAAAAGAGAGAAAGGAACAGAGAGGATATTTTTTAAAAATAATGGCTGAAAGCTTGTCCAATTTGATGAAAGATGTGAACGTTAACATCCAAGAAGCTTAATGAACTCAAAATGATGTTAATCCAAAGAGACCTACATCAAGACACATTACAATCAAACTTTTGAAAGACAAAGTCAAAGAGAGAATACTGACATCAGCAAGAAAGAAGCAACTGGTCACACAGAAGAAATGCTCAATAAGAATCTCTGCAGATTTCTTGTCACAAATTTGGGAGGCCAGAAGGCAGCGGTCTGATATATTCAAAGTGCTGAAACAAAATAAAATGTCAATCAATAATTCTATATTCAGTAAAACTATCCTTTGACTATGAGGGAAAAATTATAACATTCTAGATATAGTAAAGCTGGAAAAATTTATTATCACTAGATCTGTACAGCAAGAAATGCTCAAGAGAGTCCTGCAGGATGAAACAACAGGACATTAGACCATAACTCAAAGTTGTATGAAGAAATAAAGACCTGAGCACATCAGCCACTTTAACTCTTAGAATCAGCCTCTCTCACTTGACGAAGACAAGGCAAATTCTCTTTGTGATCAAGAAAAACCAAGGTCCCCAAAGATCATCTGAGGCAGGAGAGCACAGCCTCAGGGTACAAAAAGCTCAGTTACTTTCCTGGAATGGGAAGGGAAGTACACTTCTTTTTACTTAATTTTCTGATTTTTTTTTTTTTTAGCCATAGAGAAAATAACAAAAACAAATATCTTGATCTATATAGAAACTGTCTTTCTATATCATTGTTGTATAACGGTAATATAACCCTATTTTTATTCTCATTATATTTATATCCATATAGACCATAAAAATGTATGGGAAAAGTGTCAGCTAACATTTTAATGTGAAACAAATTAAACTTTAGTAGCTTGAAACTCTAATTACTAATATTCATAATTCTTTTGGCCTAGGTTGATTTGTCTAATAGTTACACTTAGATATCAGGCAAATCTGACTAGACCCACGTGTTGGACCCATTAATGTGTCTGATTGTTGGAAAACTGGTTTTGAAAGAGTTTCCCTAGAATGTATGACTACGGGTGGAATTTCTGGACTAATTATATTAGACATTGCAAATTGCTTTCCATTGAAATTATACCAAATTGTATTAATATAGTATATAATAGTTATTATTTTTTCAAATGCTCATCAACATTTGATACTGTCAAACTTTTTCATTAGAGATGAAAAAGTATCTTACTGATGTCTTATTTCCATTTTCTTGCTTACTATTGAGAATACACACTTTTTCTTGTATTTATTGGGCATACAAGTTTACTTTTTTTGAGTTGCCTTGTTATATCTTTTGTTCATTTTTCCTTAGACTTGTCTCTTGATAAGTGTAAGAATTTTTCAATAGTCTAGGTCCTGTTTTTCTGAGGGCCCAGGTATTGCAACTTTCTTTTTCTAGCTTCTGGTTTATCTTTTAAATGTGTGTAGGTGCCTTTTTAAAAAACTGAACATAATTATTCAATTTGTAATAAAAATTATCAATGTTAACAAAGATAAAGAATCTCAAAAAAGAACTATTAATGAAAATTCTAGAAGTGAAAATTATGACATTAGAAATAAAATATTTTCATTTAAGAGGTTGAATAAAAGAATAAAGATGGCAAAAGAAACAATCAGTGAAAGTACACAATATGATAAACAGAAAGAAAGAAATGATGGAAAATCTAATGAACAGAATCTCAGGGACTTGAGAAAAAGTACTCAAGATGTAACATGTATGTCATTAGTAAACCAGAGAGGAGAGAAACCGGGAGAACAGAGTACAAAAGAATATTTTCAGGTTGAAGGACGAAAGATGGAAAAACTCTCAAATGTGGTGAAAAATCGTAATTATAATCAGTAAGTCCATCAAACTCAATCAGAATACAAGAAAGCCATGCCTACTTATATTATAATAAAACTGATTAAAACCCAATAAAAAGAAAACCCTAAAGGCCGTAGAGGGGGAAAAATGACAATTTATATATTAATACAAAGTAACAATGATGGCAGACCTATCATCAGAGACAAGGTAGATCAGAGGTAATTGGGATATCTTTATTATGCTGAAAGAAAAAAACTGTCACTCCAGACTTCTATATCCAATTTTAAAACGTTCTTCAAAAAAATGAAGGTGAGATAAAAAAAATTCTAAGATGAAAGAAAATCAAGAAAATTCATCACTGAAAAGATGTGTTTTCAAAATATATTACAGATACTTCCTTAGGCTGAAGAAAAAGGATATAAAATGATACTGGAGGGAAACTTGGTCTTAACAAAGGAAGAGCTTCAGAAATGGGGGAAATGTAGCTAAATGTAAAAAAAAAAATCTATATTTAAATGTTTAATTATTTAAAATATAATCACATACAGATGCTACTCACATCACAACAAAATCATTAAATGGAGCAGGAGAGGCAGCAAAAAGCCATATATGGAGTGAAGGTTTCTATATTTTATATGAAAATTCCATCTAAGTAGAGTATAAAAGGTTAGGAATATACATTGTGATTCTTAGAACAACTGAAAATACATAACACAAAGAGATGCAGCTAAAAAAAAGCAATAGAAATAAAATTTAAAACAAAGCAAAAAAATCCCATGTAAATAAAAAGGTAGAAA
The DNA here is from genome assembly GCF_003255815.1 of Theropithecus gelada. NCBI lineage: Eukaryota > Metazoa > Chordata > Mammalia > Primates > Cercopithecidae > Theropithecus > Theropithecus gelada. The sequence continues at coordinate 214,076,441 of NC_037668.1, read as the reverse complement.
AGAAGAATTAGAGGGACAAAAAATGACAGACCTAAATCCAACTATAACAATAATTACAATAAATGTTGACAGTCTAAATGCTCCAAGAAAGTAAAGATTATTACAATGAATAAAAAACACAGACCCAAAAGCATGCTGTCTATGAGAGATGCAATTCAAACACAAAGACACAGGAAAGTTGAAAGCACACAGATAGAACTAGAAAAAAAAACATGCAAACAGTAAGTATCAAAAGAAAAGAATAGCTATTTAAATATCAGTTAAAACAAACTTCAAGACAAAGAGTATTACCAAAGTGAAGAAGAATATTTCATACTGATAAAAAGCAACATCCAAGAGAAAAAACCATTCCAAATATGCATGTGCCTAATATACTACCTAGCACTGATCTTAGCAAACTGCATGACAGTTAGCTTTCTGGAAATATTTTTCAATGAAAGAAATAATGAGTAAAAGGAGGTAAGTTATATATGTCTCTTTCTTTTGTTTTCATTTCAGTTTGATGGGCATCTGAGCGTGCTATAAGAAAGGAGGGATGGGAGAAAGAAACTAGTACAAAGTGAGAAGAGCTCTTTGACTGGAACATCAGAGGAGGGTACAGAGATTGTGACAGAATTTTTTAGATAAAGAGAAAATGGTAGTGACAAATGAGGAAACAATGGTAAACACAAATCAGATGGCTTAATGTTCCTATATTTGTGAGTTGGGAATCCAGGAGAACGCATGGAAAAGAAGGTGGCATCCCATGTTGCCTAAACATTCTACCATCCTGAGCTCCCATTTCAAATGGCTCATTCATTCAACAGTCATTGAATGGGATGAAATAGCACAGAAAGCATATAAAACTTCTATTATAGTTACACTTGGTTCCTAGACTTCCCTTACCTGATACAGTATGAATGAAAAGAGGTAGTCTGAATCCCAGTCCCCTTAGTAATAGCAACCATATTGGTTTCATACAGTTGAAACTACAACTTCTGGTATACCCTTGTGTGATTTGGGGTGATAGAGGAGGGACAGAACATGTAAACACATACTCACGTCATGTGGAAATGAAATCGTGGCCTGTTTTAATTGAGCTATTACATCGCTATAAAGTATGGGGAGAGTCTGCAGGAAGTAGGCAGGCCTCCAGCCAAGGTACGCCACAGATGTGCCCTCATACAGCACGCTGCCTTATTCCCATTAGTCATGCATAAACATGCAGTCTGTTAGCAACTGAAAACATGGAAAAACTTGTTCTGCTTTGTGCACCAAAAAATAAACTACAACTAGTTCTGTAATCTTACGGCCATCTTGGGTTCATCACGGTATGCATTATGTAGCATAAACTGAGAAAAGGAAGCTCAAGTTTCTTTTCAGTCCAGCGGACACTCAAAAGATTCAAAGTAATATGGGAAATGGAAAGAGCTTCCTTAGCAATTCAAGGGGCTCCTGGGGCAATCATGTCTGAAATTACATCAACAAGAAGGAAACAAATCTACTCAGTTTGCCCTAAAATAGAATGTCACTGTTTGAATTTAAACCATTGTTGGAAACATTACACATAACCCGATCAGATTCTTGCTGGGATAGCAATGGTTAGCTCTATCCATGGGAAACGTATCACTTCTGAGTCTCTGCAGAAATATTTCTGAAACTGCCTTATTGTTAAGAAAGCTAGGTTTCCTTTTATACTATGTTTTTAAAAAGCAGAGCATTTGAACTGTAAATAATAACATTTTCATTTCTTTCAATTATAAAATAATACCAAGAGGAAAACATTGCTATTCTCAGGTCGTTGTTTAATTAAGTGGTAATTATTATGAATATGTTATACAAACCATTATGTTCAATATGGAATATAAAAATTCAGGTCATGTGCGGTGGCTCACCCCTGTCATCCCAGCACTCAGTAAGGTTGAGGAGGCTGGATCACTTGAGGTCAGGAGTTTGAGACCAGCTGAGCCAACATGGTGAAATCCAGTCGCTCCTAAAAATACAAAAATTAGCCAGGTGTTGTGGTGGGCGCCTGTAATCCCAGCTATTCTGGAAGCTGGGGTAGGAGAACTTGAACCTGGGAGGCAGAGGTTGCAGTGAGCCAAGATCGTGCCACTGCACTCCAACTTGGGTGACAGAGTGAGACTCTGTCTCAAAAAAAAAAATTTCAACTAATAAGGAATTTGTAGTTAAGTGAGAAGATAAGACATATGCATATATAAAGATAATATAAAGCAAAAAGTGGGAAATTCCCAGGAAAGGAAGAAAGGAGCACTATAAGATTTCTACAATGTCTTACATAGACCGCAGCGGTCCCTAACCTTTTTGGCACCAGGGACCAGTTTTCTGGACAACAACTTTTCCACAGACCTGGGGTTGGGGGGATGGTTTGGTGATGAAATTGTTCCACCTCAGATCATCAGGCATTAGATTCTCATAAAGAGCATGCAACCTAGATCCCGTGCATGTGCAGTTCACAGCAGGATTTGCACTTCTAGCTCCTATGATAAGGAAATGCCACCACAGATCCAACAGGAGGTGGAGCTCAGTCAGTAACCCTTGCTCACCAGTGGCTCACCTTCCGCTGTGTGGCCCAGTTCCTAACAGGCCACAGGATGGTACTGATCCTTGGCCTAGGGGTTGGGGACCCCTGATATACAGGACATTTAGGGAAGAACTGTGCCAAATACTACTTAATTCTAGGTTCTGGAGATACTGCTGTGGATAAAACAACTATTTTTGCCTTCCCAGGACTCATTTTTAAATAGATATTAATCAGGAATTTGCATATATGTATTATTGGCATATAAAGTATATACAATGACCTGTTATTGTTCGTAATGGATTCTTCAAGTCCTGTACTGCAGAGGGCTAACCTGGTACTACCTAAACTAATAATTGTGAATCACACACTCACAAAATAATTATTCTCTTGACACGATGAACATTAAAGTTTAAGAACAGCAGCAATAAAAATTTTAAAAAACCACATGTTTAACCAGAGCCAGCTGGTATACTATACACTGACTGTTTACACCCCACCCTCAGTTCCACAGGTTGAAACCTTATGCCCAGGATGATGATGTTAAGGTAGGGCCTTTTGGAAGCAATTAGGTCATGAAAGCAGAGCCCTCGTGAATGAGATTAGTGCCCTTGTAAAAGAGACCTCAAGCAGCTCCCTTGTTCCTTCTACCATGTGAGGTTACAGCAAGAACGTCACAGTCTGTGAACCTGGAAGAGGGCCCTCACCGGATCCCAAATCTGCCAGTGTTGGAATTCTCAGTCTCCAAAACTGCGAGAAATAAATTTCATAAGCCACTTAGGCTATGGTATTCCATGATGGCAGCCCAAACGGACAAAGACACAGTACTTGTTCTACTTTCATGAAGTAAGGTAAGATTCTGGGTAGCTATGTAGTTTCTCCTGAGTCATAAATTTACATCTTGTGAAATTACTTTACTTTGAAAGGCTAAATACTCCCATACAAATTTTTTTTTTTTTTTTTTTTTTTGAGATGGAGTCTCACCCTGTCACCAGGCTGGAGTGCAGTGATGCAATCTCAGCTCACAGCAACCTCTGCCTCCCAGATTCAAGCAATTCTCCTGCCTTAGCCTCCTGAGTAGCTGGGATTACAGGCGCCCAGGCCACCACATCTAGCTTGTGTTTGTATTTTTAGTAGAGATGGGGTGTCACCATGTTGGCCAGGCTGGTCTCGAACTCCTGACCTCGTGATCCGCCTGCCTTGGCCTCCCAAAGTGCTGGGATTACAGGTATGAGCCACCGCTCCCAGCCCAAATAAAATATTACAAATCAGCATAAAATAAACATCCCTCATATAGTTGTCTTCAATTTTCTGGATACATTTCTACACATGAATACATCAAGTTTAAATAAGACATTCATTCCTAGATGCACATACATACATATAGATACACACACATACCATGAATACACCAAATGTATATATGTAATATATATGTGCAAGATAGATAGATACACACACACCAACATCTTAAATCATTATGACCTGCTGAAGAAATTACTTTCCTCTAGTATTTCCTCATTTCTTCCATATGGCCCTCCTGGTTGGAAGAGGGTTAGTATGAAAGGCTCAAGAGAAATGAAAACTCTCTGTACCTCCCAATGGTTATATTTTAAATACCAATTTCACTGGAACATAAATACACTAAATATATGATTTACTTTTTCCAGTTTTCCCTTTGCATAGTGACAACTATATAATAAATCACTCAAACCTTCCCTCTCAATCTTTGTTTATGACTCAGTTTCACAGAATGCTTATGTTCACCATGCTTAATCGGTACCAATTCTACACTCAGCCCACAGATTCTGTACAATGCACCATGAGAAATGTTTTGTCTTACATCGGTCTCAATCTCACAGGTGAGACCACTGTATAACATATGTTTAAAAAGAACCAAACTCAAGAGTGGATGAGCAGGTTGAACACACAGTCCTCAAGGGAGTAATCTAGGAACAGAGTCTGCATTCTGCCTACCACATGGGTCTCCCCAGAGCCACGAATTATTTGACTTGAGACAGAAAAGTCAAGGACCAACTAAGGCCATGCCCCAAAGAGCAGAGGTTTAAATACCAGGCAGATCAAAGGCAAAAATAGAAATAAAGTTAAAAAAAAAAAAAGCACTCAAAGATATTAGACCTAAAATGGGACCATACTGAGACTTTATCCTACATATAATCAAAAGCACTGAAAACAACCTGCTTTATTACGACTTGAATCAATATTATTTAATGTCATGTTCTAGCTAAAGACATCTCATATCGCACTTCCCAATGGCACTAAATGTATTGTGCTATGGTTATTCTCCTCCAATACCTTATTCCCTTTTGCTACCACCTTTATAGAAAACAAAAAGTACTACATAAAAGAAAAGCTAAATGTCCTGCCACTTAGTGAAATAAACCGTAGCAGTATAGAGAAACAGAGGTAGAATGAACTAAATCCCAGCTATACTACATCACTAGCTATGTGACCCTAAGTAAGTCATCTAACCACTCCAACTTTCCTCATGTAAAACAGGGGTGATAATAATAGCATCTGATCACCATTCATCAGAGAAATGCAAACCAAAACCACAGTGAGCTATGACTTCACATCTGTTGGCATGGCTACTAGCAGAGAGATAGCAGGTGTTGGTGAAGATGTGGAAAAAACGGAGCCCTGGAACACTGTTGGTAGGAATGTAAATTGGTACAGCCATTAGAGAAAGCGGTGTAGGTGTTGCTCAAAATATTAAAGACAGAACTACCATATGATCCAGCAATTCTACTTCTGGGTATCCATCCAAAGGAAATGAAAAGCATGTTGAAGAGATATCTGTACTTTCATGTTCACTGCAGCACTACTCATAAGAGACAAGATATAAAACCAATCAAAGTGTCCATCAACAGATGAATGGATAAAGAAAATGTGGTACATGTACACAGTGGAATATTATTCAGCCATAAAAAAGAAAGCAATCCTGCCATTTGCAACATCATGGATGAACCTGGAGGGCATTATGCTAAGTGAAATAAGCTAGACACAGAAAGACAAATAAGGAATCTAAAAAACTTGAACTCATAGAAACAGAGAGCATAATGGTGGTTGCCCAGGGGTGGGAGGTAGGGAAAATAGGGAGATATTGGTCAAAAGGTACAAACTTTCAGTTATAAGATGAGTAACTTGTAGAGATCTTATATATAAGCATGGGTGGTGATGGATGTGTTAATCTGATTGTGGTAATCAATGTGTATATCAAATCAGCAAGAATATATTCAACACATACACCTGGAATGTCTTCAATCTTTTTCAATTAAATATTTTAAAATTTTAAGTGTGTGTGAGTGAGAGTGTGTGTCTGTGTGCGTGTGTCTGTGTGCATAGTGCACAGAACAATGCTTGGCTCAAATTAGCCCCCACATCAGTACCGATTATTATTTAATTAAAAAAAATCATGAATTACCTTATAGGCAACATGATTTTATTCACAATTTTTCAAACCACACATTTGTTTGATATGTTCCTAGAAAGTATTGCAACAAACGCCTACTTAGGCAAATTCACTACACTCAGATCAAATGTCTTTAGAGGACCTTAAAGCAAAGAGCCTATAGGTGCACATAGATATGTACTGTGTACACATTATATACTCACACATAAAATTCCTTCTATTACTCACATTCTCATAGAGAGCTTGAAGGGTCTCCAGGTCAACCACAGAATTATCCAAGTTCACAACAGCTGTGGAAAAAAAAAAAGAAGAATATAAATTGCTATAAGCCACCTGTGCAAAGATGTTTGACCATCTCAGGCAGCAGGCTCATGGGCCAGCAGCCAGAGGAAGTAGGGGCTTTAACTTCAACGTTTCCCCTTGCCCCCACTGCAAAGCCTGCAGCAGGAATTTCACTGGGCCAGGTGTCAAGTGTTAAAGCTTTCACTTGCTCCACAAATACTAAATCCCATGAAAATGGCCCAGGCAAAGGTCAGAGAGAAACTGTGAGGTCTGTTTTTCAAGCCCAACTGAATGAATTTGAAAAATCTGCTTCATACCAGCAAAGTAAGCAAATCACTCCGGTGAGTGCTACATCCCAGTTTTATGCCAATATACGTTTAAATTTGCCAGTTTATCTAGAACATTTGACAAAGGTGAAATCTAATCATTAAACGGATGGACTTAGTGTAAAAATGATGGGTGCATTTCCTGTTATAATTCCTCAAAATATTAAAATCAAAGGATGACTCTTTTATATTGGTAGTGATATTAGCACAGATCCTACCTTAAAAATCCATCCTTAAAATATATACTACCCATGGTTATACAAGGAAGAAGCAAGATAGATCACAGACAAAACAGCAATATTTTCTTTATGCATTTGTTGCCTGGGGAAATTTGTACTGTATTTTGGAGTAGGGATGCGTTATTATTTGGTTTAGGCATAGGTTAATACAAATCATTCTGCATTTTCTACATGGATATTTGGTAGAAACAAGGTGAATTTGCCTTGATAGAATTTGTGCCAAGTAGCCAGTGAAGCTCTTGGGGAGTTAAAAATTTCCGGGACAAAAATCACCAAGTGAATAACAGAGGCATTTTACAATGTCTCTTCTCTCAAAGTTTCACATGAGACATTTTCTAGTTGACTCTGGCAAAACCCCAAGAAAGAATTTAAAAAGACAAGTGGGAAATGAAAGTATAGGATGGATGAGAAAACTAAACTAGGTAATTTAGCATTTGGATTTGGAGCTGGGAACAGAGCCCAGATTCACCCAAAAAATATTGTACCAAGTAGAATATGATACTTCTATCCTAATAATAATCCACTATCTCAATTTCCAAAAAAAAAAATCAGATCTGAAATACATATCTAAGAGTCTCTGACAGATCTTATTCTTTAGACCATATAAGGCAAACACATCATGAACTTTAATGTTTCAAAGTAGTAAAGGCAAAGTCCAACTACCTTTGACCATATTTCAAAAATTAATTAAAAGGGATTATCTAATAATTTTGCTGTGATAATATGTAACGAAATGCATAAAACCCGAGTAAAAACAGTAAATTTATGTATGGAATTATCTTCTTTTGATTTGTGCAGAGTCTAGCTCTTCAAGAAAATCTTGCAGTGAATCCAAAGGTTTCTGATTTTGGAATTCATTAGCTAGCTAATAATCCAGTAATTCTCTACATGATAAGAAAACTATAAAGGAAATGCAAGGGGTCAACTTGGTGTCAGATTTCATCCCCAGAACAAGGCAAAGAAACACAATAAAATTGTTCATGATCAATTCAAAGCTCATAAACTACACAATTGTCCTTTGACTTTATCCATTATTTTAAACCATACTATTATTCCCACAAGTTTTCCCCACATAAAACTTTACTTGTGAATATCATGAGGTTTCTCATCTTTCTATCTCATGCAATGTCATATACATGAGATTGAAAGAATATTAAGAAAGGTATCTCATGCAATGTCATATACATGAAATCAAAAGAACATTCTTAATAATGAATATCTTAATACACGTTATGTGCTCCTAAACAAGTTCTCAAAGGGTCCTAACTCATGAAATCTCATCCACAGAAAATCTCACTGGAAAGCAACACTGTTACTGTTTCGCCACATAATTTCCCCCTAGTTGGCATGAGAGAAGTTAACACAGTTCAAATGGGAATGAGCAGTTTTCAGGGCAAAATCTAATCATGCTTCTGTAGCCAAAAAGAAAGAAACATTACATACTGACAGATGAATGGATGCAGTGATCGAAATTCTAGATAGGAAATAAAGGTAAAAGAAGTAATTTGGGAAAGATTAAAATTATCGAAGTGCCATACTTCCTCCTCAATTTAAAAAGCACATGCTAACATTTCAGAAATCAGGACTTAGATCAAAATGTCTACATTAGATGTTTAGTAGTGTCTTCCAATGCTCCCTTCCTTAAAATCTGTGATTTGGTCAATGGTACATTTTCAACGGATGAAATTCTAAAATCAAGGAAATAAGATAAGCATTCCCAAATGTATTCAACAAACGTAAGGTGTTTCCTATACATCAGGGATTACACTAGTTTACTAGAAGGGTTAACAGTTACTTGAGTAATAATGGTTTGAAGTTGGAGCTATTTGGGTGGGAATGTGCTGAATAGCCCAGCCTTGAACGTCTGCAGACAACTGGTAATGCACAGAGAATGCCACGATCAGAGTTCTAGATCATGCTAAGAATGACTGAACGCATTTTTTATTTTTATTTTTTTGCTTATTTACTTATGTACTTACCTATTTACTTATTTATGTATTTATTTATTTAGGTGGCAACAAGATTCAAAGAAAAAACTTCTCAGAAATTTCTTGGTTCCAAGTCCAAAATTTCAGGCTTGTTTGGGAGGAAAGAACCTGGGTATTGAAATTATATCAAGGTGATAGTTCCTCCAAAGGGAAGATTATTATTATTATTATTATTTATTTATTTATTTTTTTTTTTTTTTAAGATGGAGTTTGGCTCTCTCGCCCAGGCTGGAGTGCAGTGGCGCGATCTCGGCTCACTACAAGCTCCGCCTCCCGGGTTCCCGCCATTCTCCTGCCTCAGCCTCCCGAGTAGCTGGGACTACAGGCGACCACCACCATGCCCGGCTAGGGAATATTATTTTCACAAGATACAGTTTCCTGATGTGGAACAAACATAGAACATGGAATCAAACTAAACTAAGTTGAATTTAAACTTTTATTTGCTGCTGCATTACTTCAAGTAAGTTACTTTTTAAAGTTTTAGTTCCTTTATGGGGCAGGGGCAAGGAAATAATGGAAAATATTAGCCAAGTTTTGGTTTGGGGTTTTCGTGGGGCTCAGAGGCAATAAGAAGTAAAAGGGTCTGACACGTAGTTGCTTCATGTTACTTCCGCATGTGAACTTTTCACATAAATTCAACTATTAGAACATCTTTCCTACTCAAGTAAGCCTTGTTATCAAGCCCAAGAAAATCTTGCTGAGAATAATGGTTTCCAGCTTCTTCCATGTCCCTGCAAAGGACACGAACTCATCCTTTTTTATGGCTGCATAGTATTGCCTGGTGTATATGTGCCACATTTTCTTAATCCAGTCTGTCACTGATGGACATTTGGGTTGGTTCTAAGTCTTCGCTATTGTGAATAGTGCCGCAATAAACATACATGTACTTGTGTTGACTTTTTTCTATTTGTGTCTTAGCTTCCTCGTGTATCCAAAAACAAACAAACAAACAAACAAAAACAAACCAAAAAAAACAAACAAAAAAACCATTCCAACTGTATCTACTGAGGGATGGAACCTTTACCTGAATGACAAACCATTGGAATGAAACAAGAGAGCCTGGGATAGAACTACCGGGGCTTGTTCATTATACTCTGTCTTATTTATTAGCATTTAAATGATTAAGCAGAAGACTAGATTTCAGATAAATCCAAAATTTAAAAGAATATTCAGTGATAAATGTTGAGTTCAGATTACTTTATCCTCTAATACTCAGCAAGGCGTTAATGTGATTATACTTCAGATTAGAGGTCAGATATCTCACACTCATTTCCTCCTCGCTGCTTTAAGAGTAACACCTATCCTTGTCTGGGACTCATTACAATCCCCACACCCACCCAACCCCTGCAGGTCTACAATGCAGTTTTAATCACTTTCTTAAAAATATATATAAATACTGCAGCCAACAGACACTTGAAAAAATGCTCATCGTCACTAACCATCAGAGAAATGCAAATCAAAACCTCAATGAGATACCATCTCACACCAGTTAGAATGGTGATCATTACAAAGTCAGGAAACAACAGGTGCTGGAGAGGATGTGGAGAGGAGAGGATGTGGAGAAATAGGAAGTTTTATACTGTTGGTGGGACTGTAAACTAGTTCAACCATTGTGGAAGACAGTGTGGTGATTCCTCAAGGATCTGGAACTAGAAATACCATTTGACCCAGCCATCCCATTACTGGGTATATACCCAAAGGATTATAAATCTTGCTACTATAAAGACACATGCACACATATGTTTATTGCGGCACTATTCACAATAGCAAAGACTTGGAACCAACCCAAATGTCCATCAATGACAGACTGGATTAAGAAAATGTGGCACATATACACCATGGAATACTATGCAGCCATAAAAAAGGATAAGCTCGTGTCCTTTGTAGGGACATGGATACAGCTGGAAACCATCATTCTCAGGAAACTTTCGCAAGAACAGAAAACCAAACACCTTATGTTCTCACTCATAGGTGGGAATTGAACAATGAGAACACTTGGACACAGGAAGGGGAACATCACACACCGGGGCCTGTTGTGGGGTGGGGGGAGGGGGGAGGGATAGCACTGGAAGATATAGCTAATGTAAATGACGAGTTGATGGGTGCAGCACACCAACATGGCACATGTATACATATGATACATATGTAACAAACCTGCACACTGTGCGCATGTACCCTAGAACATAAAGTATAATAAAAAATATATACATATATATAAATAATACAACTACGTTTAACCAGGAAGCATCTGTTCTGTTTGTGTGTGAGTGGATTCAAGGAGAAAGGTGTTGAGAGGAGCCACTGACTCTTTTTGTACATTAAAAGATTATTCACTTATTTGTCAAATATGCTAACTTTCCAGGATTAAAACAATGGAGATATTTCCCACTTCCTTTAAACAACCTACAAACCACCACGTGTTACTAATCACTCCAGCTGGACATAGTGGCTCACGCCTGTACGTAATCCCATCACTCTGGAAGGCCAAGGCAGGCGGATCACCTGAGGTCAGGAAAGACCAGCCTGGCCAACATGGTGAAACCCTGTCTCTACTAACAATACAAAAATTAGCCAGGCATGGTGGTGTGTGCCTGTAGTCCCAGCTACTTGGGAGGCTAAGGCAGGAGAATCACTTGAACATGGGAGGTGGAGGGTGCAGTGAGCCAAGATAGTGCCTCTGTACTCCAGCCTGGGTGACAGAGCCAGACTCTGTCTCAACAAACAAACAAACAAACAGACATCACTCCAGGCCAAAATAGATAGCAATTCTTGTCTACGATTTTATCAAATGCCAATGTCTAGATAGAGAGTAGAAGAGCATAGTAATCTTTCAGGCTTTCATGCCAATTAGCTGTGTGTCTTTGGTCAAGACACTAAACTTCTCTGAGACTTTATCAAGTGGGATAACTTTTGTTTATAGCATATGCTTATCATATAGAGAAAATAAGTAATTATATAGTAGAAAGATAATTCAGAAAGCCTTGGATTAATGGGTGTGATTAATTTTAAGGTGTATATTACCTGTAGGCACACTGGTTCAGAAATTAGATTAAAACTAGGTGCTAGATTAAAACTAGGTTCCAGACTAAACATTTGCGTTCAATAGTTAGAAGTTAAGATCACAATAGCTCTTCTAGTCATGAACTCCACCCGTATGAACTCGCTAAGATCCAATGTCATTGTTGTTAAACCATGCTGTTAAAAAACAAAAAATGAAATGGCCTATTTTGGAAGTCAAATAGTCAATTTAACCTAAGATATTTAAAATGTCTCAAAATGTCCAAACAGAAAAAGAAATCTGTTTTCTTTCGAGTTTAAGGTTTTGACTGATGACTGCATTACATTAAAAAAATAAAAGAAAAAGCAATTCAAAACAACCAAGCATTATAGACGCAACATAAGAAACAGTCCCACTCTTGTCTGTGCGCAGGCAGGTGTCTATCGCTGGACACTTGGTCTTTGCTATTAACGTGTTCTCCTCCGTGGCTGCCTTTGTCAGCACCAGAAATGTGGTACATGCTTCTTATTCTAACTTACTACAAATGTTGAATTACCCACAGGCTAGAGAGCAAAGTAATCTATCTGTATGAATGTTTACATGATAAAACGAATCCTGTCTCTACACTTTCAAAGAACTGCACAGAAGGGAAAGGGCATATTTTAAGAGTGTGCCTTAAAAGGAACTCATTTAAAACAAAGCACTTCAACGAAACATTATTAGACAAATTTGTTGATCTTTCACATATTTTGAGTAGCCAGATTAAGTAGTTCACTTTATTTGTGTAATCCCTTTTTTTTTAGAGAGAGACAGAGTGACAGGCTCTCACTCTGTCACTCAGGCTAGGGTGCAGTGGTATGATCATAGCTCACTGCAGTCTCAGACTCCTGGGTTCAAGCAGTCTTCTTACCTCAGCTTCTCCATGTGGTTGGGACAACAGGCACATGCTACCATGCCCAGATAATATTTCTATGTTTTAATTTTTTTGTAGAGACAAAGGTCTTGCTGTGTTGCCCAGGCTGGTCTTGAAGTCCTGGCCTCAAGTGATCCTCGCACCTCAGGCTTCCAAAGTGCTGAGATTACAGGCATGAGCCACGGTGCCCAACCTATTTGTATAATTCAATATGATAGGATTACTCTTGTTGAATGCAACACTTTAGCTATGGAACAGTGTTAGTACCTGCCTTACACTGATATTTTTTAAAAGCAGGGATCTGTTGGATGAGACAGGACTGGAGCAGTCTCTCAGGGCTGCACATGACGGCCGCTTCCTTCCATCAGCCATGAACACTTATCCCAGCCACTGCAGTCACCTACTTCAATCTTTCCTGTGTGATCTGCTAAACTGGTGGTAAAGATGTCCCAAACTAGAAAATCTCACAGTGTTTATTACCAAGCGTGTTATTAATTTCTGCATGGCAAGTTACACCAAAGCTTAGGGGCTTAAAGAGCACACATGGATTATCTCATACTTTCTGTGGGTCACAAACCCAGGTGCAGCTCAGCTAGGGGACTTTGCCTTAAGGTCTCCCATAAGACTGCAATCATGATGTTGGCGGGGGCTATGGTCTCATCTGAAGGCTCTGCAGGAAGATCTGTTTCCAGCCTTACTCACAGGCTGTTGGCAGGATTCAGTTCCTCAGGCTGAGGGCCTCGGCATCTCACTACTGGTTGGCTGGAAGTCTGACTCAGTTTCTTGCCAGATGGACTTCTCCATAGGGCAACTCTCACAGTAGCTGGCTTCCCTTAGAGTGAGACAGAAAGGGCATACAAGACAGAGCCTCCTTCTCTTTATAGCCTTATTTTGGAAGTGACATCCCATCACCCCTGTTCTGTTCTGTTCTATTCAGTGTGAGTCATGAGTCTAGCCCACATATAAGGGGTAGGGAATATCACAGGACCACGAGTCTCAGAAGGTGGGGATCTCCAGGGACCATCTGAGGGGCTGCCCATCACAACACATTGCTAACCCATGGCTCTCTGTTCCTTGGACTTCAAGCTCCAACTTGTGCTGCTCTATGGGTCTCTACCTTGTGTTAATTTTATTAATGCGAATGTTTTTATTCTCTTATTAGGCTCTAGGTTGACAAAAGACATGGAGAAGCAGCATGATTCAGTGGAAAGAAAAAGTGCACTAGTCAGGAAGGCTGGCTTCTGGTTTAGGCATAACCTATTAAATCAGCTAAACCTCATCATTTCTACAAATAGAGATCATATGAGATATGATCTGCAGATATACAGAGATGTGTGAGACAATATGGACAGACCCTTCCCTCCACAATTATATGGTCACGCTTCATTCACTGTTGTATCCTTTCTTTCTTTTTTCTTTTTTTTTTTTTTTTTTGAGATGGAGTCTCGCTCTGTCCCCCAGGCTAGAGTGCAGTGGCGCGATCTCGGCTCACTGCAAGCTCCGCCTCCCAGGTTCATGCCATTCTCCTGCCTCAGCCTCCTGAGTAGCTGGGACTACAGGCGCCCGCCTCCGCGCCTGGCTAATTTTTTTTGTATTTTTAGTAGAGACGAGGTTTCACCGTGGTCTCAATCTCCTGACCTTGTGATTCGCCCGCCTCGGCCTCCCAAAGTGCTGGGATTACAGGCGTGAGCCACTGCACCTGGTCTGTTGTATCCTTTCTATATCTAGAAGAACTCAGTATACAAAAGACTTGGAAAAACATCTTCTGTGAATGTTAAAAGGCTAAAATAGGCTGAGGTTAGCAATTCCTGAAAATCAACTCTGCCTTTAATTTTACTGGACAAACTGACCATTCTGTGAGATCACTCTGATTATCCTTTCATAAATAACTAACTTCACTCTAGCTGACATCATAACTCAAAAATACAGAACACAAAGATAATAATATGTCATGTTACATTGCCATTTGATGGCACTGGAAGGCAGTGGGGCACGGTGACCATACAACTTACTATCTGTATAACCCGGAGTGTCTTGGGCTCTTCATCTGCAAAATGGACCTAATAAGAAGAGCACCTTCCCTACAGGGTTCTTGCAGGAGATTAAATAATAAAAATAAAATGCAGTGCCATGCACAAAGCAAACACTCAGAAAATGTCGGTTGTTGTGGTTATTATTATGACCCATATCACAATCCTATAATGGAAACTTTTTTTAAATATCTCTCCAAATTAGTATCTTAGATTGAGAGGTTTCAGATGAACCAGGTTGAAAACATTCTCAGCAAAAAGAAAAATGACAGTTTCAGTTTTACTGATAGTAACAGAGGAGACTAAACAACTAACCAGAGGGAAGCCATTAACACTAATTTGGGTTAAAGTATATGGAAAGAGAAGTAGAGTCAGCAGAAGCTTAAACACAAAATGAGTACAAATCAGCCCACATTTACGGTTCATGCCCTCTTTTCACTGGCAGAGGAAGAAAAAGTATAAGGGCTTGAAGAAAGCATCTTTACCCTATTTAAAATGCAGAAGCCACAGGAAAAGCTTTGATGAAGTTAGCTTTGCAAGCTGCTGAGAAGCAAAGATCTTTGTTTGAGCAGACACCCATCTTATGTAGCAGAGATCAGAAGCATCCTCTCATTTAAAAGAGTCAGGTTTGTCATCTTACTCTAGCTACCAGGAAACTACATTTTGTAAGAGATCTCTCTGAGGAACTGCAGGGAGCATGTCATTTAGACTTTAAAATCAGGAAGAAGAGGACATATAAGCAGTTAATTTTTGTCTCACTGTACATTTCAGTGAAATAGAAACTTTTACATTTTGGGGGTAAGTAATTGAAACGTATCTGACAATATTTGTTTTCGCTTTGGTAAATGTCCTACAAAACATTTTGGGAATCTGGAGTTATACACACTCCCCCATCTAGAAGAGCTCACAGTATAATGAAGTAGAAAGACGCATTGACAAATAACTACACAACAATTACACCACGATAAAAGCACAAGGTAGAGTTTGTGCAAATGAGAGAAAGAACGGCCTTGTCAGATGTAAAAGATCCTCAAAGTGATAGAGTTTGAAAGTGAATGACTACGAAATAGATGGTCTAAATCTTAAAAGCATCACCTAACATTCAGATTGCTTCATTCGATTTGCACTGTGATATGTATTAGTACATACTGCTGGGAAGCATCTCTGATTAAGATGGCACAGTAAGTACATGCATTTGATTTTGTTCTCTCCTGAAGTTTCACTAAAGCTATAGTAAAAACATATTTAAAAAAGTAAACCCATAAGGACTGGAAGAAAGAAGAGGAGGTGACAGCAACAAAATGTGGAAGCCAGCTGTACTTGTTTCGTAGACCTTAAAATGATAAAGCCATAACTTTCATTGAGGAAACTGAGCACCAACCCTGAAGGCGAAGGAACTGGCAGCAGGTACTTGTCCAGCTGAGGGTAAAGTGAAGAACACCAGAAACAAGGAGCACTGGGTGAATGCTGCCAGTCAGTCAGTTACATGCTCATTCTGAAAAAGTCCTTCCCAACTTCACCAGGTTGATTTTCTTGAGAAATTAAATCTAAATCTCTGGACAAAGATAGAGCAAGCACAATTGTAGGATAGGTTGCTTTGCTGAATACACAGGGACCACGTGGAGTCCTGCATGTTGAATACAAAAGTCTCCATACCTCCATTCAGCCTTCTTCCCCCAACTTAGGGTCCAGAACACTTCCAGACAGGCCTTTACTCCCCAAGCCAGAAATGGGAAGTCTCCAGGAAATCTCTCCATCCCAGGAAAAAAGACCAAAAGATAAAGACGTTGGTGAATGCCCGACAAAAAACACACACCGAAAATGCTACACTGAACTCAAAGTCCAAGAGCCCAACATGAGGACTCAGCACTTCTCATCACCTTTTAAACTTAAGCAAGGACAGCCAAGGATCAAATCATCTATGGGAAGCCTCTACAAGGGATGTTAGAAACCAGAGGGGGAAAAACAAAAAACAAAAAAACTGGAAAAAAAATAAAGCAGTAAAACTCCTCCAACTCCTACAAAGTGTCGTCAATACTTGTTGTCCCCACATTCTTCTCTGCCCATCACTTCCTAATCCCACTCATCAAGTCTTTGCTCTGATTACTGAGTCATCAGTGTTTTAGATCTTGTGAAATCTAAACGCACATTTCTCAACCCTTGGCAGCATGTGACCGTTATAAATTCCTTCCTTCTGATACACGTGCTAAACATTTATCCTAGCTTCCAGGATACCACGCTCTCTTCCCCTTCCTCCTTCTTGTTATGTTCCCCATTCCTCAGTCTCCCCTGCTGGCTCTTTCTCTCCCTAACCTCTCATTTTTGGTATGTCCTAGGGCTGACTACCACCACCCTTTCTATCTATACTCACCGCCTTGGTGGTCTCACCCACTCTCATGGTGGCCTTGAAATACTCCGGCACTTTCATCTCCAGCTTCCGACCTCCTTCCTGAATTCCTCACTTACAGAACCAACAGCCTTCTCAGCATCACCACTTGGGTGTCTAACAGGCAGCACACTACACGTATTCTTCTGTCTTACATGACGGAGCCTCCATCTGCTTGGTGTTCAGAGGAACTGTAAGTAATTCCTCTCTTCCCCTCACCTTCCACATCCAACATATCATGAATCGTGCAGGCTTCACATTCCAAACACATCCAGAATATGACTTCACCTCACCACCTCCACCCCTATCACCCCATTCTCAGACATTCCCGACTATTGCCTGCAATTCTTGCAACACCCTCCTAATTAGACAAAACGTTTCTTCAAACAAAAAACAGGGTAACAGAAAAACCCAACAGAAGATTCGGGAAATAAATGTGAGAATTTCCCAAAAATAGATCAAAAAGGGAAAGAAGAGAAAAAGCCAAGAAATTTAGACAAATTCAGGAAGGCCGACATCCAAATAACAGGAAAGAAAAGGTTGACCAGTTCCTGAGAGTACATCCCAGTGAGTTAAGATTAACAAAAACCATCAAATCACGTACTTCCTCTGACCATATGCCTGCCAGATATAAAGCACTTGGTTCATACTCTAGCCCGGCCAGAAGCTGTGTCACTGGTGATCCTTACGTTCACAGAACTCACTCATTACATTGTCTATCAGTTTTTACATTTCTAAGGACTCAGAAAAGGTCCTTAAAAATTTCAGGGACTCTGAAGCTAGAAGATAGATTACAACTTAGAAACTTTTTCTGCCTTTCTTTTATAACCCCTCATCTAATAATAGAAATATTTCCCTCTTCCTACCCAGCTAAGTTTGTGTTTGTCTTTAGGTGTTAAAAGACAAAACAATATAAAGTTGAGGAAAAGTTGTGTAGATGGACGAAGAATTCCAAGAGTGGGCAGCTGGGGAAGGGAAAGTGTTTTATAGAGGCTATCATGTGTATTCTAGTGGAATTAAAGAGAAATAAAAACGGAATTCCAATATCTTTGAGCTTATTAGGAAGCAAAATGAAAAACACAGGTCTAGATGGGGGGAGGAAATGTCATTCATTCCTGATTTCTAACTCAATCCTCTCCCCAGCTTAAAAGATTGGCTCACATTAGAGAGTGATGTGGGCATCTAGTTAGAATATAGTGATGAAGATTATTTGAAATACGAATGAGATCCTGACAATTACCCACATGACAATAGGGCCAAAGTGTTAAACACATTTGAGTCAGTTAAAAAATTGTTTTCAGCAGTAAGTAAAAGAATATCTGAGTAGATAGGACTTGAACAAAGCTAAGGTAGGTCGACATTGATTCATGGGCTGAAAGAAGTTAGGGCCCAAAATTTTTAAGTGGTCTTCATATGCCTTTTCCTTTTCCTCACATGGAACAATTGCTCCTACTGTACCAGCCATCACTCTCACATTCCAGGCAAAACAAAGGAGGAAAGAGGAAAGCAACAAGAAGAAATGTGCAATGCCAATGAATCGTAAATTTTTAGGAGAGTTCTACTTATGTCTCACTGACCGGATCAGTTTCCTATGGTCACCCGGAACGAGAGGGAAACTGGAACGTGTAGCTCTAAATGTGGACAAACTGCTGTTTCCAACAAAATAGCAATTTCAAGCTCCAGTCTAAGTAATCTCTAAAACACTTCATAACTACCAATGCTCATGACTTTCCCTACCTCTGGATTCCACCCTTTAACATTAATAAAAGTCATCTGATACACTCCAGCTATTCCTTCTATTGTATGAAAGTATGTGTTCGGTTCCTCCAAGAAGATTCTGAAGAGCCTAATAGCAGAGATCTTGTCTTAGACATTATTGTATCATGCCAGAGTGTCCTGCATATAGCAGACAACTGAAGAAGTGTGTGATGTGAAAAACAAAAGTCATTGCTGAACCTCCAGAGAAAAGTCATAATAGATAACCTTAAGAAAGGAGCTATCACTCACACATTTGCTTTATTGGCTCCAGAAATCCACAAAGGCAGAAATGCCTGAGAAAGCAAAAGACAAATAAACACTGGCATAAGCAAAAGTACCTGCTGCAAATGGTACTACAAGCATAAGCCTCTAAATAATAATGAGGAGAGGAACTGCAAAGAAAAGAGCAATGGACAGACATTACGAAGGGAAGGAGCCTTCTTTTCCTCCTCCACATCTACAATCTGTGGTGGATACAAAAGGCCCATTTTTATTTTCAGGACTGCCTTAATTTTTATTTGTTTCTATTACTGTTTTAATCTGCTGGGAAGATGTAAGAAGGAAGAAGGAAAAAAACATAGCTTGGCAGAAATGCCTAGAACGATCATCCCCAATCTTTATTTGAAACTCAATAAAGCATAGAAACCTTCAGGAGGTGCATGTCACTGTGCGACTGGATGCCAATGGAGTCAAGAGTCATACCCAGCATTCCTTTCGAAGGAATATAATACCGATGCATGAATCCCCAACTGAAAATCTGCACACCTGGGCAGTTACATTAAAAACTTCCAAAATGTATATTACGTGACAAAAATTTTCTAAAGATGTAGCCAAGCAACTTTTAAATTTGTGTTTGATTTTGCTTGGATTAGTTACGTGAACATATCCAGCAGCTGATGAAAACTAACATTTCACAGGAAGGAAGACACTTGCTACCATATTCATCGGAACATTTTACACTTGATAATAAGATGAAAGGAAATACTATTTGCGTTCTTTCTACATCTCGCCACTGAGATGCTTGGGCACCTGGAAACCTGGGGCCTTTGAGTACGCACACAAATGCGGGCATCTTGCCAGAAGACGTGCTGCCAGGCATTCTTAACCTACACCTGAAACCCTGCATACGCTCGTGAGTAATATTCCAAGTACTTCTGGATTATCTAAAGACCACGATAAAGGTCAGTGAAATGGCAAATATACCAACAGCATTCTTCTGTTGATCTCAAATTAAAATAATGGCATTCTACTCCTTGTATTTAAAGACTTCTAAATTTTATTACTGCTCTTCTGATTCAAAGCCCTAGTTTACACAGTATCATGTTTACTGAGAAGTCTTAACTCACCGATATAATAACTCAAAAGTTGTGGTTTTCTCCAGAACTACATGAGACTTAGACCTTGTGTTTTGGATTTAGATAGACCTGAACTAAAAACATGGGTCTGTGACTAACCAGCTGTGTGTCTCTTGGAGAGACTTGGTAAGCTCTCGGAGCTTTGGTTTATTCACATGGGAAATAGACATATTAGTGGTAATGTTATTATCCCCTTAAATGGATATTATAAAGATTAGAGGTAATTCCTCTATCGTGTGGAAAACAGTCCTTGTTACAGCAGGCACTCAAAACTGAAAGGTTCTTTAGTTTTTGGTCAATGTCTAAATAGCACATATACCTTTCTAGATGTATTTGCTGTCATAAAGCAAAATATAAATTGGAAAATAAGAGTATAATTTTCGTATTATTGTTTGGACCTTAAAAATAAAAGGACAGTATATTCAAATCATGCATCTATATACAACTGGGCTAATTCCCAATTTCATGAACCAAACTAAATGAAGATCTGCTTAAAGAATAGTGGAAAAATGGGTTATTTTCAAACCAGCAGTCAGTGTATAAATTGCTCTACAGTAAGAAATGCACAAATGACAATACCTTAGAGATATTACCAAAAAATGACAGTGATATTGTGACATTTGTCCTTCCTTTATTGCATATTTTAAAGTTTGCTAATTAAATGGTATGATATTGAAAGGGGACCATTTATTAATAATTGTAAGACAAAAATGTACTCTCTTGAGAGACATGCGTTTAAATGTCAGAAATTAATGTAATAATTACAAAATATTTTTATTCAGCCACAAAGAAGACAGAATATCTTCTGGAAAACATCATTCATTCATTGAACAAGTATTCAGAATTCTAACTCTAAGCTAGGTACTCTTGTCCACCCTGAGGATACAGCATAAACCAGACAGACACAGTTCCTGTCCTAGTAGAGTTTACGCCTTGTTATCAAACAGTGAAAATACCGTATGTCCTAGAAAGGAAGAAAACTGCATTTTTTATAATATCTTGTAATTTAGAAATCACCTGAATTTTTACTAGCTTCT
Organism: Theropithecus gelada; assembly: GCF_003255815.1. NCBI lineage: Eukaryota > Metazoa > Chordata > Mammalia > Primates > Cercopithecidae > Theropithecus > Theropithecus gelada. The sequence goes on along the minus strand of NC_037668.1, from coordinate 214,055,175 downwards.
CTTTTTGAACAGTTTAGCATGGTGGAGCTTTACTGTAAGGTACAGACAATAAAATCCCAGAATGCCATAGACTTTGCGCTTAGGCTACATAAAGAAAGGCTTTCCTGCAAGAAAAAACTAAATCCAATACACAATCCAACACTGGTACATCTCAAGCATACTTGCTTATACAAGGTTAACGACATAAGTTACTGATTAAGTCGGTAGGCTTCATACACCTATGGGCCTTGTTTATAAGAGCTGTACAAGTTAAATTGTTAGAGAACAAATGCATTTTGTTTGAGTCAGTATGTCGCCGTCTTGTCTAGGCAGGAGGAAAAAAAATGGATACCAAGACTGTGATCCTTTTGGAATAAAATCTTTAAATGCAAACATGATTACCATTGTAGACTGTTTAATCTAGCGATATTGTATTTCATTTCTGTTTTTGGAGAGGTTTGTTGATTTGACCATACTGGGTATGACTCAGCGCTTATCTCAACTGTTTAGATAAGGTTTATTTGACTTTGGCAGGTGACAAAATCTAGGGTGTGGAATAAGGGAGGTAGAAAAAAAGACTGGTATATTCCCAGATAGTGTTTATTTTAAGCATAGTGTATAGATGAGCAAAGAGTTTCAAACAACGCACTGTACTTTATGTAAAACACCCACTGTCTGTTGAATGTTTTCCGTAAACCAGCACTGCAAAATGTCCTTTATTGGGCATAACAGACTTCACCTTCTTGCTTAGGTAAACATTTACGCTCTTGTAAAAGAGGGCTTAGTGAGTTCCCCTGGAAATAGAACCCTAACTCTGGGATCACATTTTGCCACTGTTTTCTAACACACGCTCTAAAAGGGGAACAGGGATAAACTTTATTTTGAATGTAAGCATATATATTGCTCCATAAGTCCAGAATCTATCAGAAGTCTAAAATGCCTTATGCCAAAATAACTTTCATACCCATAAGAATCATACTTTTTTCAGTGTAATTCTACACAAACATGTCTCACTGAAAGAAACCTAAAACAGAAAAGCTTGAATTTATAAACACAATGATTATAATCACAATTTTAAGGGAAACAATTCTCCTTTTTAAAATAGTTCACCTAAAACTTCATTTAAATATTCAACTTCTTTGGTATATGTAAACATTTATATATTGGCAGACGTGTTGAGGTAGGCGGAAGAACTAAGAGGTTTGGTCACTAAAAATTAAAAATTCATAAAAAAAAGAAAACTCAGTTGTGAATTTGTAACATATGACTGAGAAGATCAGAGCTTACATACCAAAATTAGTCACGCTAGGTAATGTCCTTCACTGTACTACAGAGATCACCTTAATCAACCTGTGTTTCATTACATTTCCAATATGTTTAAAAACATGAAAAATCTAACACCCACATATTTATCACCCTCCCTTTGGAATAATTTTGTTCTTATTTACATCAACATGTAGTTAATATACGCAAAACTATGATACACTGGTTTTTGTGTATGTTGAGTCACATTTTGATATTTGTTCAGTTAATGAAGCTTTCTTTTTTCTCTTCTGAGGTGTATGTTGATGTGTAAGAATTAATGTTTCCTTGTCTAGAGGAATGAGGAGTGAGTTAAATATGGGGAGGAGTTTCAAATATTAGGATTTATCTGATGTGCTTTTAATGAATGAAAAGTTGCTTCTAAGTAAAATAAATACTTTTCAAATATAAGATAGAAAGGCCTCATTCTAATTCCTCCACTCACATTTTTGAGTTCTAATTAAAGTTCCAGAGGTGACTGGTGCATGGAAACTGAACCGCTAAGGGAATTTTCCTTCTATTTACTGTGCTGTCCTCACACTTTCCATTCTCTCCAGAGTTCAGTAAGTACCACCTGCTTCTTAACAGTGATGCCTTGACAAAGAAGAGTATCAATTTTGCTTTTCCCGACCCCAACCCCTTCCTCCTTCATTGCTTTAAATATCCAGTGACTTTCGGCATTTCTGCAACTGCAGAAATGAGGTGTCCCACACATTTTGATTTAATTGAGCAATATGTATTTGTCCTCTTCTCTTGGTATTAGAATTTTTTTTTCATTAAAGAAAACCATTTTTATTGTCAGAGCTTCCTAACATCCTTCAATTCCTCGCAATATGTGCAAATAGTAAAAATACAGGACGGGCATCACTGTGTTAAAAAGCTTAGGTGGAAACCATTGGTTGGAGGAAGGTTTAACCTACCTCAAGCACCATGAATTTTCAGCACAGACATGTCCCTCATATAACACTAGTTCCAAGTCTCTTCTCTTCCCCCACTGTCCAACCAGAACAAAATTACAGTTCAAGCTCAGGTTGCTCTATGAATAGTAAATGTCTCTTTAAGATTCCATTCAAATAACTGGACAAAAATTTAGGAACTTTCTCCATAGTCCCACACCTACTGGCTTGACAGGCCAGGAATCTCATTCCATCATTACAGAAATCTGCTGTGGTCTTTTACTTGTCTGCTCCTATACATAAATAATCCCATGAAAACTGAACCAATAAAAAGCAATGCAGACTTCAAATTTCACAACGTATACATATAAAGATACTTTTGTATTTTCATTTGTTTCTTATTTTCAAGATGTGCAAAGTCAATCTAAATGTATCTGTGTAGGGGAAACGGTTGCTAGTGGCTAAAACAGCTTAATAAAGTACTTAAAATTTAATCTCAGCTGAAATTATGATCCTCATTGTTAAAGAAGCAGCAATTTCCTATTAATAAAATTCCTAAGGAATACCAAATCTCCTTCCATTCCTCGTCTCTTCTAGCTGAGGAAAGAAGAGACTAAGTGGATTTGTCCTCACCTGCCAGGCTACCACAAAGGAAAATTCAACCTCGCCCCCAAATTCCTCTTTGGCACAGAATAAATGAGTTAAAGTTGAGGCTAAAAGTTAACTCCCCAGACTTCATCGTATTTCAACACTTTAAGCCTTTCACTAAGTATTCTGAAATTACTACTCAAGAGTATCACAGATGCTAGAAGAGTGACATCATGTCTTTGTGACACCCAGACCTTGTGCTACGTGCAGCCGAGGATGGGAATACAGCACTCCAAAGATTGTGGCCAAGATAATGACAACTGACCCCACAAATGCTCATTCAAGCCACACTGCTGCAGTGAGGCCAGGAGTCCCAAATGCCTGTTTATAGAGTTACGAAATAAACTTTTAAAAGTGGGCACTTAGCAAGAAGCATTAATATATGCACAGTGTAATAGGAATTAGGGTTCATTGGACCACTGATAAGTACATTTGAATTAGAAATAATTCATCTCAAAAGTGCAAAATGTGCATTTTGGTAACTATTCTAAACATTTCAAATATTTCACAAAACAGTAAAGCCTATTAGAATTTAAGTAAATATTTGAGTTCCATTTTTAATGAACTCAATATTTTTAAGTTTATTATTTACCAGACATTTAAATATTTCAAAAGCCTTGACTCTGGTAAATAAGGTAATGTTAGAAGATGCAGGTACGGGCCAGGTGCGGTGGCTCACATCTGTAATCCTAGCACTTTGGGAGGCCAAGGCGGGCGGATCACTTGAGGTCGGGAGTTCAAACCCAGGCTGGCTAACATGGTGAAACTTCGTTTCTACTAAAAACACAAAAAAATTAGCCAGGCATGGTGGTGGGTGCCTGTAATCCCAGTTACTTGGGAGGCTGAGGCAAGAGAATCACTTGAATCTGGCAGGCGGAGGTTGCAGCAAGCCAAGGTTATGCCACTGTACTCCAGCCTGGGTGACACAGTGAAACTCTGTCTCAAAAAAAAAAAAAAAAACAGAAAGAAAGAAAGAAAGAGGCCGGGCGCGGTGGCTCAAGCCTGTAATCCCAGCACTTTGGGAGGCCGAGGCGGGTGGATCACAAGGTCAGGAGATCGAGACTATCCTGGCTAACATGGTGAAACCCCGTCTCTACTAAAAATACAAAAAACTAGCCGGGCGCGGTAGCGGGCGCCTGTAGTCCCAGCTTCTTGGGAGGCTGAGGCGGGAGAATGGCGTGAACCCGGGGGGCGGAGCTTGCAGTGAGCCGAGATCGCGCCACTGCACTCCAGCCTGGGAGACACAGTGAGACTCCGTCTAAAAAAAAAAAAAAAAAAAGAAAGAAAGAAAGAAGATGCAGGTACTTAAAGTTGGGTAAGGCATAATCTTGATAAAACACATCCTTCTCCCTCTATTTATTAAAAAAAAAAAAAAAGGCAGAAAGGTTCAATGTAACTGTATTCAAACATGGCAGTCCTAGAGTCTGGGAGGGTTTACACCTGTTGGTCTAAAACAGATTGATCATACCAGATTTTAAAATAAAAAATTCTAAGAATTAAAAGAAATATATTTGTTTTCTAATGAAGTAATTAGTGTCAACTTGGATTCCATCAATAACTCAATCTGTATTCTCTTCCAAATGGCTACTGTGACAAATACTCAATGTTATTATCCAACAATCCACCAAAATGGTAATTGAATTTTCTGTTTACATTTAATTATAGTATTTTACATATATTAAATATAATATTTCCAACTTATCTTTACATGAATGTTAGGAAATCAAGAAAGCCACTATTGTTTATGTTCCTCTGTATGGAAGAAACATTTAACAGGATCAATGATTAAGTGGAAACAATGCAAACACAAACACACAGCCTGATTTTAAAACAACTTCCTAATTTAAAACAACTTGGAAATGCAATTTCCCAGGTGAACTAGTGTCAAGTTTGATGAGAAAATGAGGCAATATTGAGCATTCTGCTCCCTTTCCAGACAGTCATTAACAATATAAAATATGCTCAATATAGAATAAATTTATCTTTGTCCTCGACTTTCCACTTGATCTAATTCTTATCCATCTAGAAATACTCTACATGCAACATAGTAGATTCAAGCAGGATATAATCTTGAGGATATTTTACAAACGTACATGATTGTGGATAATTGAGCAGCCTGTGTAGTCTGTGCCATGACGATCTTGGTGGCAAATGGGGTCTCATTTGGAAAAGGAAGGAAACATTGACACACACCCCAATAAATAACTGCATCTTCCGCTAACCATATGAATTGTGCATTTTCCTTTTGCTTTGGTGCAACTAAGGTTCACCTGATTATTTCAGATGATTGACTCATCTCAAGTGCATTGTTATCCTCTACTTAACCTCCAAGGTAGGGTCAAAGTGTTCTAATCAATTTCACCAGGACACGTGAAGCTTCTCCCCAAATTATATTGTCCCTCACACTCTTCTCTTACATCCTAACACAAATTCTTAACCACGCACCATTATTCATGCCTTCCCAGGTCATATATACCCTTTAGTTCCTCTATAATAAAATATCATACGCAAATGACAAGACCTCAACCCTTGTTAAAACCACCTCTTCACCTATTCTAATGCCTGTGTCCTGCACAGCTAAACATCGCAGAGAAAATTCAAACCAGCCTTAAAATCATGGCCACTAACCTCAGGTGGTCTCTTCACTGCTGCCCAGCAATCATACTGTACTTCCCTAGCAGAAATGATAGGGATTGCCCAGGCTGGTCTCAAACACCTCAAGCAATCCTCTGGCCTTAGCCTCCCTAAGTGCTGAGATTACAGGTGTGAGCCACCATGTTTGGCTTGATCCCTCTTATACGCTGGATTCTTCCATTCCTCAGAGGTCATTTGCATGGATGACAAACAGGCTACACTTTCTACTTAAGAATGCCCTTTCCCATCACAAAGTGGGCGAAGGATATGAACAGACACTTCTCAAAAGAAGACATTTATACAGCCAACAGACGTAGGAAAAGAAGCTCATCATCACTGATCATTAGAGAAATGCAAATCAAAAACCACAGGGTGACACTATCTCACACCAGTTAGAATGGCGAGCATTGAAGAGTCAGGAAACAACAGATGCTGGGGAGGATGTGGAGAAACAGGAACGCTTTTAAACTGTTGGTGAGAGTGTACATTAGTTCAACCATTGTGGAAGATAGTATGGCAATTTCTCAAGGACCCAGAACCAGAAATACTGTTTGACCCAGCAGTCCCATTACTGGGTATATACCCAAAGGATTATAAATCATTCTACTATAAAGACACATGCACACATATGTTTATTGCAGCACTGTTCACAACAGCAAAGACTTGGAACCAACCCAAATGCCCATCAATGATAGACTGGATAAAAAAAAATGTGGCACATATACACCATGGAATACTACGCAGCCATAAAAAAGGATGAGTTCATGTCCTTTGCAGGGGCATGGATGAAGCTGGAAACCATCATTCTCAGCAAACTAACACATGAACAGAAAACCAAACACTGCATGTTCTCATTCCTCAGTGGGAGTTGAACAATGAGAACACATGGACACAGGGAAACATCACACACTGGGGCCTGTTGAGGGGTGGGGGTAGGGCAGGGATAGCATTAGGAGAAATACCTAATGTAGATGACAGGTTGATGGGTGCAGCAAACCACCATGGCACGTGTATACCTATGTAACAAACCTGCATGTTCTGCACATGTATCCCAGAACTTAAAGTATAAGAAAGGAAAAAAAAATAAACTTAAAAAAAAGAATGCCCTTTCTTGACCCCAATTTCCCCTACCAGCTATAGCTATGCCACCAGGTTCATGCATTTCATCTCAGCAAAAAGCCTATACCCGTAGTCTCCAAATCACTGTCTTTCCATTCTCTCTCAAGCAAACAAGATCTGACCTGGAGTTGCTGATCTTCCCTCCCAAACCTGCTTTCTGCAGTTTTCCTTATCTCAGTAAATGTAATGACAATCTTTCATTAACTCAGGCCAATAATCCTGCAGTCCTATCTTTTTCTCATAATCTACATCACCAAAACCTGTTGCCTCCACCCTCGAAACATATTAGGAATCTGATATCTCACACAACTCCACTGCTCCCACTCTGGTCCTGGTCGCCAGCATCTCACATCTGTTGCTGTGATAGTCTCCTCACCGCTCTTCTTGCCTACCTCCCTCATTCTCGATTTTCTGCACACCGCAGAGCATCCCTTGGAAAGCAAATCAGACCAATTGTTCCTCTACCTAAACCCTCTAATAGTATTTCATCTTTCTTAGAGTAAAAGCCAAAGTTCTTAAAAAGTCTGCAAGATGCTACATGACCTCCCTCCCCCCAGACCCCATTATTTATCCAAATTACGTCTCCACTTCTCTCCCCCATGAGTGCTCTCTCCAGGCACTCTCAGCAGCGTGCTGCTCCTTCAGTCACCCCAGGATCCTTGCAGTTGCCTGTTCTTTTCCCTCGCATGCTCTTTCTTCAGATATTTATAGGGTTCCTTCTGTTATAGCCTTCAGCTGTCACCTTCCGACTGGACTTTCTCTGACTCCTCCCTCACCTCTCATGATGTGCTCCTTATTTCCATTCCCTTTTTTTTGTTTGTTTCCCCCATGGTACCTATTAAAATTGTTTTTCTTCTACTGGAACACAGACACGGATTTTTGTCTCTGTGTCTTTATTTCTGTATCCCACTCCCAGGAGTGGAGATTGGCACAAAGCAGGCAAACAGTTAATGTTGAGTGAATGCTGAAGCATTGGAAGAAATCAAGGAAGGAAAGAAGGCAGTAGGAGTGAATGAATGACGGCCTCCCTGATGTTAATGTCAATGCTGGCATCTTTCCTTGTGGGAACAACAGGGACTAGTAAGTACAACAATAAAATCAGTCACCCTTATACACCCTAACATTCGTATGAAAGTACTTCACTAAGGCTATCATAGTCTTTCCATGCATTCTCTTTATCTCTCTACTTGGCACAGAAGTTGGCATAGAGAGAGATCCCCCAACACCTGAGTGTTACATGAATCACAGAACTCAGAGAGAAGATGCAGCAAGTGGTAATAATAGAAGGAATAAAGCAAATTCTCAAGCTATCCATCACATGACCTCTTTGTCACCTGACAGCAGTCTTCTTCTCCGTGTGTGTGTGTGTGTGTGTGTGTGTGTGTGTGTGTGTCTGCCCCCTCTGCCTTCCCCCTCAGGCCAATCCCATACACACAGGATAAATGTGTACTCCAGCTAGATGGTACCACACTAAAGCACTGCACGCAGCAACCATAGCCTCTAACCAGTAGACTAGCTCTATAGCTAAGAACCACACAGGGGAAAAAAAAAATCTGCACTGTTTTTCCAGCTTAAGACACTGATAGAACAAATAACATTGAGAGTTCTCAGGAAGTACAGCAGAGGTTCAGAACATGGACCTGGACCCAGAATGCCTGTGTTTAGATCATAGCCCCACCACCTGCTGATTAAGTTTCTTTTGCTACTCTGTGCCTCAGTTCTTTCATCCCGAAGATGGAGATAAAAACACCTGCCTCATACAGTTGTTGTGAGCCTACGCATAGTAATGTCTGTAAGTCTTCCCTATTATGATCGGCAATTGTCTATCTTAAATTTGGAATCATAAAAATAGCATTAATTGGAATCTTGCAGATAATCTATTTTAATGTCTTCCTCAATTCAGAAATTCTCTTCACAACTTAATTTGTAAGAATTTCATGCTGTTTTTGACAATGATAGAGAATCCTCCTCTTAAGTTCCACCATTCATTCAAATGAGCCTGCTATTATTCTGTAGTGGCTAAAGCAAGAGAAAAATTCTTTCCTTTACAATCTGTCAGAGAAATGACAAAGTTCTTAGAGACTTGGAAATTGTGCTTTTTCCATTATAGGCCTTTCTGTACAACTTATTTTCTTAATCACGTGCATATAATTATTTGACTGAAATTGTTTCATGTAAAAATGTATTCAGAGGTATTTGGTTGAGAAAATAAAGATCTTGCTGTATTCATGTTTGACCATGAAAGAAGATGGAAGATAGTCAACAGCATAAAATACCATTGCTTCAGCCATGCCAAAAGATAACATGTCATTACATGACTTTGATGTCTTAGCTGACGTCTCGGCACACTGAGCTGAGAGGAAGGAGTATGATTGTATTTGTAGAATATACCTCACAGGAATAGGACACATGCAGCTCCATAACGGAAAGGTGAAAAGTGTCAAATATTGCATCTTCTCCAGAACTCTCAGAATCCTGACTTCATCCAACTGGATAAAGGTGGCCAGGGAGTATCCTGAGAGGATCCACTTTGGGATGCTGGAGAAATGCTTGTCAAAACACAAAGAACTTTCAATCACCCAATTCTGAAATACAAACAGAACTCTACTTATCAAAGGGGCTTCCCCTTGCCCCAAAACAACAGTGCCAATCCGACCCCTCTCAGGGATTATGCCAAAGGAATCCTTTTGCAAAAACCACACCTTTTACGCAAAGTAGGTCAAGGGTCAAAGTTGATGTGATGAAAGCACTAAGTGCTCTGTGGTCAAACTTGGGCTCTACCTCCATGCATGCGCCATGTGGTCCTGGACAATTCCATCTGCAATCACCCAGTGATCTTAAAGAACAGATGCCACATTACAGGGAGGAAGGCCTTGAGCTGCAGTGGGCTGTCTTCAGGCTCACAGAGTCACCCTTCTACTGAGGTCAAGAGGTTGGCCAAAACAAACAAACAAACAAATACATGATTCTCAATTCAGACAGTAAGTACAATGAGGGAAAAGAATAACCATATGCAAAGCTCATGGCTTTGGTACAACCCCAAGTACTGTGTTCTTTCTTCCCATAAAAGTATAATCAAAAAGTCCAACTATGGAACAATGTCATTAAAAATATAAGCTAAGCTCAACCCAAGTTTTTTGCTGAACTTGTAATAAAAGACATTATAATTCATTTGACCTTGATCTAATAATCTATGTGTGACTTCAAAAGACATATGAGGTATTTCTTTTTATAAAAAACTCTAGGTAATGAACTCATATTTTAAATTAAAAGAAATTCTCATATTAAATTTCTGAGAGTAGGTTTTTGTGAAAGCATAGTATCTCACGTGCACTTTTCTCCACTACAAGGCTACACTTGATGAAAAGGTTACACAGGCTCACTGGAGCCTACTTTCTTCTCAAATTTCTAATTCTAAGTGACTTTACATTTCAATGAAAACCATTCACTAAACCTCCCAACAGCATCTAGTACATTTTTAATGTCTCAATAAATATAATAAACAGGTCTTAAAATTCTACATCCCATGTGAGGAAAACACTTTAATAAAAAGGTTTAAAAAACGGGGGCATGAAGCAATTTCTAAGCAACCCTTATAAACTTGAGTTTCGTTAAAAAAAAAAAAATCAGACACTGAAAAGTCTAGTGGGGAAAAACAACAGGGCTCACACTGAGGCGAATTTTTGAGAATATGACAAAAATAAACAAACCATGATGAATGAACTTTCTTATGGTAATTAATAGGCAAGTGAAAAAGCCTGTGTCTCCAAGAATGAAGCCAGACTCTATGAAAAGGACCTGGAGTTTGTAACATACAACTTGTTCTGTAGAAAATTTCATCAGAAAACCATGATTCAGTGGCAACCCCAGCAGGGTAAAAGAAGTGCTAGATGTGTAGGCTATCCAAATACATGCAAACAGAGTCACACACACACACACACACACACACACACACACACACAATATATATCTATATATCCTGCAAAGTTCCTAGGGGTGAAAAGGTTATTTCCAGATTTTTAAAGACGTGTTCTTGTGATTTAATTATTTATTTAACATATCCATCATCTTAAATATTTTAAACCTTCTTGTTTAGCTATTTTGAAACATATAATAATTATTAACCATAGTCACCATACTATGCAATAGACCAGCAGAACTTATTCCTCCTATCTAAATGAGACTTTGTACCCATTGACCAAGTCTCCCCTTTCCCCATCCATCCTGTCCCCTGAGCCTCTAGTAACCACCACTCTACTTTCTACCTCTATTACTTTGACTTTTTAAAATTCCACATATAAACCTGATCGTAGAGTATTTGTCTCTCTGTGCCTGGCTTATTTCACTTAACATAATGTCTTCTAGGTTTGTCCATGTTGTTACAAATGACAGAATTACCTAGCTTTTTAACTGTATTTCACTGTGTATATATATTATATATTTTAATGCAATCATCTGTTGATGGACACTTAGGTTGTTTCCATTTCCTGGTTCTTTTGAATAACAATACAATTAGCTTTGCGCTGTGGCAGTATCAAAGCCAATGAGGTGCCATTGCAGTACTGAAGACAATGAGGTTTACCCGAGGTGTGATTATTGGTAATAATGCTGCAATGAACATAAAAGTATGGACATCTCTTTGACATACTGAAGTCATTTCCTTTCGGTATATACCCAGTACTGAAATTGCTAGATGATATGGAAATTCTATTGTTATTTTTTGAGAAATCTTCACACTGTTTTCCACAATGGCTATATTAACTTACATTCCACCAACAGTGTGTAAGAGTTCTCTTTTCTCCACATCCTTGGCAAACTCCTTTCATGATAAAAACTCTCAACAAATGAGGTATAGATAGAATGTTTCTTAATATGATAAAGGCCATATATGACAAGCCAAGAGCTAACAAGATACTCAATGGTGAAAAGCTGAAAGCTTTTCTTCTAAAATCAGAACAAGACAACGACGCCTACTCTCACCACATCTGTTCAACATAGTACTGAACATCCTAGGCAGAGCAATTAGGCAAGAGAAATAAATAAAAGGCATCCAGATAGAAAAGGATGAAGTCAAATTGCCCCTGCTTGCTGATGACATAATCTTATATATAGAAAATCCTACAGACTCTATCAAAAAACAGTTAGAACCGATACATTCAATTAAGCTGCAGGATACAAAAATCAACCTATAAAAATCAGGAGCATTTTTATACACTAACAACAGTCTGAAAAAGAAAAAAGAAAACAGTCCCATTTATAATAGCATCAAAAAATACTTAGGAGAAAATTTAACCAAGGAAATGAAAAATCTGTATACTGAAAATGATAAAACATTGATAAAAAAATTGAAGATGACATGAATAAATGGAAAGATCATGCTGTGTTCACAGATTGGAAGAATCAATATTGTTAAAACGGCCATGTTACTTAAAGCAATCTACAGATTCAATGTAATCCCAATCAAAATTCCAATGTCATTCTTCACAGAAATAGAAAAAACAATCCTAAAATTTATTTGAAACCACAAAAAAACCCAAATAGCCAAAGTAATCTTGATCAAAAAGGACAAAACTACAAAAATCACATGACCAGATTTCAAAATATATTACAAAGCTATAGGATTCAAAACAGCATGATGCTGGCATAAAAATAGACACACTGTCCAGTGGAACAGAATGGAGTGTCCAGAAATAAACCCAAATACCTATGGTCAATTGATTTGCAACAAAGGTGGCAAGAATACAGAATGGGGAAAGGACAGCCTATTTAATAAGTGGTGTTATTAAAACTGTATATCTATACATACACAAAAATGAAAATAGATCCTTACTTCATCCTTTATAAAAGAATACACTCAAAAGGAATTAAAGACTTAAACCTAAAACTATAAAACACACAAAGACAACATAAGGTTTATGAAAGGTTCCATGACATTGATCTGGGCAATTATTTCTTGGATATGACCCAAAAGCACAAGCAATGAAAGTAGAAAATAGACAAATGGGATGGCATCAAATCAAAATGCTTCTGCACACAAAGGAAACAATTAATGGAGTAAAGAGTAAAGAGGAGTAAAGAGGAGTAAAGAGACAACCACAAATTGGGAGAAAATATTTGCAAATTATGCACTGAATAGGGGCTAATATCTAATATATATAATATATATATATTTTAATATATATAATACGTATAATATATAATATGTATATATAATATGCATAATATTATATATTTTATATATAAAAATATATATTTTAATATATAATATGTATTATAATATGCATTTGAATGTATATATTATATATTATATAATATATAGTATATATTATTATATAATACTATATATTATTATTATATACTATATGTTATATAATAATATATACTATATGTTATATAATAATATATACTATATGTTATATAATATATACATTCAAATGCATATTATAATACATATTATATATTATGATATTTGAATATATAATACATATTATATATTATTATGTATATTATATATAATATATATTATGTAATACACATATTATATATTATGTAATATACATATTATATAATTACATAATATACATATACATATTACATAATATATTAGATAATATACATATTATATAATATGTTATATTATACATACATATTATATATAATATATAATACATATTATAATATATTACATATTAATATATAATATATTAATATATTATATATTTATATGTAATATATTATAATATAATATATTCTATTATATTTATTGTATATATTATATATCATAATTATAATATACAATTATATATTATATAATATATTACATTTTTTATAATTATATATTATATAATATATTACATATTATATAATATAGTATAATACATATTATATATTTGAATATATATAATATATACATATATATGTCTAAAATTATAACAAACTACTCAATAACTGAAAGGCAAATAACCCTATTGAAATTGGGCAAAGGATCTGAACAGACATTTCTCAAAAGAAAACATACAAATGGCCAACAGATAAATGAAAAAATGCTCAACATCACTAATCAGAGAAATGTAAATTAAAACCACAATGAGATATTATCTCACATCTGTTAGAATGGCTATCAGCAAAAAAAGATGAAAGTGTTCTAGCTAGAAACTAGTTTATCAGGAAAAATAAAATGTCAAAGCAAGAAATAAAAGCATCTGTCTATATCTCTACTTAGATTCTACTCATGGCCTACACCAATATTCATTTCCCCAACAAAGCTAAACTTCTTCCCCCACTACCTTCACATGCTTTACAGAGCCAACAGTAATGAATATAGAATATGGCTGACTCTCACAGCACAGACACAATGTTTAAGAAACCACACAGTTAAGGGAGACTTTAGCCTTTCAAGTTTCCAAAACAAGTTGTCCTCATTGCAGATAAAACATAGTCCAAACATGTAGCCATGCTCAACTTCTAAGAGTTGTTAGATAATTCTCACATTTATCTGTATTCAAAAATCAGAAATGGGTACAGCCCAGTATTAAAAAGCATTTCAGCTAGTGTAACTGAAAACTGACTGAAAAATAAAAGCCAAACTATGAAACAATCAAATCTGCCTCAGACATGATCCCCCTGAACTTAACTTCCATTTCTTCCCTCTTATCTCACTCTCACCTCAATCAGAAGTAACAGCTCCTTTTGGATATATACCCAGTAATGAGATCACTGGATCTAATGATAGTTCTGTTTTATGGTTTTTTTTTTTTTTTTTTTTTTTTTTTTCAGAAATCCCCACACTGTTCTCCACAGTGGCTGAACCAATTTATACTCCTACCAACAGTATATAATTGTTCCCTCTTCTCACAGCCTCACTAGTATCTGTTGCTCTGACTGGTGTAAAATGGTATCTCATAATGATTTGGATTTGCATTTCTCTGATGATTAGTGATGTGGAAGATTTTTTCATATGTTTGTTGGCCACCTGTATGTCTTCTTTGAGAAGTGTCTGTTCATGCCTTTTGCCCATCTTTAAAAATTAGTCTTTATTAAATGTATGTATGGCTTACATGTACTTTAATGTTTAATATTAGAAGTGTTCTGGGTCTATTTAAAAGTGACCAGAAATATGCCATATGAACTTAACTCTTGTTTATATCAATTGGCCTATAGCAAAATTCATTTTGTTATATGTTGTTTTAATTAAAGTTGCAGTTCTCTCTTTTTTTAAGTTCAGGAGTACAAGTGCAGGTTTGCTACATAGGTAAACTTGTGTCATGAATGTTTGTTGTGCAGATTATTTCATCACCCAGGCATTAAACCTAATATCCATTAGTTACTTTTCCTGATCCTCTCCCTCCTCCCACCTTCCACTCTCTGAAAGATCCAGTGTGTGTTGTTCTACTCTACATGTCCACGTGTTCTTGTCATTAAGCTCCCACTTATAAGTGAGAACATGAGGTATTTGGTTTTTTGTTCCTGCGTTAGTTTGCTAAGGATAATGGCCTCCAGCTCCATTCATGTCCCTGCAAAGGACAGATTTCTTTTTTTTTTTTTTTAATGGCTTCATCTTTTGACCATTTTTTTTCATGAGGCTATTTTTTGCTTGTTGAATTGGTTAAGTTCCTTATATTAATAGGTGCTGGATAAAGGACCTTTGTGGAATGTATAGTTTGCAAATATTTTCTCCCGCCCTGTAGGTTGTCCGTTTACTCTGTGGAGAGTTTCTTGAGCTGTGCAGAAGCTCTTTGGTTTAATTAGGTTCCACTTGTCTATTTTTGTTCCTGCTGCAATTACTTTTGAGGACTTAGTCAGAAATTATTTGCCAAAGCCAATATCTAGAACGGTATTTCCTAGGTTTTCTTCTGTGACTCTTATAGTTTGAGGTCTTACATTTAAATCTTTTATCCACATTGGGTTAATTTTTATATGTGGTGAAGGTTTTTTTTTTGGGAGGGGGTCCAGTTTCATTCTTCTGCAAATGGCTAGCCATCTAGCATCATTTATTAAATAGGAAATTCTTTCCCCATTGCTTATTTTTATTGATTTTATTAAAGATTGGATGACTGTAGACGTGTGGCTTTATTTTTGGATTCTCTATTCTTTTCCATAGGTCTATGTGTCTTTTTGTACTAGTACCATGCTGTTTTGGTCGCTATAACAATAAATTGTTCTACCAAAAAGACACATGCACTCATATGTTCATCACAGCACTATACACAATAGCAAAGATTTAGAATCAACCTAGGTGTGTGCCAACGGTGGACTGGATAAGGAAAATGTGGTATATATACACCATGGAACACTACACAGCCAAAAAAAGAACAAAATCATGTCCTTTGCAGTAACATGGATGCAGCTGGAGGCTATTTAAGTGAATTAAGGCAGGAACAGAAAAGCAAATACCACATGCTCTAACTTATAACTGGGAGCTAAACACCGGGTGCACATGGACCCGAAGATGGCAACAATAGACACTGGGGACTCCTAGATGGGGGAGAAAGAGGGACAAAGATAGAAAAACTATTGAGTATTCTTCTCAGTACCTGGGCAACAGGATTAATCAAACCCAAAACCTTAGCATCATGCAATATACCCAGATAACAAACCTACAAATGTACCCCTGAATCAAAACCAACAGTTGATTTTTTTAAAAAAAGGAAGTAATGGATTCTGGATTCTACTCCCTCCTTTTGTCCCATGGGCAAAGGCTTATCACAGAGTCTGTTCAGGGCAATGAAAAAAGGAAAAAAAAAAAAAAAAAAAAAACCTTTAAGTTATCTCTCTCACTGGTTGCCCTAAGTTTCAAACACCTCCAAAGCCTGCAGACATAGGTGATTTCCTAAGAAATACACGAAGGAAACTAACATTGATTGAGAGCTTAATATGGGTGCGGGTGTGTGTACAAGAAGAACTCACTTAACGGCCTTTTGAACTCATGAGAAAACTGAGGACTAGAGATATAAAGTAATTTGCCCAGGTTTATTCAGTCAGTCAGTGGCAGAGCTGAGATTCAAATCTGTGTTGGACAGCTTGGGCTGCCATAACAAAATACTACAAACTGGGGTGCTTAAACAGAAATACATTTTCTCATAATTCTGAAAGCTGGGAAGTCTAAGATCAAGGTGCCAGCTGACTCAGTCACTGGTGATAATTCTCTTACAATAATAAGCATTTGTGTATCTAAACACATCTAAACCTAGAAAAAGTAACGTGATACACTACAACCTAGCTAGGTGACAGGAATTTTTCAACCCCATTATAATGTTATGGGACTACCATCACATACATGGTCTGTTGTTGACCAAAATGTTGTTACATGGCATATGACTGTATTTCATTCATCTTTGCTTGGTTCAATCAAGAGCAAGGAAGTCCATTAATAATTTTCTTCAAAGAACTTTATCCTCATTTAATTCACAGATGTGAAAAAATTTCATAGTCAATATGCAAACTGCAAAATTTGTATAATATGACACAACATAATAAATAAAGTCTGATAAATTTATTTTCAACTCTAAAAATGAAACAACTGGTAGCCAAAAGTATTATGCCTGTTTGCCAGTTTTGTTTCTGCATATGTTGCATGTTCTAATTTTATTAGGTAACACATGCTTCATTCAGTAACAAGCTAACACACTGCCCAGAGCAGACAGCCCTGAACTAGGAGTCAAAAAAATTGGATGTCCATTCTGGCCCTGTGGAGGTAAAGAACTAGGCAGACTTGATCTATAAACCTCAACTGCCTCCACTATAAAGTGGGAATTAACTCCCCTCTTCTGGACAATTTTACACAACTATCACCAAGAATATTAGAGGGAAGGAGGCAGAAGAAGCAAAGTTCAAACCAACAGCTAATTCCATCTCTTCAAATACTAATAAAAAGATATGATTATAAAAGATTTTAGAATATGTATCCTGTTAAAGAAAATGTGGCACACATACACCATGGAATACTACGCAGCTGTAAAAAAGAATGCAATCATGTCCTTCGCAGGGACATAGGTGAAACTGGAAACCATCATTCTCAGCAAACTAACACAGGAACAGAAAACCAAACACCACATGTTCTCACTCCTAAGTGGGAGCTGAACAATGAGAACATATGGATATAGGGAGGGGAACATCACACACCAAGACCTGTCAGGGGGTAGGGGACAAAGGGAGGGATAGTATTAGGAGAAATACCTAATGCAGATGACAGGTTGATGGGTGCAGCAAACCACCAAGGCACATGTATACCTATGTAACAAACCTGCACATTCTGCACATGTACCCCAGAACTTAAAGTATAATAAAAAATAAAAATAAACAAATTTTAAAAAGAATATGTATCCTGTATGCCAACAGCAGTTCTCTTTTTGGTACCTGCTACATTAGGACAATTTCTTCCTAGACAATTATCAGAATAAGGCTTCTCAGCTTTGAATCCTTTTGAGGGAGGGTAATGACAGACCAAAACAGCAGCAATATGACACGATTCCGATGAGAAGTCATAATTAACACTGAGATCTCACTGGCATTTCTGATTGAAATCTAAAAGCCTGTGTATTGTCTTTGCAAGTTACCCTTAACTATATAATTTTAAATAAACTGTTTGGGAAAGCAATCATTAGGCTCAGAGATTAAATAATAAAAATAACTACAATTGTATTGACTGTATCAACTACATTTCTGATGGAATATTGCGTAGTTTACATTACTATCTCATTTAATTTTAAGACACATGATTTTCATAAATCATGTTTAAACAGGATAGAACTTTCAGCAAGGAGGTCATATAGCATTCACTGCCCAAGGGCCCATAATTCCAGTTAGCTTTGGACAGGACAGATATAAAAGACGGGAAGGAACCAGAGCCATTCATACCCTGGGGTTGGTATCCCTGCAGTATATCGAAACGTGTTTCCATAAGTTTAATGTGTAAGACTGTTAAACAGATATTAGGTATTCCTTGTGATGAGATCTGTAATCTATTTTCAAATATTTTTGCAGAGGGAGTGTCTAAGAGACCACACCTCAGGGATGGCTGACCAGCACTGTGCAAGAAAGGCCATTCTCCAGAGGCAGTTAATGCAAGCTGCTCAGCTATCTCTATCTAAATCAACAATCGAGGCTTTAATACGCACACTAATGTCTGAAATGGGCTTTCAATGGTGAAATTAAAGTCATTCTGGACGTGTGGATTAGCTGAAATCTCTTAGAGATGCTCTACTACTACCTCTTCCATAGCTAGAATAAGAGTCTACTGGAGGCCAATAGCTTTGTTCTTTAAGGAAGCTGCCTGAGGCCTAGGACCTAAACAGTACTGGGTGCAGCCACTGGCTGAGTTGAGTTTCTAGATGTCTGGTGCAGACTATGAGGGTAGCAGATTCCTACCTCCGTGCAAAGCTTGTATATGTCTGAAGCAAACCTTTCAGATAAGATCACGGTGAGAGCCCCTATAAAGAGAGAGCTAGACAACCTCAAGTTTATGAAGCAGGGTTTTCAAACTATTTTGCTTGAGATGGCCAAGAAATACCAGTGTAATAAAGATCTGTGTGTGGGGAGGGTTCAGTCTGAAACTTGCTTCAGTTCGATCTGGTAGTAGGGTGACAATACTACTAGCGTATTTGAAAAGTTTTTGGGGCCAGGTAAGGTGGCTCACACCTGTAATCCCAGCACTTTGGGAGGCCGAGGCGGGTAGATCACTTGAGGTCAGGAGTTTGAGACTAGCCTGGCCAACATGGTGAAACCCTATCTCTACTAAAAACACAAATTAGCTGGGTGTGGTGGCAGGTGGCTATAATCCCAGATACTCAGGAGGCTGAGGCATGAGAATCGCTTGAACCTGGGAGGCAGAAGTTGTAGTGAGCTGAGATTGCGTTACTGCACTATGCCTGGATGACAGAGCGAGCCTCTGTCTCAAAAACAAAAAAGCAAAAAAAAAAAGGAAAAGTTTTCACTTTACATTTGTTATCCAGGCAACATTATCAATGACATCCCCTTCCAGTCTTAAAGTATCCCAGTTAGGATGATAAATTATATGGTATTTCTATCTAACCGTGACATTGTCGGGGGATAAAGCTGAACCTTATGGAATTGCAAATTCTTTTGCAACTACTGTTACCTATGAAAATGGACCTAAGATGTGTGAAGAGCACACTGACCCCTGAAATATGGACCAAATGTTGTAAAAAAAATTTAATCAATTTTCACAAAACTAAACTACCACTATGAAGCTGTAGGATACTCTTATAATATCAATTTACGGGAATAACAGGCCAAAATCATTTGAAATCAGTCCCCCACTAACAACAACTAAAAATGCTGAGTGAAACGTGTTTGTAAAATATCACAAAGACATCAAAGAGCTGACAAAATCATAAAGAATTACCGTGCTAAACAAAATGAAGAGAGAACTCAGGGAAGTGACACAGCTCGCAAACTGCTTTTGCCCTGAGTGTATCTGCCTATCCTAACAAACGTCAACTTTCTCTCAACAGTTTCACAGTGGCAGGGGCCAAATATCAAAGCCCAGAACCCACTTACCATAGAGATTCTAGACATACCCCACAATGAAATGGGACTCAAAGGGCTATACTGAGGGGAACCAACCCATTCCGTGGACATACAGTTAGCACTGGCTGAAGGGACCCCCCCACATCCCCCAAAGCTTGATTCACGGTGATCCTAAACCCACAGTGCCCCCAGACCCTAGCACACACACACACATAAATGGTAAATCTTCTCTGGAAGGCACTTTCCTCTCAGACTTCAAATTAGTGTAAACCACAGAGTGAGACTTTTTCAGAGCTATTATAACTGTAGGCCAGTTTGAACATTACCAAAGAGCCAGCAGCTCAGGCCTTCACTATAACTTTTATATACTAAACATACACAGGTAATTATTTTGGAATGCCTCCTTATATTTGCCGCATTAATGAACTGAGTCAAGAACCTGACCTCTTCTCTCCTCTCTGCCTTTTGAATGTATGTGTTGCCAAGAATGCTCCACATCTATTATCGTGGGAAATAACCTGTATTCAAATAACAGACTGAGCAAGTGGTGCTCAGTAGATGTGGTAGCAGGACCAGGGTTAGAACTTTGATACCTAGAATCCAAGCCTTACACACGAATTACTCTAACGGAGCACTTTGAAATATAAATGTTACAAACTAAATGCAACCCTAGAGTACTGTCAGCAAAGAAGAGGAGAGAAAATGATTCTTGCTGTTTATTAGAATATTACATAAACTTTGTTTTAGAGAAACCAGTGCTGGTGATAAGAAAAGCACAATCTTGGAGAAGCAGTGTGTCTGAATGAAAAAAAAAAAATACTTGTTAAAGAAGGGGCCCAAGTGCAAGTTCAACCTGTTCCACTAATGAGCTGTGTGATACTGAGAGGGAAACCGGAGCACTCACAGGTCTTCTTTTGCCTGTCAATAAAAATGCCACATAGCCAAAGCAAGACTAAATACAAAGAACAGATCTGGAAGCATCACATTACCTGACTTCAAACTATACAATAAGGCCATAGTCAGCAAAACAGTATGGTACTGGTATAAAAACAGACACATAGACCAGTGAAACAAAGTGAAATACTTACAGCCAACTGATCTTTGACAAAGCAAACAAAAACATAAAGTGAGGAAAGGACACTCTATTCAACAAATGGTGCTGGGATAATTGGCAAGACACTGTAGGAGAATGAAACTGGATCCTCATCTCTCACATTATACAAAAACCCACTCAAGATGGGTCCAGGACTTAAACCTAAGACCTGAAACTATAAAAATTCTAGAAGATAACACTGGGAAAACCCTTCTAGACATTGGCTTAAGCAAAGACTTCATGACCAAGAACCCAAAGCAAATGCAATGAAAACAAAGATAAATAGGTGGGACTTAACTAAACTAATGAGCTTCTGCATGGCAAAAGGAATAGTCAGCAGAGTAAACAGACAACCCACAGAGTGGGAGAAAGTCTTCACAATCTATACATCTGACAGAGGACCAATATCCAGAATCTACAAGGAATACAAACAAGTTAGCAAGAAGAAAACAAACAATTCCATCAAAAAGTGGGCTAAGGACATAAATAGACAATTCTCAAAAGAAGATATGCAAATGGCCAACAAACATGAAAAAATGCTCAGCATCACCAATGATCAGGGAAATGCAAATCAAAACCACAATAGGATACCACCTTACCCCTGCAAGAATGGCCATATTTTAAAAAGTTAAAAAAATAATAGATGTTGGCATGGGTGCAGTGAAAAGGGAACATTTCTACACTGCTTGTGGGAATGTAAACCAGTACAACCACTATGGAAAACAGTGTGCAGATTCCTTAAAGAACTAAAAGTAGAACTACCATTTGATCCAGCAGTCCTATTACTGGTCTACTCAGAGGAAAAGAAGCCATTATATGAAAAAGATACTTTTGTACACGCATGTTTATAGCAGCACAACTTGCAATTGCAAAAATATGGAACCAGCCTAAATGCCCATCAATCAATGAGTAGATAAAGAATTGTGGCATATTCCATATGATGAAATACTACTCAGCTATAAAAAGGAACGAATTAATGGCATTCGCAGCAACCTGGATGGAGCTGGAGACTATTTTTCTAAGTGAACTCAGGAATGTAAAACCAAACATTGTATGTTCTCACATTCATAAGTGAGAGCTAAGCTGTGAGGATGCAAAGGCATCAAAAGTGATACAATGGACTTTGGGGACTTGGGGGAACGGTGGGAGGGGGTAAGGAATAAAAGACTACAACTCGGGTTCAGTGTATACTGCTCGGGTGATGGGTGCACCAAAATCTCATAAATCACCACTAAAGAACTTACTCATGTAACCAAATACCACCTGTTCCCCAAAAACCTATAGAAATAAAAAATATTTTTTAAAAATGACATTAGAGGTCTAGATAAATTCTGTGGCCACTTCTATATCCAAAATCAATGATGTTTATGCTTCTGTGAATTTCTCAGTGGAGGCATATCCTGAGAGAAGTCAAGTTTACGCTAGAGGACACAAGCGATTCACACATCTAACTCCTGTTTGCAGACAATACACCAAGCCAGAACAGGACTTTGCCTGCAGGAGGGCACAACCTCTTACTGCTTTAGAATTGGAAAGTCGCCATATTTTTTTAAAAAAAAAAGTGTACAGGGTTTCAAAGGGACTAAAGGAATCACTTAACATCCTAATGGGATAAAGTCTATGCATGATTCTGTATGACCCTTCAACTACCGCCTTTCATGCCATGTTATTGCTAGCGTTGCATGTTCAAGCAAGCAAATTTTCAGTGAACTCTCACTGGCTTTACCACAGACACAGATGTCAGGCGGACTCTTTTGTTCATAAGGTTCTCATTATCAACTCAACCCGAGTTGAATATTTGACTGAAGGAAAGAACCATATCATTATTTTCAGATTTCATCCTATGACTTAACTGGGCTACATCTGCCAGCTTTAGAAACACCAAGTACTGCCTGGCGCCAGCCTTGGCCTTCTCTTCGATGACTAGTACCCCAAATGTTTCAGCTTGAGGAAGTCTCCTCCCCATCAAAACAATGTAATAAAAACTGAAATTGTGATTAAGAGTTACTCATCAATTGACAGGCATACCAAGCTTGTGCTATTTATGAATTATCCCACACAAGATTTTCAGTCCAACAAATAGAATCCACATTCGTAAAGGGGTAAGCTAGAAAGCCAGTTAAATGCTTTCGTGATTATAAGGTCTGTGTTATTCTTGAAACCATATTTCTTTAATAGGTAAACTGGCATTCCACTGGATAATTCAATCTGCTTTAAATCTATTCTTAGGTTCTAGTCAGCTTAAGGGAGGCTCTGAATTTACACTTAATTCCTCTATTCACCTTTGGGCAGTATCTCTCAGAAAAAATGTCATAAGCGGATACAGCATAAGAATGGTCATCAGTTGTACAGTAGAATTCAAGTATTAAAATATTGACACTAAAGCCATTTATAAAATATTAAGAACCACTCTAATTCCAAACAGAAAATATTTCTGTTCATATATTGCAAACCTCACTCCCACGTGAAGGTACTAGGAGACAGGATCCTAGGGGGTGGCCATTAGGTCACAAGGGTAGAATTCTCATGCATGGGATCAGTCCCTTTATAAAACAGACCAAGAGAACTCTCTTTCCTTCCTTCTGCCAGTTGAGGATACACGGAGAAGATGGCAGTCTGCGACCTGGAAGACGGCCCTCCCCAGAACGGAATATGCTGGCACCCTGATCTCGAACTTCCAGCCTCCTAGAACTGTGAGAAATAAACTTCTCTTATTTATCACCCACCAGTCTGGGGCACTTGGTTATAGTAGCCTGGACTAAGATGTCACATGAGAATGAGACAGTAAGGTATACAAATAACACCTCAGGCAAATTAATAGTAATCCTTCCAGAAACAATCATGGGAGATAGCTTGATCACACTTATGGGAAATATACTAACCTCAGTCTACACAGAAACTCTAAGTTTGAAATAACTTTACCACCAAGCATCATATCCTTCAGCCCAAATTTTAATATTCAAAAGCTAACTTTTTATTCTGACACTTACCATGTTGTATGTCTTTCATATCTAAATGAAGACTAGACATTAGTATTCCAACTGCTTGTGATCTTTTGTTGCTTAATAACTTGACAACCTGCTCGAGAAAGAAAGTAAAAGGGGAAAACGTTAATTTGAACTCCAATATGCTTACTAGCATTTTAAAAAATCCTAAATGAAGAACAAATTAAGGGAAAATACCTCACATCATTACCTAAAGTATTCAAAACAGCTGGTTTTTTTAATGTTTGAAGAGTTTTTGGTTTTTATATCATAAATCTTCAAAATCCATCATTTTCCCCCATTATTCACCATCAGCCTCAAAGACATGTTTTTAACCAGTCTTTTGAGAGCCTGATCTGTCAACAAGTAAAATTTCTAATGGTCTAGGAAATTAGTCTGATCTCTGTAAAATCACAATTACACATATGATCATTTGCAGCCTGAGATTTGAAGTGTTTTTTTTAATGTGAGCCTTGAAACACTGAAGCTTGAAACATGTCAACAAGTGAAGGGCAAAAAAAAAAAAAAAAAATTACACACATAGAGAATCTGCTAGATTAGTTTGGTTGTATCACGAAAATTTCAAAAAAAAAAAAGTGCTTTCACTTGGGTCACATAGAAAGCTCACTATTTTACTGGAAGTTCCTCTCATTCTGCATTTGACCCACATTTTGGGGAGAACTTTCCTACTAATTAACAGAGGGATACAAGTATCATATTAAAAGGGCTGCACCAGCACAATCTCAAGTCTGGATTTCCAGCAAGTCTTGAAGAATCAGGGCACACGATCCCATGGGAAGGTTTCCTAAAACAGAGGTGGGCAGGCTGTTACAGAACAGACAGATATTTTTTTGACCATGTTTTCCAGACAATAGCATCACCAGGAAATCCTGCTTATGAAACTGACCCAGGTCCTGATCGTGTGAAGGGCAGCATTTTCTATTTACTCCCAATGTTTTGTTTTAAATCTGCTTAGAAAAACACTGGAGGAAAAGGAAAGAAAGTGGTTATAGTCAAATTACCAGAAGTGACAGCTGCCCTAACAGCTATTGCATCTGTGGACCCTGTCTTCCCTTATGGTTTAAGCTGGGTCAATCAGAATAGCAATAAAATAATCATACCCAACTGTTACACAAAGTCACAGAGTAAAACAATATTCTTAACAGCAATAATAGCACTCTGGGTGCCCCAGCATGGATGGGGTGGGGAATAAAACATAACACTTTCAGAAGGACCAACCACAAAAACCACCCTGACCTTTTTTGTTGTTGTTTGTTTGTTTTGAGATGGAGTCTCGCTCTGTCACCCAGGATGGAGTGCAGTGGCGTGATCTCGGCTCACTGCAGCCTCCACCTCCCACGTTCAAGTGAGTCTCATGCCTCAGCCTCCCAAGTAGCTGGGACTAGAGGCGCATGCCACCAAGCCTGGCTATTTTTTTTTTTTTTTGTACTTTTAGTAGGAACCGGGTTTCACCATGTTGGCCAGACAGTTCTCGAACTCCTGACCTCAGGTGATCCACCCACCTCGGCCTCCCAAAGTGTTGAAATAACAGGCGTAAACCACCGCTGCCCGGTCCTGCCCTAATCATTTCTGAAAGCCTCTGGGTAAAGCACAATATCTCCCAAAAGGCACCACTTTTGCAAAAGAAAAAACAACATATACATTTTGATTCTAAATTTACTCTTTAAACATTTCTCTAAATTCCACCTAGAAAAATGAGGTTATAACTAGAATATGAACCTATTAGTACAGTGAAGTATTTCTATCCATAGCATTGTCCTCTTCAGAGCTTAAAAAATAGGAATTTAGTATCAGAGAAGCAGAAGGTGTATACTCTGTCCTGAAAACCAGTTTCTCACCACAAGTCAGTGCAATCCGGGCCCAGTCATGCTGCTTGATGAAAATGCTTTTATTAAGGTTTTCTATCATTTTCTGGTTTCTCAGTGCAATAGGCACGTTTCAATCCATGTATCATTTGACCTCCCTAGAGTATTAACATGTTGATCACACCCTTATAGTAACTTCTTTTCCAGGGCTCCTAACATTTCTTCTCAGTCCTTTTGAAGATGAATTATTCTGATTTCACCTTAAATATGTGCATATCCTATAGTTCTGTTCTCTGTACCTTATTCTCTTCACATTACAACCTATATAATTTCTCCTGTAGAAACATACATGTTTGCATCTTCAACTTGGCAGTCTCCTACTTTCCAAAAAGATATCTCCATTTAAATTGTCCACATAATCTCCATTTGACATGTCTAAAATGACACACATTGATCAGTTCCACCCCAACACTAGCAGCCAGCTTCTTCTCCTTTATGCTACATATTGAGATAAAGGTACCACTATTCTTCATCTGCCTACCAACATTAGGAATCTAGAAACCAGTCAAGACTCCTACCTCCCCTTCACCTGCACACTCTGGTCTGGGATCAAGTCCTGCCAATTACAGCTCCTCTGTATCTGTGGAAACCACCCCTCCTCCTTAACTCTATTTTCAGCATTTAGTTCTATACTTTATCTTACATAGATAAATGCAAACATTTCTGATGGGTCTGCCAAACTCTAGCCCAGTGGTTCTCAAAGTGTGTTCCTTGGACAAATGAGAACCACCATCACCTGGGAAGTTATCAAAAATCCAAGAAAAAGTTAGAGGGGAGTTTCAAGACGGCTGACTAGAGGCACCTGGTACCCACCTCCTCCACAAACAAGAACTGAAATAGTGAGTAGGTAATCACAGGTCAAACAGATCACATAAGAGAGAACACTGGAATTCAAAAACTAAGTGACAGGAAACATGGGAGGCGAAGAAGAAGAGGGAAGTGGGGCAGTCTGCTCAGCCAGGACCAGCTGGGAGCCTAGAGAGGCTCCCGAATGCGATAAAGGTTCTCCAGGCTCCCTCACGTAGTAGTCAGTGACCCCAGCAGCCCACATTTCCACCACAGACTCCTGCAATCGTAGCCACGGGAGAACCCCATGATCCGCACAGGCCCTGAGGCTAACACAGGGAGCCACCCGGAGACCAGGAAGCAGCACACCTCCAGAGAGGCAGTGCACTGAGTTCCACTCACCCGCTGTGTCATAAGCAGTTACAGGAAGGCACTATTTTGAAATGCCAGCCCCACCAGACTGCATCCTGCCCTGGGGCCCAATAGCCCCTGCATCGCCACATCCCTGAGGCTCCCCTGATATCCTCAACTGCAGCCAGGGCCAAAGCACAAGCCTTTGCCAATGACCCTGCTACCCCTAGTATAAAGGCCTTTGTGCATTTAAGAGCACCCTGAAGATGGGGTACCCCACTTGCGGCTGCCATACAGAGCCATAGCACATGCTCCCCCAGTTAGCTGTTTACAACTGTGGCCATAGTAACTCCACCCTCCCCAGCAGGGCCTCAGGGCCACCACGCAGTTGCTGCCACCCTCACCCAGCCATTCTGCCAGGGTGGGGTGTGGGGGACCTGGGGTCCATCTCTATCCTGCTTACCACAGCCAGCACCCACATGTACCACCTAGGGGCCAGAGAACAGGGCCACTTAACCAAGTTAAAACAGTTAAAACCCACCCACTCCCCCAGTGCCCAAGCACACCATCCAGAGGCTTGGGAATGGCCCTGCCCCATTCATGCCCACTGGCACCTGAGCACTCCTTCTGGGGGCCTGAGGACAAACTCGCCCATCCTACTGCAAACACCACAACTAGCACTCACCCACCCACACCATCCACTCACCCATGCCACCTGCAAGCCTTGAGACTGCCCTGCGTGGCCTGTCACAGCCACTGCCAATAGCAGTGCAAACCACTTGGGAGCCTAAGCGTTGTCTCATCACTGCTCCTGCTGCCCCCAGCACCATGCCCACTGCCTAGGAGCCCAAGGACCCTCCCAGCCACCCAGCCCACTTCTTCACTGCTGGCACCCAAGCAAGCCACCTGGAGGTCCAATTGGCCTGACTGAACCTGCTAATATCAGGGCCAGCATACATGACCCTACGACCAAAGCACAGGCGTGCCCAGCCTGCCACTGCCACCTCAAGCACCTGCCAATGATTGAGGACTGGCCCACCTAGCATCCTCATCCCCAGCAAACTTACCACAACCTCCACTAACAACCACACCCTAAGCCTCTGAGGAAATTACAAGCACTACTGATACTTACGGAAGAAAAAATCATACAGAGACTACACTGCTGTATTCACCCAGAATCAAAGGCAAAATGCTACATCAAACCAACACCACAGATACATCTTCAGGAAAAAGTCCTCCCCTATAAAAGTAAATTCAAAAAAGTTGGAATAAGTGACTGTTACACCAGATGCACAGATATCAATGTAAATATACAATAAACATAATAAAACAAGGAGATATTACACCTCCAAAGGAACATAGTAATTCTCCAGCAATGAATTCAAATGAAAAAGACATTCATGAAGTTCCAGAAAAAGAATTCAAAATAATGATATTAAAGAATCTCAGTGATATGCAAGACAACTCATATAAACAATACAAAGAAATTAGAAAACCAATTCAGGATATGAATGACAAATTTATCAAAAAGGTAGATCTCATAAAAAAGAACCAAACAGAAATTCCGGGATGGAAGAATTCATTGAATAAAATACAAAACACATTCAAAAGCTTCAACAATAAACTAGATTAAGCAGAAGAAAGAATTTTATAACTTGAAGACAGGTCTTCTGAAATAACCTAGTCAGACAAAAGTAAAGAATAAAGAATAAAAAAGAACGAACAGGCCAGGCGTGGTGGCTCTCATCTGTAATCCCAGCACTTTGGGAGGCTGAAATAAGTAGATAACAAGGTCAGGAGATTGAGATCATCCTGGCCAACACGGTGAAACCCCGTCTCTACTTAAAAAAAAAAAAATACAAAAATTAGCTGGGCCTGGTGGTGTGTGCCTGTAATCCCAGCTATTCGGGAGGCTGAGGCAGGAGAATCGCTTGAACCAGGGAGTCAGAAATTGCAATGAGGCAAGATTGCATCACTGAACTCCAGCCTGGCAACAGAGTGAGACTCTGTCTCAAAAAAAAAAAAAAGAGTGAACAAAGACTACATCACACATGGGACGCCATAGAGCAAACAAATATTTCAATTTTCAGTGTCCCAGAAGATGAAGAATAAATGAAAGGGATCAAAAACCTACTTAATGAAATAAGAGCTAAAATAATTCCCAAGTCTAGTAAGAGATTTAGACATACAGATACAGGAAGGTCAGAAATCCCCAAATAGATACAGTTCAAAAAGATCTTCTCTGTGGCACATTAGAGTCAAACTGTCAAAAGTCACAGGCAAAGAACAAATTCTAAAAATAGCAAGAGATAAGCATCTAGTCACTTATAATAGAAACCCCCCGTAAGAATAACAGCTGATTTCTTAGCAAAAACCTTACTTGCCAGGAGAGAATTAAATGATATATTCAAAGAGCTGGAAAAAAAAAAAAAAAAAAAACCTGCCAGCCAAGGATACTCTTCCCAACAAAGTTACCCTTCATTGATGGAGAAATACAGTCTTTCTTATTTATTTATTTATTTATTTATTTATTATTATACTTTAAGTTCTAGGGTACATGTGCATAACGTGCAGGTTTGTTACATATGTATACTTGTGCCATGTTGCTGTGCTGCACCCATCAACTCGTCAGCACCCATCAACTCGTCATTTACATCAGGTATAACTCCCAGTGCAAACCCTCCCCCCTCCCCCCTCCCCATAATAGGCCCCGGTGTGTGATGTTCCCTTTCCTAAGTCCAAGTGATCTCATTGTTCAGTTCCCACCTATGAGTGAGAACATGCGGTGTTTGGTTTTCTGTTCTTGTGATAGTTTGCTAAGAATGATGGTTTCCAGCTGCATCCATGTCCCTACAAAGGACACAAACTCATCCTTTTTTATGGCTGCATAGTATTCCATGGTGTATATGTGCCACATTTTCTTAATCCAGTCTGTCACTGATGGACATTTGGGTTGATTCCAAGTCTTTGCTCTTGTGAATAGTGCCGCAATAAACACACGTGTGCATGTGTGAAATACAGTCTTTCCTAGACAAGCAAAAGTTGAAGGTACTAATCACCAAAAGACTGGGCCTACAATAAAAGCTTATGGAAGTGCTATACCTGCAAGCAAAAAAATGATATCTACCATCATGAAAGCATGCAAAAGTATAAAATCCACTGGTAGAGCAAACGCACAAATAAGGAAGAGGAAGGATCCAAATGTTGCCAATATAGGAAACCACAAAATCACAATGATGAACAATAAGAGAAAAAGAAAGGAACAAAGGATATACAAAGCAATCAGAAATCAGTTAAGGAGGCCGGAAACAGTGGCTCACACCTCTAATCCTGGTACTTTGGGAGGGTAAGGCAGGCGGATCACCTGAGGTCAGGAATTTGAGACTAACCTGGCCGACATGGTGAAATCCCATCTCTACTAAAAATACAAAAATTAGCCAGGTAAGATGGCAGGCACCTGTAATCCCAGCTACTTGGAAGGCTGAGGCAGGATAATTGCTTGAACCCCAAAGGCGGAGATTGCACTGAGCCGAGACAGTGTCACTGCACTCCAGCCTGGGCAACAGAGTAAAACTCCATCTCAATAAATAAATAAATAAATATATAAATAAATATATAAATGAATGAAATAAAAAATAAAAAAAGAAATCAATTAAGGAAATGACCTGAATTTGCCCTTACATATCAATAATAATCTTGAATGTAAACAGATTAAATTTTCCACTTATAAAGAAGATGATAACATGATAAAAGTTTCAGTTCAGCAAGAGGATGTATGTACCCAACAACAGAGTACACAGATATATAAAACATATTATTAGATCTAAAGGGAGAGACAGACTCAAATACAATAGTAGAAGACATCAACATTACACTCTCAGCAATAGTAGGATCATCTAGACAGAAAATTAACAAAGAAACCTAGGATATAAACTGTACTTTAGACCAAATGGACCTAACAGACATTTACAGAACACTGCATTCAACAGCTATAGAATACACATTCTTCTCATCATCACATGGAACATTCTCCAGAATAGATAATGTGTTAGGACACAAAAATATCAACAAATTTTAAATATCGAAATCATACCAAGTATCTTCTTAGATATTAATGAAGTAAAAGTAGAAATCAGCAACAAGAGGAACTTTAGAAACAGCACAAATACATGGAAATTCAACAACACGCTCCTCAATGACTACTGAGTCAAGGAAGAAATTAAGGAAGAAATAAAAAAAGTTCCTAGAAACAAATGAAATTGGAAACACAAAACACCAAAACCTAAGAGATACAACAAAAGTAGTACTAAGAGGGAAGCTTAAAAAAATAAATGCCTACATCAAAAAAAGTAGAAAGATCTCAAATAAGCAATCTAACAATGTATATCAAGCAACTAGAAAAGCAAGAACAAAATCAGTAGGAAGAAATAAGTAATGAAGATTAGAACAGAACTAAACAAAATAAAGACTTAAAAAAAACCCACAAAGAATCAACAAAATAAAAAGTTAGTTTTATGAAAAGATAAACAAAATTGATGAACTGCTAGCTAGACTAACCAAGAAAAAGAGAGAGAAGACCCAAATAAACAAAATCAGAAATTAAAAATGAGACATTACAACTGATACCACAGAAATACAAAAGATCATCAGAGACTATTATGAACAACTATACAATAATATACTGGAAAATCTAGAGGAAATGAATAAATTCCTGGACACATACAATCTACTGAGATTGAATCAAGAAGAAATGGAAAACCAGAACAGACTAACAATGAGCTGTGAGATTGAATCAGTAATAAAAAGTCTCCCAACAAAGAAAAGTCCAGGAATAGATGGTGTCACTTTCAAATTCTACCAAATGTACAAAGAACACTAATTTTCCTCAAACTCTTCTGCCCCGCAAAAAAACAATAGAAGGGAATGCTCCCTAATTTATTCCACAAGGTCAGCATTACCCTGATACCAAAACCAGATAAGAATACAACAAAAAAAGAAAACTACAGTCCAATATCCTGATGAACAGTGATGCAAAAATCCTTAACAAAATACTAACAAGTTAAGTTCAACAGCACATCCAAAAAAAAAAAAAATACCATAATCAGTGAGATTTATCATCCCAGGGATGCAAAAATGGTTGTACATATGCAAATCAATAAATGTGATTTATCAAATCAAGAGAGTGAAAAACAAAAGCCATATGATCATCTCAATGGACACAGAAAAAGCAGATGATAAAATTCAACATCCCTTCATGATAAAAATTCTCAATAATCTAGGTATAGTAGGAACATATGTCAACTTAATAAAGGCATATATGACAAACCCACAGCTAACATCATACTGAATGGGGAAACGCTGAAAGCCTTTCCTCTAATAATTGGAACAAGACAAGGATGCTCACTTTCACCGCTCCTAGTTAACATAGTGCTAGAATTCCTAGCCAGCGAAATCAGGCAAGAGAAAGAAATAAAAGGATTCCAAATTGAAAGACAGGAAGTCAAACTGTTTCTCTTTACAAATGACATAAGCTTATATCTAGAAAATATAAGATGCCACAAAAAAACCCATTAGTTCTGATGAAACTCAGTAAAGTTGCAGTATACAAAATCAACATACAAAAATCACTAGTGTTTCTACAGAACAATAATGAACTAGCTGAGAAAGAAATGAAGGCAATCCAATCTCAAATAGCTACAAAAATAAATAACTTATGAATACATTTAACCAAGAATGTAGAAGACCTCTGTAAGAAAAACTACAACACACTGATGAAAGAAATTGAAGAGGACAGAAACAAATGAATAGACATCCAATGCTCATGGACAGGAAGAATATTGTTGAAATGACCCTACTCCCCAAAACAATCTCCAGATCCAATGCAATCCTTATCAAAACAATGACATTTTTTCACAGAAATACAAAAGCAACCCTAAAATTCTTATAGAGCCAAAAACAAGCCTGAATAGACAAAGCAATCCTGAGCAAAATGAATCAACAAACAAAGCTGGAGGAATCACACTACCTGACCTCAAAATATATTACAAGGTTACAGTCATCAAAACTGCATGGTATTGGTATAAAAACAGACACATAGACCAATGGAAAATCATAGAGAACCCAGACATAAATCCACATATTTACAGGCAACTGATTTTCAACAAAGACACCAAGAACATACAAGAGGGAAAAGACATCCTCTTCAATAAATGGTGCTAGAAAAATTGGATACCTATATGCAGAACAATGAAACTTGACCCTTATGTCTCACCATACACAAAATCAGTGCAAGATGGATTAATAAGTTAAAGGCAAGACTCGAAACTATAAATCTACTCGAAGTAAACAGGGGGAAAATAACTTCAGGAAATTGGTCTAGACAAAGATTTTATGGTTAAGACCTCAAAAGCACAGACAACTAAAACAAAAATAGACAAATGGGACTATTTTGAGCTAAAAAGCTTCTGGATAGCAAAAAAAATCAACATAGCAAAGACATAGCCTGTTTAATGGGAGAAAATATTTGCAAACTATTCCTTCAACATGGGACTAATATCCATATACAAGGAACTCAAACAACTCAACAGTACATAAATGAATAAATAAATAATTCACGTCCTTTGCCCACTTTTTAATGAGGACATGAATAGACATTTCTCAAAAGACAACATACGAATGGCCAACAGGTATATGAAAAAAACTGCTCAACGTCACTAATCATCAGGATAATGCAAATCAAAACCACAATGAGATAATATCTTACCCAGTTAGAATGACTATTATTTTAAAAAAATTGATTCTGGCAAGGATGTGAATAAAAGGGGATTTCAATTAGTACAGTCACTATAGAAAACAATATGGAAATATTTCAAAAAACTAAAAATAGAACTACCATATGATCCAGCAATCCCACTCCTGGGTATGTATCCAAAGGAAAATAAATATTAAAAGGATATCTTCACCCTACGTTTACTGCAGTACTGTTCACAATAGCAAAGATATGAAATCAACCTAAGTGTCCATCAATGGACAAATAAAGAAAGTATTTTTAAATCTATATAACATGTTTTAATATATACATATAATATATAAAACATATACATACATACACAACAGAATATTATCCAGGCATAAAAAAAGAATAAAATCATGTCATTTGCAGCAACATGGATAGAACAGGAGGTCACTACCTTAAGTGAGATAAGCCAGGTAAAGAAAGACAAATATCGCATACTCTCACTCATATGTGGGAGTTAAAAATGTTAATCTCATGGAGGTAGAAAGTAGAACAAAAGATACCAGAGGCTGGGTGGGGTGTGTGGTGGAGGGGGAGGTGATGAGGACAGATTGATTAACGGGTACGAGCATTAGATAGAAGAAATACGTTCTGATGTCAGATAGAGGAGGGTGAGCATAGTTACCAACAATGTATTATATATTACAAAATAGCTAGAAGAAAGGACTTGAAATGTTCCTCACTCACAGGAATGATATATGCTCAAAGTGATGGATACTAAATATCCAGACTTCATCACCACACATTCCATGCATGTAACGTCATAAATATGTATAAATAATGATGTATCGTAAATATGTATAAATATGATGTATCAATAATAAACATTAAAAATGCAAGTGCTCAGGCCCTATCACAAACCTACTAATCAGAACATGAGAGTAGGAACCATCACTCTGAATTTTAAAAGCCTTCCAAGTAATTCTAAAGCCACCCATTGCATTTCATCCCTTCCTGTCCATTCTCCAAATTGATATCCAAGTACCCTCTCTAAAAATGCTGATATCTGCATGTTGCTTTTTAATCATAGGTTTTAAACACAATTGGCTCATGTTTAAGGGTTAGTCCTTTAAAAAGTCTTACAGAATCTTTCACATATCATACCTGGAATTTGCCTTTTTTTTTTTTTTTTCTGAGATGGAGTTTTGCTCTTGTTGCCCAGGCTGGAGTGCAATGGCACGATCTCGGCTCACTGCAATCTCCACCTCCCACGTTCAAGTGATTCTCCTGCCTCAGCCTCCCGAGTAGCTGAGGTTACAGGCATGCGGGACCATGCCTGGCCAATTTTGTATTTATAGCAGAGATGGAGTTTCTCCATGTTGGTCAGGCTAGTCTCAAACTCCCAACCTCGGGTGATCCACCTGCCTTGGCCTCCCAAACTGCTGGGATTACAGGCTTCAGCCACCACTCCTGGCCTGCTTTTTCTATCATAATTCAAACGCACTTGATTACAACTGGATTTTACATTTAAATGCCTAAGATGTTACATAGGAACAATAATCATCTACCACCTTCCAGAAGGCAGACATTCAGAAGAGGATAGATGTCTAAAAGGATGGATTCCACAGTGTCTTTAAGTAACCCAACCTTTGTATTATGAACCAGTGCTATGATCTGGCCTTTTTTTCCAACACCTTGGAAAAGAAGAACCTAGGGTTAGAACATTCTTAGAATTCAGTGACCACAATGCAATGAAGAGGAGAGTAGTCTCTTCTAAGATGATCTCAGAACTTAGGCAAAAAGCAGAAAATGCAGAATGAACACATTTGAAATCTATAAAATTAGAACTTACAATCAGAAAAAAGAATTATCTTGAATCTGCTTTAACGTCATATCTCTTCATAATTCTCTTAATAAAGTTATCATCTTAGGCTTCCCTAGAAGGCAGGACTGTGTAGAGATTATGAACATGGTCTCTCTAAAACAAAGCAGTATTTCTCAAACTTAACGTGTGCTTGAATCATCTGGGATCCTCTAAAACGAAGATTCTGATCCCTAAGTCTAGGTGGGACTGAGGTTCTTTGTTTCTAACAAGCTTTCAGGTGATGCCATTTCTTCTGGTGCACAGATTGTGGAGGTTCTCCTGCTTCATCACCACACATTCCATTCATGTAACATCATAAATATGTATAAATATGATGTATCAATAATAGACATTAAAAATGCAAGTTCTCAGGCCCTATCACAAACCTACTAATCAGAACGTGAGAGTAGGAACCATCACTCTGAATTTTAAAAGCCTTCCAAGTAATTCTAAAGCCACCCATTGCATCTCATCCCTTCCTGTTCATTCTCCAAACTGATATCCAAGTACCCTCTCTAAAAATGCTTTCTAACGTATTTGAGAAAAGCTACTCCAACATCCTAAAGCCTCAGTTACCTCCCCTAGAAAAATGATTAAAACAGTATCAACTTCCAAAGACTGTAGTGGATATTCAGTGAAGCACTCTTAGTGGCATGGTTATAGCTGATTGCAGCCTCTAACTCCCAAGCTCAAGTGATCCCTCGCACCTCAGCCTCCTAAGTGGCTGGGATTACAGCCATGTTCCACAACACCTACTTTTATTCCTACTTTTATCCAGGGATAGCCATATGACTAAGTTATGGATAACAGAATGCAGGCAGCAATAAAAGCACAGCCTTCAAAAGGCTGGCTGGCCCTCTACTTTCGTTCTTTCTTTTTTTTTTTTTTTGAGCGAGAGAGGGAGTCTTGCTCTGTCACCCAGGCTGGAGTACAATGGCTTGATCTTAGCTCACTGCAACCTCTGCCTCCTGGGTTCACGCGATTCTCCTGCCTCAGCCTCCTGAGTAGCTGGGATTACAGGCGGTGCCACCACGCCTGGCTAATTTTTTGTATTTTTAGTAGAGACGGGGTTTCACCATGTTAGCCAGGGTGGCCTCGATCTCCTGACTTCGTGATCCACCCGCCTCGGCCTCCCCAAGTGCTGGGATTACAGGCGTGAGCCACTGCGCCTGGCCGGCCCTCTACTTTCTCTATCCTTTTCCTCTCAGGC
This sequence comes from Theropithecus gelada, assembly GCF_003255815.1. NCBI lineage: Eukaryota > Metazoa > Chordata > Mammalia > Primates > Cercopithecidae > Theropithecus > Theropithecus gelada. The sequence continues at coordinate 214,018,199 of NC_037668.1, read as the reverse complement.
TGAGGCAGAATTACGGAAGTGAGCCATTATCAGTCATACTACGCCCTGAGGGTGAAGCAACAGAAGGCCTGGGAATGAATCTCTGGACAGCCTGATGGAGCACAGGCACTGCACCTCCCTGGGCACTTACCTGCCTAGATTTCCCCATGAGAGAGAGAAAATTAACTTTTCATCTTTTACAAGTCACAACAGAGACAGCCAAACCAATATTTAACTAATACCCCTACTACACATCAGGCATTGTGCTAGACGGTGGGGTAAATGCACAGAAGACCAAAAAAAAAAAACAAAAAAACAAAAAACAAAACCAGACCCTTATCATCCTCTGCCTAATCAGCTCTATTTCACAACCCCTAGAGCTCAGTCAGTGACACCATGATCTCCAGTCATCAGGACGGAACCTCTGACTAACTTCCTCTGCATTTCTGGTATCCAGCCACACATCAAGTTCCACTGATGTTTCCTTGCCTTTCATTCTTCTCTTTCACGACCACCACCCCGCTGCAAGTTCTCATCACTTCCTCCCAGAGAGTACAGGCAGAGTGGGATTCTGCCTCCAGGATCTCGGTCCTGCTCTCAGCCCAGCATTCTGTACTGCCTTCATCCTGTCACTCCCCTTTAAACAGATATTTAGGGGCCCCTGATAATGTATTTCTCTTCTATTTTCTATTGTCAAAATGACAAACTCTGACTACTCACTGGACAGGAATGTTCAAGTCTCATTCCACTGTGATGCTTTTCCTGAACATCCCTCTACCTCCCACAGAACTCTTACAGGAGCTGACTTACGAGCACTTCTTTACTCTTCTGAGACTACATATACTCCTATTACAATATATACATGATAAAGTGATTTGGGGGCAATTTTCACTAAAGCATAATCACCTCTAGACACACTCTGTATCATACTGCTTACTGTAGTACTCCACATAATGACTGATATATTGTAAGCATCCAAAAATGTCTACTGAATAAGTAAACCTTGTTAAAACTGCTATGCCCAGCTTAGATGTCCCACAATAAACCTGGAAAAATGGTTAGACAACCAACCCTGGCTAGACATCAGAATCACTTAGGTACCTTCTTAAACAAAGGGTCTTGCTCTCCTTTCTGAAAAGTCAGTTTTCTCTAGAGTAGGGCCTTGGATTACATATGTTTTTAAAAATACACAGCTGATGCTGATGCAGACTTAGGAACCACTGAATACTTCCTTTGCAAAGGAAGTATTTGAATAATGGTTGAACTGTGATTGAATAATGGCTGAACATAGAAGAAAGCTCATGTGAACTATATTTATTACACAAGTAGCCAAAACCACATTTAAATAATTATTTGATCAGACAACATGGTGTTTGTTGCTAATTCAGAAGTTTAAATGTAGTACGCATTTTATATGTGTCACATGGAATACTAGCTAATTAAGATGACATCAAAGGGCTTCACATGAAATATCCAATAGAGATAATTTGAAGTTTCTTGCAATTTCTTACAAGCTAGTAAAATCTCACAATTTCTTACAAGCTAGTAAATAATTTGTACACAGTCTAAATGTAGAGTCACAACAAAAGTTTTAGTTTCCTGATTCCTAGTTAAGAGAGCAGATTGCTTTCTTCTGAAATGGCCTTGCTGAAAAGTGGACATTAATTAAAGGGACAAATGGCCAGATCCAATATGGCAAATCCTTCTCTGAATAGAAAAAGATAAGATTGCTCAATTATAGAGATTAATTAAGGTAAATTTCAAAGCAGAACCTCGGAATGTAAAAACTGTTGTTTCTCAACAGACGTTAGAGCACAAGGTGGTATATCAAGAGGTATGCAATGTACTCAAGGAATACGAGCTATCAAATGCACCCAAGAATACCCTAATGACCAGGAGAATATAAGCAAATATGAAATAGTAAAACCAAAGTGAACAGGAGACGTAAGAATAGAAGGAAAGGCAAAGAAAGAACTATTCCCAGACTCAAGATTTCCAATGATTTGATCTATATCAGAGTAGGAGATCAGTATTTCAGGATATGTCTTTGCCTAAATTAGCAGCCATGTAACTTTGGACAAGTTCCTTGGCCTCAAGATCTAAATTTTCATACGTGTAGAATACAGTTAATAATCCATATGCAATATTCCCATAATTTGAGATAAACAAATTTGGCAAAATATAAAATATTTTCAAAGCATAAAACGTCTTGCAAATGCCAGGTGCTGGTGTTTTATTTTGTAATCCAATAACTGGCAGTTATATTTATGATGTTGTAAAATCACTTGAGTTTATTCCAACAAGAGGAACAGCAAAGATAATAGAAGGCGATAAGAAATAAACATCTAAAATTAAGAAGGAGAACAATCCATACATTGGCTAACTCCTACCCCCTTGGGAATTTACAAAGTGTGATTTCTCCAAGAACTCTTTAGACATACTGTTGTTGGCTATCTCATAACTTTGATTTGGATTCAATTTTCTTTGTTTGGAAAGATAAATTCATCTCAAGATTTTTGACCCAATGAGAATCAGGAACCATGAGCCTTTTCTGAACCGTCTGATACTATTTCATGAAAACAGCAGTCATTTTAAATCTTAACTAGTCTACACTCAAAAGTGAAGAATGCTGGCATGGGATTTTGCAGAGCAAGAGGTTATCAGGGTTTTTTTTTTTTTTTGGTTTTTTTTTTTTTTTTTCTGTCTACTCTCACAACCAAGGAAGACTGCAGTCTTATTTACACTACTGTATTCTCCTACTCAGATTAATGGTAAGCCTCAGGGGAGGGTGACCGACCTCAAAGACATCCAGCAGCATTCCAAGGCACTGCGGACCACAGAAGGCATTGACACTGACCATGCCCACAAGTGGTATCTCCAGACTATCTGGTTGGCACCAGACAATCCTCTTTGCTTGGGCAGCCTAGATTTAATCTCAGAAACAAAACAGAGGTACAGTTTGCTAATTGGTGAGGTGATATTTGACACCTCTCACCGATTAAGAGTCTAGAAGCCGACTTCGATCACACATCAAGGTCTATTTAGGCACGATGTGCCTGCTTCTGAACTTGGTCCCAGATGTGTCTCTTGGCAGAGGATCAAGCTATGGCATGGGTGAAAGCGTCTTGCTTTGCTTGTCCTGCCTTTGGGTCTGAGTCAGCCTCGGAAGGAGACTGACAGCTGTGGAATTTGGTAAGGTTACCAAGAAGAGCCTCTTGTGCTCTCCCAGCCTGTCTCTGTCATTTGGTTGTCTTGATATATATTTTAGACTTAAGTTTGGAGAGCTGTGTCTCTTGGTTGTAACATCATCTGGATGTTGTTCATCAACTGAGTAGGTTGTTTCAATCTCTCCTGACACCATCTTCTTGGTTCCTGCTTTCATTCTTATTTAGTCTGTGATCCTGATACCGGTCTTCTGGTCCCATCCTTCAGGTTGTTCTAACAAACTAGAAGCAAGAATTTCAAATATGTGCAAGTAAGTCTGCAGGACATCTTCTCACCAAGTAAAAACTAGTGTCCATCTGACTTCTCCATTGTTTCTTGATAACAATATCTCCCTCGACTATCTTCTGCCATTCAATATACTACTATAAATCACTGTTAAACCAGAAATCAAGTCAGACATGGAAGATGTGTCGTTTTTAACAGAAGCAAATGCATGTTATATAAAAGCGATTTGGTAAACTCCAAGACATACGTGTTCCAGTTGATTTTAAGAAAGGCACACTACAATAAAGAGAGTGATACCTACCTAGCCTACAAGATCAGCCACACTTATGATCCAACCCAATGAATGGTTGGATTCTTCTCTTAGAATACAAGCTGTTAAAGGAGAGGAGCAGAGCCATAGCCTTTTCTAAATACAGTCAAGTTGAATGGAGTAATTAAATGTTCCAACAGCGTGACACACATAAATCACATCTGTCAAAATAATAACAACTATTATGTATTGAGTCACAGAAATGAGGGATGTTCAGCATGAAAAATTGCTGAAAGACCCAAGCCAGAGAGGCAGGCTGGGATTTCCTGTCAGCTAAGTCTGACTCCAAAGCTCACTCGTCCTCTGGTGTAGGCCCTGTGAGCCATGTGTACACACACCTCTGCCATAACACAACACTAAATACAGCACAGGAATGTGCTAACAAAAAACCAAGGGAACTTCTTAGGCTTTTTGATATTTTTCTTTAAAGGGATAAGTTTAAAAGAATTAGAAACTCAATTTCTTATTTAGATCAACTTTTCCTTTCTTAGAAAAAAGTTGAAACATTTAGGATGAACTTGACCAAAAAAAAAAAAAAAAAAAAAAATCAAGAGTTGAAAATATACCTAAGTGATTCCAGACAAACAAAATGGCATTAGGTATACATTTTATTAAAGTTTTTATTCTAGCAGACTGCATTACTTTTTTTTTTTTTTTTTTTTTTTTTTG